>NC_067456.1:16150833-16457916 GCF_025434085.1 Hippocampus zosterae
CGTCCCGCTTTGATTTATGTCACTACAGCAGTCAGTCTTTTCCCTCGAAATTGAAAAGCCCAGCCCTCCCAAATAGATTTTCCAACACAATTCACACTGGCGTGCAGTAGATAGAACACTTTATGCAGTTTCATTTAAAACCATGAGCTAGGAGACGTGTTCATTCACTTTTGGCAAATGCCCCTTTGGTTAAGGTCTGCAGGCTTCACTTTTATATTGTCTGGTTGGATTTCATTGCAGATCCTGAGCCACCCCCAACACAGCAGACAGTCCATCTCACTGACAAAGGTTGAAACAGGACGTGCATACCAGTAGTAGAAGCAACTCAAGATGAAATTAACACGGTATACTGTGAATGGGACTAGTATACAAGTAGAAGGAAAAACAAAGATATTACAAAAGATAAAACCTGAAAATGTATTTATTTTACCTTCTCCAATTAATCATACTCACTCGTTATTTAATCAGGTGGATATATTCACCAAGGAATTGGATTTAGTGATGAAGGAGCATCGTGAGTCCCTTGTCGCTGCTGAGCTGAGGCATCGCCAAAAGAATTAGCTGTTGAGAGGATGTATGTGTCTGATTGTTAGAAAATCTGAAATTGAGAATCGCTGAGGAAAATTGAGGAATTGAGAAATTCAGCATCGCTGAGGTCCATTTTAGATATTCAGATTTACTGTATTTTTCCAGACTATATGTCTCTCAGGTGAAGTTGCACCAGTCAAAAAAACGCATCATGAAGAAGACAATAACATATAAAAGTCGCTCTAGAGGATAAGTCACATTTTTGGAGACATTTATTTTATAAAACTGAGACCAAGAACAACAGAGCGCGGGCTCGCCCCCAAAAATCCTGTTTCCTAATCATGGGTGCGTTCGAAAAAACACTACGAGCACTCATTGCGTCACTCCGACCAACCTCAGTGTTTTCTAAATGTGTCGCCCAGTTATTCCAAGTGTCCAACAACAGGAGCGTCAGAGCCCAGTACGTCAGGCAGGACAGATGGAGACAGTTTCAGCACGAGCTGTTGATTGAGTTATAACATAGGCTACTTACTGCAATTAATGGAACGGCAGTGCTGTCCCAACACATGCTGGCAAAAGTTGTGTTAGGCTGTGGATTGAATTTCTGAACGCACCATGTGTTGACGGCAGCGAATAAGTTCTTACACAAAAAGTATTTGCTAACCGCACGACCCACGTGAAGAGAAGTGAATTAGAAAATGGATGGGTGGATGGATTAAAAGCCCAGATGTGCCACTCACTCATTTCAGCAGCATTTTAGTACAACCCCAACTAAATTACCGTATTCGGTGAGAAAAATGTAAGCAGGAAAATCTCTCAATCTGCTGACACAATCTTAATACAGGATAAAATCAGAACAAACCAAACCTACCCATTATCCATTACAAATTGAGAGGTTGTTGGACAGAGTCTATTCTGCCCAAGTTCCTTTGAGTCAGACACTGAACCCCCACAAAACTTGCCAGAACTACTAGCTTTTACTTGATTGCATCTGTATAAATTGCTCATTTGTGTGGTGGAATGCGTGCAATAAAACAGTATAGAGCATGGTGAAATGTTAATTTCCCTTCAGGGATAGCAATTAATAGAATTGCAAGTAAGAAATAGCACACTTCTGCTGAGGCAGAAGAACCATGATTTAGATTCTCAACAAATTGCACAACTTCACACTCACTTCCTGCAGAGGAGGTGCAGAAATTATGCATTCTGTAATGAGCTGTTTTTTAAATATATACTTTAATTTTTAAGGTGCACACATATTTAGGAAAAAGCGCTTGTAGGTTGAAAGAAGTGGAAAATTAAATCCGAAATCCTCACCTTGACAGTGTTTGTTTCTGCAGTTCGTCCTTCATCAGGAAAAACACGGTCTATAATCTCACTAACAAACAACAATCAAAACGTGACCTACACAAGCCGAAGGTCATAAAAAATGTTCCGAGAGCAAAGAGCACCCACTGAATCATTGCCATCATTATCGACAGCTCCATTCCACGCGTCCCGTGTCACATTGCCCATTCGTACCGTCAACTTGAAAATACGGCCGCATATAGATGTCAATAATTTGCCAAGTAAGCATGAAAAAGAAAGAGGGGCTTAAGTCACTGCTAAGCATGAGTGCGCCTCAATGATGGCTCCGTATATAAGAAAACACAGCAACTGATTTGATGCGACACTTAGGAAAGGTTGACTGCAGCTTGTTCTTTGGGCCGCTCTTGTAATCAGATAAATTAACCAAAGCTATCAAAAGATTGCAATAACACTCAGCGGCGCCATAAAGCTGAGAGCCATGACTGTGGTGGGACCTTTATGACAGACATCACTCGAGCGCGCTGATTTATCGCTGCGGCCCTGTCCTATTGATCTTTAGCAAGGAGGCCTTAGTGGGACTCTCAGGAGAGACCTCTCACACCAGGTGCTTGGCACCAACCGTGCAAATCAAACCTAACAGCAAGCAAATGTCTGTTGCTCCTTTGATGACTTCACACATGTGAATATGTAGTTTTTTTGTTTGTTTGTTTGTTTGTTTGTTTTTACTGCTGTTTTCCTTATGGTGTTTGCGCAATGTTAGGACATCAAAAAAGAGCGTGACTAATGAAATTAAATTGAAAGCACGCGTGAGTAGCAAAGTGACCCGTATCCCGTTCATGCATGTAATCAATATTACGGCTTGGCTTCTCTTTGTTGTTACTTTAATCAAGTACAAGCTCTGCTTCTCTTAATCGTTTGGTCCCAAGATGAATGTTGCACAAATACCGCCGAACATATATACATCTGATTTGTGTGCTTAATATATGCAACTTTTTTTTTTTGCATCCAAGAAAGTGGGTTGTAAAGTTGTAGTCGTTGGGACCATTTCTAAAAACATTATTACTTTTTTTTCAGCCAAGTTACCTTTTTACTTTTTTAGTCATAAATTAAAAGCATGACACGTAAGGGCACCCAATCATATAGTACACATTGCCTCATCCTTTTAACAAATACATTTCATAGCCCTATTAAAAGGGGTCTTCATCTGTCCTGTCAAAAGGCAGCCTTGCAGGGATTTTTAGTTTAATTACACTATCCAATTAAAAAAAACTGAGCCGCATTCTGCTCCGCCTCTCCTTGGGTTTGAGTGGATATGACATTTACAAGGCTCGCCTTTCAAGCAGACAATGGCGTGATTGATGAGGTGCAGACGCTATGAAGGAGGCGATTGCCATGTGGAAGCAGTGCTTAGTGCACTTTGATTTATTTATCATCTGTTTCCAAAGCAAGGCTGGCTGCGGCAGGTCCACTCGGCTGGCAAAAGCGGCGGGTGGACCGCGGCGTTGCCACTTTACGCTGAGCAGCAGGAAGACACGGTGTAAATACAAGAGGTTCCTGCCGACAAAGTTGCCGAACCTTAAGAGAGCTAGGCCTTGAAATTATTGTTCTCATTATGTTGCACGTTTGAGTCCAGTAAAAGTGTTGTTGTTATTGACATTGACATGCTGTGGTCAGGCAGCAGGGGCCTCTTGTTAGCTGGCTCTCACTGTTTGGTGTATTCACAGTGATTAATGTATTCGGCAGGAGAAAAAAATGGACCCGTTCCAGCAGAACAAGAAATTTGGGTGCTTTTTTTTGTCCTTAACAATCTTGTTTAATACGTGACTGTTGTTGGCATTCGTCACTAATACAATCTGAGAAGAAGGTTATACGTTGTAAAAGTAACATTGGATTCAACTTGTCTCGGCATGGTCATTGGTTGTGAGTTGTGGTGTTTTCTGCATTATTATGCACCTACTTCTCTCATTCTAACAATCACACTTGTGTTAGCTTCATATGCAATCAGTCATAAAACTCAACTCATGAGCTATTCTCATGTTGTCACATGCAACATCTCAGTTTTCATTTCACACCGACATTCTATGGTCTGCTGCCTGTGCCAAGTTTGAAGTCCTGTTAAACAAAGGTTTACGTAACCAAATATGGTCCCCTAATTTGAATTACTCGTAGCATCATAGTTTTAGGTTTGGGTTCCACAACACAACACATTCTTTTTACAGTTTTGAATTTGGATATTCTTAATGACCTATTCTTTTCAACTTGCCAATCACAGCAAATTACTTTTAAGTGACATGGGAACTGCTATGATTTCCACAAACTACAAGTCAGCCAAAGTTATCGATCATCTCTTCCATAACGTTTGCTGCTGTGAGCTTAGCATGATGATGGTCAGTCCTCGGAGAGCAAACACGGGTGAGCCACCTTTGTTGTTCATGTGCGGCCCTCACCCAACCGTGCAGAGACTGAAGGGGGGAGTCAGGAGACAGATGCTTAACGACTCCCTCAAGGCCACGGCTGTGGGCCTTATCTCATCCACAGTTTGTGTGTGCAGGTTGCCATAGTGACTGAACTCAACACATCAATATTGGCCCGCAAGCTGCCAGGAGAATAAACATGTATAATGTGTGGCGCTAGAAGCACTCTCCAAATTCTCCTTTGACATCTATGTAATTTTTGTTAAAACTGAGGCTGTCAAATAATGAACACAAATGAAATTAGAGATGAGCCCCAACGCGCAGGAATATATTTACTTCTGTAAATGTGCACGTCATGTTTTGGGTGCATGCGCATCACTCAGTGTCGTCGCTTTGGGCTTCATGCTCTGAAGTGTGAATCTAGCCTATGCGTCGCCATGAATGTGTGCCTCAGGTCAGAGGATCAGAGGTACCAAGGGCGAAGCCAAGGCTTCCAGGGGATCGAGCCTTTTCCGTTGTTCTTTAGAATGACCTTCCGCTAAGTGTTAGTGTGATGTGTTTTTTTTTATTGATTTAATGTAATTAATTTATTCTTTTAACTGTCTTTATTGTTGTATGAATGTTTTGGGGCGGGGGGTTGCTTCATGTACATTGTATGCAATGGTGGTTCTTTTAAAGTGCTCTAGAAATACAGTTGAGTTGAGGTGAGTGCAGAATCTTCCCAGGTCCTTTAGAATTAGTGTTGTCCAATATAACTTTAATTGGAGCAATAGGACTGTTTCTCTAACCAATCCGATTTCAAATTTGTGCCATTTTTCTTAGTCAGAGAAAGCTAGACTAGAAAAATGTGTCAAATACAACCCGCAGTTAATAATACATTTGATAATCAGCATCTCTGGTTCACCTGCGTGTCACTGAATCAATGAATATGCTTGATGTAGGCATATAGTGAATATGTTCACTCATACTGTATTGACATAATGAGGCAGTGTCCAGAAGGAAACTGCACCGATCTATTTGCTTTGACAAAGTTTCCCCAAAACACAGGACCGTACCAAGAAATGGCTGTCCACTGAAAAACATTGAAATGATGTAGTATCATGCAAGGCCTGAAGTGGTATTGTAATGCTGTCACACATAGGCAGGCGACCGGCAAGGTAAAGACCCTCCGATATGGTGATTCTGCATTGTCAGTATTGTCACACATTTATTTTTTGCATACAAGGAGGAATACATGAAACAACAGCACAACATATTATTTTCCATAACTATGTTCTTCGTCTTACACAAACACTTCCAATTACGTCACTTCAGATTTCATTATGCGCTTGCGGTGCTCTCCCAAATGTTCCATGTTTCAAAAGCATCAGAGCGACCAAAAGTGCAAAACTCTCTTCTAAATACTGGAGTCGACATCACTTTTCCACCTGTTGCCAACAGTGCACACAATCTGTAAGAGAGAGAGAGAGAGAGAGAGAACATGCAATTTAGCACCTGCTATTTGGGGGGAAAAATGTAATGGTATTAGATCATGTGCAACACACCCACAACAGCATGTGCAATCTGTTAGAGTGAGCATGGCACATGCAATTAAGCATCTGCTTTGGTTATTATTGCTCTTGGTAAATCAGGGCCATACAGGAACCTATTTTACATTCAACAACATTACATCGAAAAATAGAAACCGAAGATGACGATAAATGTTAAATTTGAAATCAAAGTCATCCATTGAAGTGCAAAAAACTGCGAATGAAAAGGTGCGTGCCATATTGATGACTCCAAATATTTATTTTTGCGCTAATACCATGCAAGTCTTAGTTAATGTTGATTTGAATGTGCAATTTCCATGATGCATGCGGCCATAATTTGTCAACGCCTTTCGTAAAGATCAATTAATATCTACCTGCATGTGCTACACTCAGATTAATTATGACAGAATGACAAGGAAAAAACTATGTGGAAATATTTGATTTATCTGTTATGATTTATAACATGAGTCCACTAGTGTATCGTTGAGGCTAAAGTGTGTGTGTGTGTGTGTGTGTGTGTGTGTGTGTGTGTGTGTGTGTGTGTGTGTAGAGTGGGGGAGAGTGGTGTGGGGTGGGGGGGTTCAGGGGGTTATAAAGATTGCCACAGTTTAATGGCAGCAGCGACCTGCAGTAGAAACGAGACTAACAAGAGCTGCTTGAAATGATGCCGCTTGTGCACCGCAGGGTTTTGACATCTCCTTCTTTCTTCTGACAAAAACATCTGGCACAGCTTCAACACCTAATTGTGACAGTCATTTGCCGCCTGTCGGTAAACTGGACGCTAACAGAAAATTATAATTGTAATAATGAGGCTTTCAAAAGTGGGTTGGCGTTATCTGTATGGACGCTTTCCTCTTTGAACAATTTCAGCTTGTAGCGGTTTTCTCCCTAGGATTGACATCAATATTATAGTATATCAAAATGGAAAGTACATAACATATAACAAGTCTTGTACTTTCCAATTCCAAACATTCTGTCAAAATAGCCAAATCAGAATCAGAATCAGAATCAGAATCATCTTTATTGGCCAAGTATGTAGAACACACAAGGAATTTGTCTCCGGTATAACACGCTGCACTAGTATCATCGTAAACAAAATTAGGCATCGAACAACCATCCACGCTCACACTCACACTTGGGGACAATTTAGAGCAGTGGTCACCAACATGGTGCCCGCGGGCACCAGGTAGCCCGTGAAGACCACTTGAGTAGCCCGCCAGTGCCTGGACATTGTGATTTGCTAGTAGAAATTATGATTTAAAAATGCAAACATTGGCAGTACTGTGAGACATTTCGAAACACGATCAAAGTCTGACAATTTAAATCATCAAGTATTAAAAATAACACATCCTCATATTATTGAAGGTATTTTGGACAAATATGTTATTTCAGACGTGTATCAATTTGGTAGCCCTTCACACAATCGGTACACATGAAGTTGCTCTCACCCTCAAAAATGTTGGTGACACCTGATTTAGAGTGTTCAATCAGCCTGCCACGCATGTTTTTGGAATGTGGGTGTCCCCAGAGAAAACCCACACGGTGGGGAACATTCAAACTCCACACAGGAAAATTTGAGCCCACAACCCCTGACGAGCTAACCAGTCTACAGCCTTTATCAGTTATGCTAATGTTAAATAAACACTGTATATAAATTTTCAAAAATGCTAAGGGAAAGACAGACAAATCTGCAGAGGCCCCACAACAAAGTGGAAAAGGAGTATTGTATTGTAATAACCGATGATGATGAATAATGTTCATTTATTGAAAAGCTCGTGTACATAGGTGCAGCATAACTTAACAGTCAACAAACCTTGCAACATGTGAGTTGACATGGCCCAAATGTCGCCGTTTTAATATTGATTTCATCACGTTGTGTAACTGTGGGTATAAGCACGAAGTAATTGAATCAGGAAGTTCAAATGCTGTACTGTCAGATAAGCCACAAATGTCTGATTGCCTTTCTGTGTGTGCACATAGAATGTGTGTGTTGTGCTTTGACATGTACAGAAAGGATAGCTCCATTAATGTGGAAAGTGATGTTAAGTTGTTAAGTGAACGGAGGCAGAGAAGATATGAGCACAATAAAACTGGTATGAGCCATTTTACAAGTGACAAAAGATGCTTACTTTTAGTACATTCAGAGGACAAATTCCTGTGGCAGTTGCGAGGAACAATTACTTAAATAATTGGGCTTTCAAAGGCAAGATTGATTGTCTCAAAGCTGTTTTCTGTGGAGAATCCATTAGAGGAACCCATTTTTTCTACCTCCTTGACATAGTGTTTTTTATTCATTTCTACTTGAAATGATGTATGATTCTTAGTTTTTCTTTTCTACTCTGTCAGTAGCCTGTGTTATGAACTATGCAACAGACAGTGCCACACACGTCACACACGTAATTTAGAATGTATCTTTGATTTGCTAAAATTATATATCTCTATATTTTCCCAAGCAAAAATGATCTTTCATAGCAGAGGAATGCTGTGAAAACTACATAAGTGTGAAGAGTTACTCTGAGTGAATTGTGATGTTTGGATGAGTATGTGTCATCTGGTTGTGTCTGTATGGTCACCGTATATACACGAAGATTTATTAGCACCTAGTTGGCTATGCGATGCTCAATTGTACAGCAAGGTGGGTGAAGATTATATTCCAGGCAAACTGCCTGCATACGGCAGCAGCATTCATATTCAAGTACAGGCCAGATCAAGCGGGTCACGTCCCAGGTTCATTCAATCTTTGTGGAATATATTCCCTCATTGAGATACCAATTTGTCTTATCTGTCTTATCTAGGGTGTTTAAATGTGATGTTATAAGTGTAGAGATGATTGATTCAGCATCGCTGGAAGGCTGCGTGGAGGGCGGGGGTGGGTTGTTGTTAAAAGCATATCACGGTGGGATGATAAGGCATCTCCCTCAATGGCGCTAATGTGAGGGGGGCCGGTGGCCATCTTGAGTCCCCCTCTGTTGTGCTGATGGTACACAGCCATCGCCATCTGTTTCGATTCCTTCCCATTCCCTCATGATTGGGCCAGCCCGTCTTTGGTGTTATTCAGTAAGCTCATAGGTGTCACTCCCGTCGTGGAGGCTTTGTGTGTGTGTGTGTGTGTGTGTGTGTGTGTGTGTGTGTGTGTGTGTGTGTGTGTTTTGGTGGATAGGTGGGGGGGCGTGGGGGGTCTCATGTGCTAGGGTTGAACCGACTCCTCAACGGGTTGACTATACTGTTCCACATTGATGTTGAGAGCTTGAAGTCAACATCTGCCAATTAACAGTGGACTTTCGACTTGTCCATGTGCGCTACCATCGCCATATAATAACGCTCTTTGAAGGGCATACAGTTTTCATACTTCAGAGAATGCTAAAAATAAGACGGTTAGCCTCGGTTGGCTCACGTTGGCAAGTCAGATTGCCGACAAAGTGGAACACACTAAAGGTATCAACATTTGCTTTTGAAACATTACATTTTTTCATAATGACTCCTTACTACGCTGCGTGGTATCCAGCCATATATAGAAGAAAAGTGACACATTTTGGATTGTTATAAATAGTACATATTCAAGACATGCAAATATTGCAACAAATACAATGATTTGGGTTCATACTAATGTTTTGAAGGTTCGCTATGAATTACAGGGTGATGTTGCTGCTACATCCATCGCCACATGACTCCATAAACCTTGGGGCTGATCGAAGCGAGAAAGTGCACGGTGGAGTATTATGTAAATGTGAGGTGAGTGAAGTGTATTTCAGGAAGAAAAAAAAACACTTTATTTATGTGTCCTACATCTCAAGTTCTATTTCAATCATCCTTCAGCTCCCTTCGACATCATTCCTCCCCACCCCCCTGCAGTCCCCCACTCCTTCTGAGAAAAGGGACCGGCAGCTTTGCTCCAGGGCAGTCTGGTCCTCCTGTGACTGACACCCTCCACTGATGCCCCCCACCAGGATGCTTTCCATACAACCTGGGGCGTAGTGTGTAGAATTAGCTTTAAAAGTAGGACACAGATAATTGTGTGGACAAGAAAGTGTATCACTGCTCTGTCATGTTCAAGTTCCTGCCACTCAGCCTCATAAAGCTAATCCAGGGGAACTAGCTTACGCTGCAGGGGCACAACAGCTCTGCTTTTTGGACTTATACGTCTGCACTGGGACGTACAGTACATGCTAATGCACTCCTCAGCCCTTGGCAGCTCCATGTAATTAATATGTATGAAAGGTAAAAAAGAAAAAGCGAGAGAGAGAGAGAGAGAGAGAGTCAGGCGACGGCTTGATTCATTGTTCCTTACATCGGCTTTATCGTATTAATGACAAGCAGGATTGAGAAGGTCAGATCTGACCCGGTAAACATGTCATGGAAGTGCTTTTGACAGTCAAAAGACAGTCAGCATACGCACACTGGCATCAATATAAATTACTCACACAGTGTAACGCCGCACAGATCTGACAAAAGTGCTCGGATTCCATCTTCTATATATATATTGCGTGTCGTCCCGCACGCGGTCTGTCCTTCCGTCTGTCCCTTTTCAAAACGTACCTAGTTCACCGCGCCGCTGCGTGCCGCCACTGCGCCGCTCAGGCAGTGGCTCACTACGATCGCGCGGGCATCTTAGCGAAAAAATGTTGTCTACCCACAAGCATTGCAATGAAACTGTTAGTTATTTAGTAGAGCTAAACATCTCTTTATTTTCGCGATAAGCAATAAAGATGAACAAAAAGTTGAACCAAGCAACAACACTTTTGTGGGCCGAAGGCCCACCTTACCAGCCTTCCGCAGGAACTAGCTGATGAGCCGCCCGGAGGGCGGCGAACTACCACCTTACCACCCTTCCGCAGGAACTAGCTGATGAGCCGCCCGGAGGGCGGCGAACCAGCTAGTTAATTATACACAGACAAGCTCCCATTTACTGCATTCAAATGGTGAAAAGTCATGAAAAGTTTTCTGCAATGTGGCCTATTTTAAAAGCGGATGTGTGAGAATAGAGAAGAGATTCCAGGAGCCTGCTGGGTGGAGATATGGCTCACAAGCAGCTCCGCGCACTTGGCTGGGTGAGGAGGGAATATGTTCAAGAATCCTCACTCCATTTCCATTACACTTTGTCTCCACTGTGCTTATCATGTAAAGATCTGCGGTTTTATTAGCCATGAAAAGGATCCGTATATTTTTATGCTAGAAGCTATTAAATGTAATGAAAGGGGAACAGCCCTCTGCGCATGAGAATTCTCCAGATTTTAGCTGCACTGCAGAGTATAGCCGATACAAGGCCATTGGGTCCATTTTTATCTTTTGATTCATGCATTAACCTTCCATTAAAAATTATCTATGTTATCATCCCCCTAGATTTAGGCTAATAAATTCCAGTTTTATGAGCCATCTTGGAGGAGAATTATCATGATGTTATAATTTAAGTAACATATGTTCCAATTTACGGACATCCACTGAATTTGATGTGGCATCAGCCATCCATCCACATCATCATCATCACCATCATCATCATCAACATCACCATTGTCATTATCCTTCTGTGGCATGAAATTCCCCTCAATAATTCACCTTTGAATATTGGTCATCATGCATCACACAAAGCCAGAAATTAACAGCTTGCTGCTGAGCAAGTAACATGACTGGTGTTGAAATGAAGAATGCTCATTACCAAATAAGGAAGGATGAATATGCATTTTATTCTGTTATTTTATATATGTGTGTGTGTGTGTGCTTTCTTACAATATGATGAAAAAAAAACATTCTCGGGTACTGGTTGACATAAAATTCATTGTGACCTCCCGAGGAAATTTGTATTTGCTTCACTCCGTTGTCTTTAAAGGAAATAAATTACCCCCCCCCCTAAAAAAAAAAACAAGAAAGCTAAAGTAAATGTGTATTTATTTTCAGATTAAAGATAAGGATACAACAAACATCAACTAAAAATGATTGAATACACAGCCAAGGTGTAGTGATAGCTCACAAGATTCATTTGGACAATGATGAATGACGTTTCATAGGTGTGCTGTGATAAAATATAAGATGTATTGATGACAAATCAACATATTTTAAATCAACTGTGTGCCCGTTTATATGGTTGGGTATATGTCCAATCCTGTTCGATTAAGGTAAGATAATCATTTCATGATTCGGTGAAAACAGATTAGTAAGGAAAATGGAAATTAATTTTGTTTTGGACTCCAAAGTGTACAAAGAAATGTTCAAACATGAATATCGTGTAATCCCTTGAATATTTTTCTCGAAATTTTTCTTTTGATATAAATTTGCAAAACAGCATTTCAGTTTAAACCATTTCAGTTTATTGTAAGTACTTTTGTATACTTAATACAATTAGACAGAAAAAAGGTGACATAAAGTTGCACTTGCTCTCAAAGTGTCACAAACAACATTCAATCTTTTGGTATATCAACACCATCTTTGGTGTGAAAATTGCTGTCATCATTTAATTCAAAATATTAGGGTAGAGGACAAAATGTGAAATGACTAAAAAAAAACATCCCTAAATCATTCCATCAACAGACACAGTATTTAACGGAATTCTCACATTCAAAATTTTGAGTCAAGACAAAGCCTGCAAAATAACGCCATGAAACAAAAGAGATACATTCTGGCATAGAATGTATCAAATGTGGTGGGATGCCCCCCCCCCCCACCACCACCACCACATTTGACTTGGATAAGAAATTCACCCTTCACAGCTCACGCCTCCGAATCATAACACCTGTTTGGTTTCAGCGTGCCAGTTTTCTTCACTCGCTGTCTGCGCAGCCATGTGAACACAGTGCAGGTTGGCCACAGTGTTGCCCTTAGGCCGCACAATGTGTTCATAGCCCGGCTGGCAAGCTGGATGGGCGGCATGTTGGGGGAGGAAAGAGGAAAAAAAGGAGGGGGAATTAGATAAATAATATTCTGCCCTTTCTCTGGGTGAGTAAGCAAAGACGCAAGCCGAATTTACAAGTGGCATGCACGGCGCCCTTTTTACTTTACAGCGCTAAGAGTCTTTTCTCTGTAGTAAACATAAAACTTACAGAGATTGCCAACTGTCTAACATGAGTATCAAATAGAAATAGCTGAAACTTTTTGCGAAATAGACGATCAACTGTGGTTGTCATTTTATTCATCTTCCGAGCCGCTTGATCCTCACTATGATCGCGGGGGGTGCTGGAGCCTATCCCAGCTGTCTCCTGGCAGCAGGCGGGGATCACCCTGAATCGGTTGCCAGCCAATCGCAGAACTGTGGTTGTGTTTTGTTTGTTTATTTATTGTTGAACAAATGTTTTTGATTCAAATAATCATGTCATACAATGACCAAATCACTAAAAAGCACACTGGCTATATACATTGATAGTATCAAGCGTTGCAGATGTTGCATTTGTCTCACAATGGAGAAATGTGCAATTTACAGCAGCAAAATTTTGAAAGGAAGAAAGTAGAAAAAGAAAAAGTATTTGAATGCAAGAAAACAAATTCTAAAATGAACTTTACACAGTGAAGAGTGAAATATAAATATAAGCATAATGTATATGCATCTGCAAAGGTGGCTTTCTATCCTTGGCAAGCAAACAAGGTAATTATGTTTATACAAACACTAACAGTTGGTATGCGTCGCTGTATTTTGTGAGCTTGGAAGTGATATTGTGTTTGTACTTAGTTTTCATAATGTTTGATGACTGCAAGTGACGCCCGACTGCACCTAGCTGCAAATTAAGTGAAGCGCCTACCTGAAAGCATTTCACTTGTTCATTGAGCTGAGGGACAGCTACAAGCTTCTTTTTTTTTTTACTAATTAAGTGAGATAACTTTTTGTGCAAAACGCAACAAAAGTATCGAAAGAATATTTCGATTGCCCTGCATGATGGAGAAACACCTTTAGAGCTGTGTATTGCTAGAAGAGTTGACATTACGCCGCCCCATCCTTCTGACCACTCCCCCCATCCCTTTCATCACACTTCCGTACAGGGCTGGATACATGGAGGAGAAAAGGGTCACAAAATTGCGCTCCATTTTTCACAGTGGCACAAATACCAGTGTCTCTTACTCAAGACTTATTTCAAATGTCAAAAGTTAAAGGTTAAAATGGGAAGAGGAGGAAAGATGAGTTCCTCCAAAGTGAAGATGAGGAAACAGAATGCAGGGGTGGATCTCCTTGTGGATAGCGCTCCTTAATGCGAGGTGGGAGAAGGACTTGGGCTCGGCGGATGCCTCCCCCCGCAGGGTGAGTGACAGACATAATTCAGGCATAATGCTCCTTTCCCGTGTAGCGAATTAGTTATGTTGAGTGGTGACAGGCCAAGCATGAACAAAACGATCCGCATTTGCCTTTGAAGTATTACAGCGCAGCTTTCTAGTTGTAAACAAGCAAGCTGCACCCCCAAGATGGTCAGCCATCAAGAAGACAATGTGCAGTTGGTAATTAAAATGCAATTTCTGCTGCTGTGCCCCCTGGAGTGGAGGCGGCAGAGGACTCACCCAGGAGCCTTGGGGCGAGAGGTTCCACCTGCACTACCGCACCACCTGCGCCACCACTGCCTCCCTTCATTAAGCCTGGCATTTATACTAGTGTCTGGCCACCCCCACCCCGAGCAGTCCTCGTACGGTCTTCACGGGCCCTCGTAAGGCAACGCGTTATTAGAATTAATGTGGCACTTCAGAGGAGAGTGTCAATGTGGTGTGTACCGGGGTGCCAGGAGAAAGAGTCCCCAGTTCGCCTCTGTCAGATTGAATAAAGCCGCCAGCTCCAGCCCCGAGCTGAGATGAGTGTGGACAGCTGATGACAGAACTGTTTTCCAGAGCCAAGGGAAAAGTAACTTTTCTTTATTTAATCTGGTTTCTTGTTTACAGGATGAGCTGTTTTGTTTTTTTAGGGAGCTAATGAAAGCCGGGTCATTAAAATGGTATTAAGTTTATACCAATAAAACATACCCTGGGTGGAGCTCTGAGGAAAGACTATGTAATAACTTTAAAAAAAACAGGTTATCCTTAGTGGTTATCCTGACTCAGTCACAACATAAACTAAGACAGGGTTTGTCAACGAAACAATGATTGAACCTTGTTTTCTCTGCTGATGATTGTGAGCATGACACTTATATGCTTAATCATGGAGTACTAAGTAACTAACTAACTAACTAAATAGCCATCGCAGAAGTAGTGCTTAAGGTATAATGTCTTTGTAATTTTAAGGATAAATATTCTAGTACATGACCACCGTGAATCATATGCATTGGCAGATGTAAACATAATTTAGGATGGCAGCAAACAGCGCAGAGTCCACTTTTATGATTTCCAGGATCATCCCAGTTTGTTGGAGAGGAATTTCTCTGCATTTCATCAAATGGTCGCCTTCAGTGCTTCCAAATAATGCAATGCATCATATTAATGCAACCTGTCTCTCTCCTTTTACCTGTTGGTTTTCTATTAAGTCAGACAGAACTCAACATCCCAGGACTGATGATTTCAGGATAACACCATAAATCCCTTTCATGCAGCTGACCCTTTTGCCTACTCAGCATCTGTGATAATTGCTAAATTATGTGGGTAAAAGGCAGTGAGATTTGGGGCCCAGTCTATTCACTGGGTTAATAGACTAAACAAAAACTATTGTTTGGCTGCAATAGACTGCTTTGGAAACTAACCACTATTGCTGAAATGTCACCAAAAGTGGTTTTTTTTGTTGTTGTTGTAATTATGACAAGTACTTTTATTTTACATGCTGAAAATGAACAAAACCTGTAATACAAAAAAAAGTGGTTGTGTGTGGTCTGATTTGTTATTTCTTGCAGAATAGATGCATCAGCGGGGGGGGGGGACGCTGATGTTACCTGTAGTCAGACAGCAGGGGAGGGCATTAAATGCTTGTTTGCACCTCTCAGAGACTCCAATTAAACACGAATAAGCCGATACAAGTTCTATCTTCAGACATGTTTTATGTACTCGTGTGCAGCGTAAGGGAATTCTCCAGAATGTACCGTACATTTCTCTGCAGTTTGGCCATCTCTTCTGCATGCCTCAGTTCATTAGTGTTATAAATGGAAAGCATTTTAGAGCCAGATGTACTTCTTAAGTCTTATTAGCTTCTGATGATGTTGTTTAAGGGGCATATGAGGCCTCCAATTAAAGCTGCAGAAAACGAAAACACAAGTTTCTCCAGTATTCCTCCCTGAGCAAGTTGCAACTTTTTCAAACATAAGACCAAATCTTTGCTTCCTGCCGAAAAAAATAAAATAAAATATGAACAATATTGTGTGGAAATCAATTTATATTTTGACCAAAATGCGATGGTTAACATAAAAGAGTTTGGTTAGAATTTGTGGCGTTGTTCAATGGCATCTGTGCCTAAAAATGTTCAAATGTGAAGTGAATAAAGTGGTACACACAACACAATCGGCACTGACTGTCCTCATCCTGCTCTCAGTCGGATTTTATCGAAAAAGTAGAGCACTAACAACTGATAAAAGATATTTTGTGATTTACATGAACAGCTTGCATTTCAATTATAAAGTTGTAACAGTAATATGCCCCAATTAACAAATCACCATTTTGTGTAAAACATCCAGCCACCATTACATTTGCTGTTTTAGTCATATTATACACGATGAGACTGGCAGCCCTCTGCCGAACTGCCAACAAAAGTGAGAAAAGTGTATCAGTGATGATTACAACTGCAATAAACACACAACCATTAAAATGTTGCTAAATGTTCCAAAAAAAAAGCCATAAGGTGACAAAGGCAGACATTTTATAAGCTTGTAAATGAGTCCAACTTGCATGAAATACCTTCAAAAGGTCACAGAAACCGTGTTTGATATAGAATTTTCTCAAGAAGGCATGAAGAACATGAACATCTAATGAAACTAGTATTAGGACATTTCGAGAATCCAAAATAAGAAAGATGAACAACAAGGCCAAGATCTTACCATATTCTACCATGAGTAACTTCTGGATGTGCATCTGTGACCTTTTTCTCAGAATTGTACATTGAGGGTGGCTCCAAACATGGTTTCAACAAGTCACCTATGGCCCTTGTGCTTACACTCACAAGTGCTAGCTAGCCCCATAAGTGCACTCACTAAAACAACTTTCAATTACAAATGTGAATTGAGCATGCAAAGTGATCCAGGAATTGGAAAAATACTTGAAATTGCCTTTGGACGAGAACACTCGGTGCCTTGATTTCTTATCACACCCGAGTCGTGAATTACAAACTGATACCAGAAGACACTTGGGTGACTCCTATTACAGTGGAACAACAGAGGATAGGTTTCATCAACAGTTGCTCTCCTAACTGTATGCTTGAGACACGGACTTAAGGCTCTGGTGAAACCTTTCGAGGGATCCTCGGGAGTCAGTGTGATAAGCAGACCTGCTTGACTGAAGGCTGCTAGAGCACCTGAGCAAAAACGCACAACGTAAAGTTTGCCCCCCGGTCAGTTTGAAAATCCCTCGGAAGTCCAAACAGCCCCAGCTGTAATTGTGCGTAACGGAATAGCTTCGGGGAAGTGTGAAGCAGCACACATAAGGGTCAACAAATACTGATCCAAGGAAGTGGGCCAGCACAATCAATCAAGATTCGCTCAAATGGCTCACCAACTGCAGGAGTGGGATGCACCGACATGATTTCTGGCTCAAGTTTATCAGCACTTTGGCAGACATGACACATTCCAAGTGTTGTGCAACAGCCGATGGAATACCATAGCCCGCGCCCGAAAAAAGCCTGAATACTCAGTTAATTATCTTTCGAAAACCCATATCACCACCATGCAAAAATCCAAAGAACATAATCTTCCAACGGGCAGGCACCAAGAAGGGTCATTCTATAGTGTTTTATCACTCCTTTGTTTAAAACAATGTCTCCTATGATGTTGTAGTAAAAATGAAGAAGAAAAGGAACTTTATACGGCACCTTTAAAAGTGTTTCCATCGTGCTTTGACAGAACTCCAAAAAATACAGAATGGAGACAAAATGTGCTGCGAAAATCAATTCCTGTTCGTACACGTTCATCCAGATCGTTTCAAAGAAATTGCATATGACATCTTTCCATGGAAAGTGTTGATTTTTTTTTTTCAAACACATTTTTTGTAGGTTAGAGATACAACAATTCCATCCAACACCAGCAATGTTTTATTTCACTCTGTACAAATATTTGAAAGCTAATTTTTCAAAGTAAGATTTTAACGACGTGACTATTGGGAGTCAGTGGCCCGAGCCACCGGCTCAGTAGCCAGAACCCTTTTAATTTGTTTGCAGAATACGGAGGCGGGGGGGTTGCAATAAATTAAACTACGACTGCAATGTACCCCTAATTCAGCTTTGACCAGAAGCGGCTTCCATTGTTGTCTTTTATTTTGGAGTGTATCCACTCAATTGCTACTTCCTTCGCAGCGGGAAAGGCATGAACAAAGCTCTTTGGCATCCCCCAGCACAGGTAGGCGCCCGAGGCCGAGTCGTGCCGCACTTCCCATCCTTTTCCAGACCTGTCACTATTCATTCCTGGGCTGCCCTTCTCTCAGCGCCACAACCTCAACAGCGGTATCGCTCATGATAGAAAACAATGAGCGTGATTTGTGAACTCTCTGCGTCTTTGTAATTTCATCAGTGTAATGGGATTATATTTCAAATCACCGGTCCTTTGTTCATTACGCGTTTAAACTCCTCTGACAGGCAAAAACTTAAATAAAATGTGCATGTCAACCCTGGTTGACTCTGGCTGCTCTCGCACTTGATTAGACAAACAGTGCAGCAGGGCTGTGGAACCGGGGAAATAATGTGCTCGTTTATTCATTTTTCAGACAAGTCACAATAGATTTTTAACGACCAGTGTCTGACCTCCCTTAGGTATTTCATGCTTAGGGGGGTTAATAAAGCCTAAAACTCGCGCACCAAGGCGAGGAGCACGCTGAGGAGATGCCCGTGATGAAATAAAGACAGGACCGAATCAAAAGTCTCTGAATGGCCGCTTCAGCCCCAGAGAGAGGGGGAGGGGGCGAGGGCGAGGGTGGTGGTGTTGGGGTTGAGGCTGAATAGGGAGACTGGTATTCCACTTAGAATCCAATTCCACAAGTCTCTGTGGGACAATTAAGCTGGGAAGAAGAAGCAGTCTTTTTCTCAATGCACTGGGGCGTGTATATTAGACGCTACAGCCGTGGCCATGCAGCCGCCCACAAAAGACTTGAGTTTGCAAAGATTTCAACAAGAAAGCCTCTTAAAACTTTTGTTGCTCTTTTAGAACGCTGGGAGAAAAGTCTGCAAATTGATGTCACGGATCCTCTCTGCATCCAGTGAGTTTACCTCCATTTGTCATACCCTGCTGTTCCATAGTTTTTTTTAAATGTGTTTGCAGGGCTATTACGTGTGCAGCCGGTAGGCTTGATATGCCTGGTATCTTGGGGAAATGTCACAAGTTTGAGAGCGGCACACAGCGACAGAAAGAAAGGGAGGGCAGCCTCTTGCAGATGTGCTGCCACTTCAAGCATCCGTCTTGTTTTCCTGCTTGGCTCATTGCTCTATTTGTCTGAATCGGTGTCATTTTTGCTCACTCAGGTCAGCTGCAATTCCAGCTCCTCTTTCGTCACAGACACTTCGCAATTTTAATGTGATGCATGTGGGATAGCGGGCAGCTCAACACAGGCCCTGTCACTGCTTATACACGGTAAAGGTATACACCGCATGTTTTGATGATTCCATGTCCTGTTTACACCACTTTCTCCCAAACCATCACATGTGAAAGAACCTATCTTTGTGCCCAGCACAAGTCTAGCGCAAAGTGCAGTCTAACTGCATGCTTGAGTGGGGTTTTCTTTCCTCTGATATTTTTGTAGACGGGTGCAGTTAGACAGGGCTATTTGTGTCATTGTGGGAGTGAACAGAGTCGACTTATTTCCACTCATTCCCCAAAAATACAGAGCAAGAGAGGCGCCCAAACAGCTGTTGCCATTGCGGGAGCATTGAGCGAAGTGCGCAAAATACGTTGATTAACAACGGCTCCGCTTGCAGATGATGTCAATTTGACCGGGGCGATCACAGATTACTCCTGTGAAGTGGGAACTCGAAGACTGCCTTCCACGCCGATCTTTCATGTCTATACTGTACGTGTAAATCAACACCCCTCCGTCTAACCCCAAATTAGATGTGTTGCGGCCCAGGGAGTGTTTTGAAAACTACACTAAAGATGATGATGGTAAAAATATTGAATGAAAAAGGATTATACTGCTACGAGGATTGACAGAGTTTGATACACACAGATGTGATATTCCTGAATGATCTACCATACGTAGCCTGGGAGCAGAATGTGTCTGGCAGCACTTTGAACAAATCCACAAAAATCGCATTACACCTCCTGTGCCACTACTTAGACTGCAGGTCTTATTTTTCAGACAAATGTTCACCTATACACAGGTTGAAATTGACTTTTTTCCCACATGACCGTCTGTTACAGGGGAATTTGTATTTCAAAATGTTGTAATTTGTGAAAAAAATGATAATATTGAATGACACAAAGGTGTACGCATTTATAGAGGAGTGTAGCGACATCACAAATTCTTCCTCATACAATTCTTACAATAATCCTTCAGACAAGTGTAAAAAGAAGTTGATGCTTAAGTTAAAAACTAATCATCTAACATCCTTTTGCGATGCACATAAATTCTTGTGATGCAAAAGTATTTGCTCACAGCACTCAATGTTTCAGACTTAATTTCTGGTCTCTGCCTCATTCCTTCCTTTTCGTTGGTGCAGTTCTCCGTTGGGTGCCTCTTGGGAAGAGAGAAAATTACATCCTACCGAATAATTAGCAAAGTTCAGAGCAAACTAAAATCTGCCCTGCTCTCCTACAGTTCCCAACACTGGCAGCTTTCTCTTAGCAACTAATTAATTCCGCCTCTGAGGTTTGCAGACAGCATTGGTCTTGGATGCTGCAACAGCAGAATTAAAATTAAAAAAAACACAAAAAAAAGGAAAGAAGGATGAAATGAAGAGTAAGTGCTTTTTTTTAAAATTGTTTTTCCGTTTCATCTTTTTATACTCCCAAATAAATATGACAATGGTATTCCTGGAGGGAGTATTATTATTTCACACATGGATGCATTTTTCAAATAGAAATAACAGTGTTTGGCTGCCATCAGACAAGATAGCAAATAGCAAAGCTCCCTCCGTCCATAATGTTCTTTAATTATTATAATGTCTTCATCCATATCCGGCAATGTTGCATGAAAAAGGAACAGCGGAGCCCAACCGGTATTAAATGGAAATCACTAATCTCGCTTCTTCGCGGAGAATGAATGAAATCACACTGCTCGGAATGCAATATTACTTATGTTATCTGCACTGTTGCAAATCATATTTTTCAAATCAACTTGGATGTTCACAGCCTGGAGTTGTATCTTGACATGTATGTGTAATAGAGGTCAGCTCGCACTGAATGTTGCTACGCAAATGAAATGGTCGTTATCGCATAAATATAAGAGTATTTCCAGTAAATTTGTTAAGCTCGCTGCAAAATGATTTGGCACCACCTGAATGGTAAAATCCCTTGTCGGCTATTGTGCCTTCTGGTGATGGAAACCATGTTGTGGTTTCACAAAATGGCATGCAAAACTAGTTGTACGTAACACCTTTGTTGCCTTGACTACTCTTCTTCTGCTTCTATTTCTTCGTATACTTTCTTTTACCGGCTGGCAAATACCTTTGTTGCATTACAGTCACCTTCTTTAGTATATGAAAAAGAAAGTGACCACCAGTGGTCACGGGGCGTGCTGGAGCCCATTACAGCCGTCTTCGAGCAGTCGGCGGCCTATACCCTGAACCGGTTGCCAGCCAATCACAGGGCACAGAGAGACGAACAACGATCCGCGCTCACACACACACCTAGGGACAATTTAGAGTGTTCAATCAGCCTGCAATGCATGTTTTTGGAATGTGGAAGGTAACCAGAGTAACCGGAGGAAACCCTCGCAGGCACGGGGAGAACTTGCAAAGTTCACGCAGGGAGGCTGGAGCTGACACGCTAACCACTCGATCACCGGACCGCCCTCTTCTAGAATAATAGTTATTTAATTGTTATTTTATGTCTACGAGTGACTTTGGTTGTTAGGCAACAGAGTCACAAGAAATATATTTAAAAAAACCAAAATCCCTTTTAAGTAGGAAAGCACAATACTGTACCTCAATTGGAACACATTTTAACCTCAAAACCCAGGATTTATTGTGTGTGTGTGTGTGTGTGTTTGTTTTGTGTGTGTGTGTATGTGTGTGTGTGTGTTGTCTTGTGTTTTTGGGGTGAAGGGGGGAGGGAAGATTTAGCTTTTTGATAAAGGAATGTGAGGTTGATGCGCTAACCACTCGACCACTGGGCCATCCTTACTTTATTATTATTATTATTATTCAATTTCTTTTTCTGCCTTCTTTTGGCAGTTGGCAAATAGTTTTGATGCATTATCGTCTGTAGAAGGTGGCCGTAATGCACAGAAAGTGAAAATGATTAGGGAACTGTGACTTTGGGTGCCAGTCGGAGCGCTAATGGCCCTGGCCATGTCCAAATTTGTAGGCTTTACCCTTCAAAAGCCAAATTTTGTTGGCCACGTGACGTAACTTCCGGCGAAACAAACCAGAACTTTCGTTAATATGACGCAAAATTTGGGTGAAATATTTAACTCACCTGTTGGGTTCATTTAACCAACCCCTGCTGAGTCCAATTAACTATTGCTAGGATGGCCCTTTATTCAGCCAGCAGCTGGATGAAAATGGAAACCAATTTGGGTTATTTTTGACCCAACTGTTTTTTTGTGTGAAGTACTCCAAACCTGAGAAAACATATGGTGATTTCTGATGTAATTGTGGCCTGGTGAGCCTGTTGTGCTTTTTCCTGAGTTTGAACCAAAAGTTTATTCAAGACCATTTGTTGTGGCTGAATTTATTTTGATTTATGTTGTTTTGTCAAGATTTGATTTAGATGTTTTGTTTTTTAATTGGGCAATATCTGAAGGAGCATGAATATGTTGCACTTTTTTTCTGCGTCATAATTTTACTCGTGAATCCAACTTTTGAGTACTCTACTCCATGCATTAAGCGTGCAGTTTTACTATATTTTCATGAGATCACTTGTGAACGCATGTTCACTTTACAATAAACAATCCAAAGATAAAAGGGCAGATTGCTTTTTTGTGATTAGATACCGGTATCTTAATTTATGGGCTTTGATGCCAAAAAAAGAGTTACTTTCCTTCTTTCTTTATTCATCTAAACTTTTTTAGCCCATTTTTTGACAGCACACAGCATTTTGTTTTGGTGCTGGTGGTTATGTAGTGTCATTGAATCAATTCTGTTAATGTGAAGCAAAATATACAATCAGGTGCTTCTGTGCTACCCTTTATAGTGAACCATTCCAACTATTTATTAAGACATTAACTCAAAGTTCCTAATTAAATGTTATCTGCAAAAGCAAAGTTTAAAATCCCGATGATTTGAGCGTAACAAAAACAGCAGCTAATTGTGATATGTCATAAACCTTGAGTTAAACACTCGAGTACAAGTTGCTCATTAGAGACGCTGGGGCCACCGGGCCGGCGACGAGTGGCTGTGTAAAAGCTTTAAAAGGCAACTCAACAACCTCCTTGATAAGGCTGCGGGTTGCAGCGAGGTTGTTTATGATGTGGAAGCCATGAGAGACAGAGGAAGGGGGCAGTCATTATTTTCTCCACAATTACCTGAAGTCCTTGATAACGAGCAAAAAAAATGCCATATAATTAGAAAAACACCAGCGACACCATTATTGTCAGGAGAACGCAACGGTATAATGAAGCAATTATAAATGAGCCGCTTTGTGCTTGTCATTAATTTCAGCTTTTAAGGATGTGGAGATGAAGCATGGCTGAGCGTCGGCAGCAAAACGAGCTCAGATGACGTTTGGGGTGTACGAGGCTGGGGGAAAACATTGGTCTGTGTTGTGTGTGGGTGTGGGGGGGAATTGGTGATGAGTCCAGCAAGTCTCACTCCCAGTGGACATGCTGCGCTTTAAACATGCTATAAAGACCCTCTGCACAGTCAATTTCGTAGAGGACATTCTACTCTAAAAAGACTATACAGTATATGATCCCATTTTAAAATTGAAGAATATAATATTCAGAGTAAATTTTATCCTGGAAAAAAAAATGGAGCGATATTGTCTGTACTTGGAAAAAAAGGAGACCCAAAATTTGGAGACTGTCACCAGCGATTTACAAGCTCGTCTTTTTAGAGGTCAAATGTACTCGTGTCGGGTTGCAATTGTTTTGCAAAAACATAAGGTCTCTATTCCTCGGCCACAGACGAATATTATCCCGCAATGATCAAGTTGCCTTGAGAGAAGAAAATAAGGTGGTGCAACTCAACCTTATCTCACATATCACAAAGATTGACTTCTTCCTCTTTTACTCTGACATCTTGAATCAATTAGGTTGAATGTTTTCATTTTTAAAAGTTCCAACAACAAAAAAAATGACGTAACTGAAAACAAATGTACATGCTGTGAAACTCTTTGACCAAGAATGAAACATATCTGGGGGAACCCAAACCAAATTAACATTTTAGTTACAGCAAAGTTAAAACTAGCTATAAAATGTGAAATATTTTGTCCAATCTGAAATGCATGTTCTAATGTAAAAAGTATACGAAGTGATGGTTTGACCCCTTTCATCAATCATTCATTCATTCATTCATCATCCAGGCAACGGTACATTCAAAGTTGGCGCCAGCAGTAACCTTCGTTAGGTTTATGCTGTCTGTCTGCATGTCTAAAAGTGCATTAGCAATCAACCAATGAAAACCTGCTTTTTCGTTTTCCAATGGCCATCTCTTTTGACCGACATATTTTAAGTATTGTAGTCTCCAGTGCCATTCAACTTCACCGTGTCATGCTGAGATGTTTTGTATATTGTATGGTTTGGTTTATTTGTATTTATAGTTAAAGACGTTTGCAAAACAATGTTGCAAATCACGAGGCGGTAGGACACAGTGCAACCTTCCAGGATAATGTTACGACCGATGAGTGTGGATGGAGCTGACAAGCGAGCTCGCAGGAATGCATCGAATTCGCTTGTTTGTTTCATCAAAGGCGTCAAAAAGACCAAAGGGAGCACAATGCCACTGAGTGAGTAACGTCACCGCAAGTGGCATCCAGTGACAACACAACTCCAAAGACTGTCCTCCTCAATTAGAAATGCCGTCTTATTAATAGATCCTACAGCGCACTTTATCATATTGTCTCGAGAAGGCTATTGGAAGAAAGGGGCAATTAGGACCCAGAAGCTGCGAGGCTCCCATTATTTTAGAATTTAATGACCACGCAACACAGAAGTAGATGTAGAAATGAGGGCTACAATGCTACAATTATGCATAATCTGGCAGATCTTACCGCACCCCCCTCCAACACACACTGTGCCCGCCTTGAATAAATTTACATGGAAATGCATTCCTGCCTAATTTATTCTGAGAAATTAGAATATACATTACAAATATTTCCATGGACGACATTCGGCAACGTGCGGTTCGGAAATTTAATGACTTATTTTCCCTATATGCCGGTTTATGGATTCCGTTAGAGGGGCTCAAGGTTTTTGGCGAAGACAGATAATTAATAAGATATGTAGATATGGTGATATGTGTTGTTTTTAAGATGTCCCATCCACACACGCACGCACAAATGTATGTGTGTGCGCGAATATGCAGTCAAACCAAGCGTCATTTAGTACTAGTGGCAAGATGCATGACTCTGGACACAACCCAAAAGCAGGGATTATTGACATGGATGCTCGCCCATTAATAAGCCGCTGTATCCTTTGTGTTCGGGGTCACCGTCGCCGCAGTTAAGTATAACTTGTCAAGGCTGCTCGAGCTGCACAATGCCTACCTCATGCATCTCCTGTCAGCAGGCATAATTCCTGGATGCTGGCCCGCCGCTGATTTCTGCATAAGTGATGCGAGCCTTCGAGTAGAGTTAGGGGCATGAGTCTGTTGCCATTGAGAGATGTTCATCATTCTTGATCTGGCTCTGTCAAGACCGGGTGTTTTAGTGCCTCTCACGATTAGGCAGAATTGACAGGCCAAGAAGGCAGTGAATAGCAAAAAATGTGAGGAACTAAAAGGGGTTGGTGTGGGCTGCAGGGTGAAGTGGAGTGTGGCCGCCATTTAATCTGCAATTTATCAGTTTAGGCTGCACCATGTAACATCAGGGAGATTACATTCTAGGGAGACGGCGCTCCATTTCTCCCTTGTCCCCCCTCCCCTATCTCCTCTCACATGCCTCCTGATGTCGCCTGACGGCAGAATGTGCAGGACAAAGAGGGAGGACTGTCTTTACTGTCACCATTATTGTTTGTCAAACCCTTAATTAATATATAGCACTGTGGACTTCTGTGTGACCAAATGCCTGCGTATAGTATCCGCACAGACGGCTTCCTTTATAGAGGTTCTTGTCATGAAGTAAAAGTTGAAGAAGATTAACACGCGCCCGTTGCATTTGGAGACACAAACACACATGCGCGCGCGCGCACACACACACACACACACACACACACACACATACACTGCCATTGATGTCTGTGACCTTGGAAGACACTGATCACATTGGACCAATAAATGCTTAATTGCCATTTTTCCGTCGGGCTGCTTTATTGATGGTGTTTCCAAAGTGATTAATATGAACTGCTAACAAGATGTTGCACTCAGCTCTAAACAAAGCTGAGCAGGCATGTTGGAATACATTGACTTCTTGGAATTTTGCAAATACAGGCTGAATTAATTTCAAGGATTCCAAATGAATCCCGATAGAATTTCCAACGTGACGCACATACAATGTCATTGTTAAATTCATGAAAAATATTTCTCAATCGCGGCTTGCAAACCCACCATCTTATTTAAAAGGATCATTAAAAGGGTCACTGACTCTGTAAGGTGTCTACCAATAGATCTCTTCCTCTAGTAAGACAAAAGCAGAAATATGAAGATAGGGGCTGAAAGGAAGGAAAAGCCAGAGCAGCCTGGTGTTAAAATGGTCCAGGAGTCAAGTAGAACAAGTCTGGTGGCTGGAGGGCAAACAAAGCAGGAAGCAAGAAGAGGTCGTTCTTAATAGCTAATGGACTGTCAATGGTCCAATTGTAATATGTCGAACGCTCTGAAATATGTTTGCATTGATGTGCAATTGGCCTTTTTTAAATCCCTGCCTAAACTGTATAAATGCATCCTAGACAGCAGAGGTCACCAAGAATGGTGCCCGTGGACCACATACATGACCAGCTCACCAGTGACAGGACATTGTGATTTCCTAAGTATGGTGTAGAAAAGACCATCTGAAAATGAAAACACTTCCAGAGATTTATAGAGTGCTAAATTACTGTTGACGAGTCATTGCATGATCACGAGCTTCACGTTGGTGAATATCATTGTTACATGTACATGTACTGTAATTACACATTCTTAAAGGTACAGCAGTTGTTGAGAACGTGTTATTTCAAAAGTGTGTGTCACACTGGTAGCCCATCAAACGAATCAGTACCCAAGACGTTAGCTCTCAATTTTTACAGGATTGGTGACCCTTGTATAAAATCGCAATCGAAGCCGCCGATGACAATGTGTAGTTTCACGCCCGAAATAAGTTCCAGTCTTGATAAGCCACACTGTATACCCAGGGATATTTTGTACACGATGGTGTCTACACTTGGGGACAGAGAATTTGATCCATCCTGAAAGGCGGATTGAACTCTCACAGGATGAAGACGTGACATCCACGGCTTACTTGATGTCAGTGATAGGACAGCTCACTTGTAGATCGGGCATGTTGCCAGCCAGCTCTCTCTGGGTCTTGAATGTTGTCTCTGAACAAAGGCCAGTGACACAGATGACATTGAGGGGAAACCCGTCACCTGTTGCGTAAGGACGGGATAATCATACGGGCAGGGGGGGATGCATGACTGTGTGTGTCTGTGTGTGTGTGTGTGTCTGTCTGTGTCTGTGTGTGACTTGTCAGGACAGCAGTCAGCGCCAAGGCTGGAAATCCACCCTCGTGACAGAGATGATCAGCATCAGAAGCCCATCATCAGCCGAGATCATGTCCACAGCGAGGGTCATGGCAGGCACTGACACCACCACACTGTCCACTTGGAAGACACAAAAACGCTGCATCTTTCTAACAATGTTCAAGTCAGTCCGCGTCTCTGTAACCATTTCTCCAGGCATGAGCTTTATTGCACCCAGGCATGCAAGTAAAATATAAAATTTGTTCGCCTCACCTACCAACACTTGAAAATTGCTTAATTGTAACCCCAATGAAACAGGCGTGTTCCAATCACAGAGAGAATTTACTATTAAATTTATGGAAATGCATGAGCGAGACTTGTATTAGTTGTAGGCTACACCTGTGCTTGTCAAGGTACTCAAGTATGCTGGATAATTGGCTGTTGATTGCTGCCATTAACATCTGACGGCTAAGTGCATCTAATTCCCGTTCCATTTTCATGGTTCAATTTGATGTCGCCACCCACTCGTTCCTTCATAGGTGATTAGCTGTGCTGATAGGGTTTTTTCTCTCCCCTTTTTTAATGATATAAGCACAATATGAAGAAAGAGCCGTAAGACTGTAATTGACACATCCCTAATTGATATTTGTTGACATGAGCAGTAAAAGAAAATATGGGTCGTATCATTTATCCTTATGTTTCCATTTTTTAATGCTCAAATAAAAGGATTGGAACCAAAGGATGCTTTTAATTGAAATGATGTGATAGCACATTAGTTTTATTATTTACGGTACCTCTAGCACGTACTGAACTAAGTCATGGTTTACCTATTTATTTTTATAAAGCTTTTCTTTTCAAGTCTTTGTCTTGCCAGTTTAGCCTTTCACAGAATTGGTGCTTCCTGTTTGCATCTCTGCAGCATCACCACCTCCGGGCGCCAAGACGAGGTATCCCTTTGAGTTTTAATCTCCTCGTCTGCCTGCAGCCTTGCGGCGATTTCAGTTTAGTTTTAATATGTGCATTTGACATTATGTTCATTTAGACCTCCCTTCTCTGCCCTTCATATCCTTAATTTAATTGATGTGCTTTTGCCTTATGTTGTTTGTTTTGTCCTTCGTGATGAGATTGGGCCACCACCAACCGCCATTGTATTGCATCTGAACGGTTGATGGGGGCTAGTTTTTAAATAGCTTTCACATGCTTTTGTACCTTATTCCAAATGCTTTTATACTGTCACCTTACAGCTATTTTGGAATGTCTTTTTTTTTTTTTTTACTTTGCACTGTTTTCCACAACCTAGTCATTCATTCAGGTTCTACAACTATACTTTACTTGGTTTTATACCTTACTCAATGCCCTTTTACAACACTGTGGCCTTGTAATGTGTAATTTCATTTTCATTTTATTCCGTCGATCTTGTCATCTCATCATCGTTCCTTCATTCAGGTAGTTTTTCTACAGCTAATACTTAATTTGCCTTTGCACTTTCTTCAAAGCGCTTTTACGCTGTTAGTGTATCATTTTTACTTCATTAGTAAAGTATCCACTTGTCTTTCTTTTTCATTCAGATAGTACTACAACTACTGTATTTTAATTGCTTTTACACCTTACTCACAACTTAATGTGGTTTAATTTGCAACTTATTTTTATTTTCCTCTCCATCATCCTCCATTCGGGTGGTTCTACAATATTATACTATATATATATATAGTATAATGTATTTATTTATTTGCGTTAAGCCAAATTCATTTACTTTTGATGTCACGACACAACAATGTTGTTCTTTGTTTTCAGCTGTTCCGAGAGGGACTCGAGCGTACTGGCAAATGGTGTGTCTGCCATCTGCAGGTTCCAAGTAGAACAGCACGGACTTTTTCAAATCACGATTCACCTTAAACTTCCTTTTTCATCACTGCTTTTCATAGCAGAGCTAGAATGATTGTAAAGAAACAGTCAGCGCGACTCTCTCCAAACTAGCCACGTTCTGTCGAAAGAAGGACTGCGTTAATGATGAGGTGATGGCACTTGCTTGGGGGGGGGGGGGGGGGGGGGTTCCTCACAGTACACACAATTTTCCAAATATTCATCTAAAAATATCTGTATTTCGCCTCACATTTACACCTTGCTAAATGTGCTTAAGACTGTGTCAAATAGGAGTATGGGGACTACACAACAGAACGTGTCAATGTATTAATTTCATTTTTTTGTTGTTGTTGTCGTCTCCTTTGAGGCAGTTAATAATGAAGGAGTAAGACAGTACCTCTCACCAGAAAATAATACTGAGGATCACTGGAAGCTGTTTGACATCCGACAGTGCCTCAAAATGTGACCCTCTCATAATAGCATAAACATTATCATTAATTTTACAAACGAGACATTCGTGTCTGGAATTTAAAATGTTACTAAAACATCCTTTGAGGTTGTCGTCAAAAAAGAATTGTATGCCCCGGACCTTTATGAAAGAGTCAAGAATCAACAAGGCCTAAACGAGCCATCCTTCTTCCATGTGCATTATTGGGCTACTTCTCAAAGAAATTACAGACCTGATGTATGAATTAAACATCATAGCGCAGCCTAAACTACGAGCTCGACCTTATAACGCAATGGTTGGATTATTCTGAGACAAAACAGCAGGCCTTTTAGTTTCCTTGAACAGCTTCCGTCAAAAAGATCAAATCTCCAAATCTAGCCACTGGTCTGTGCAACTAATTAACTTCCACCGCCAAAATTTGAATTTAAATTAGCAATTGCCAGATATCATCAGGGGATAGATAACACCCTGTAAAGAAGTTTATGATGGAAAAAAAGAAAAGAAAAAGAGATGAGTTTTAGGGAAGGCAATCGGTGAATTAAGGAGAGCTTCAAATGAGGGGATATCGCCAATTACAATTTGCTGAACACTTGTCAGCAGTAATGAAATGTTTGCAGAGGGGTTGCTATTTGTGGCCACTAGATTGGATGCTGTTGCTCCACTGCCCCCGCTAACAATTATATTCCATGCATAATTTGCCTTCTATTCTATTGTGCGAAGTGCAGTCCAGATGTAGCTACAACTGTCCAAGCCGTTGAATAATGCAACACTAACGTGCATTCACAGGAGGTGTGATTGATACGTGACAGAAGTAATGCGTCAGCCAGTATAAATAAGGGGAAAACACCATGTTCTTTTATTGTTTCTAAAGAATTACATAACGGATTAATCACAGTAAAGACAAACCGACTGTCCCTGCATTTCACAGGTGAGCAAGCTTACATTTTTCAAATTAGATGCAAGGTGTCTTTCTTTTCTCTCTGCCAGCCATTCAGCGCGATTGCACAGGAAGCGGAGCAATAAAGCTTTTTAAGAACATGAGTTAAAAAGATGGTTGGGTATTTTTTTTCCCAAATATATATATTTTGATCCAGAATTATGTCATTTATACAATAGCTGCTCTGTAGATGTGTGCAGCGCGTTTCCCATGAACCCACTTGCAACATATAAGCTGATTTTCCAGTGGATGGTTCTTCTGGAATGGATTACCGATGCAGGGGGTGCGGGGGGGGAAGTGTACGCAAGGTTCATGAGCGACTAGTAGACTGAAACTGTACAAGCTCACATTGAAAGTAACAGTCAGGTCTCAAAATGGACTATTCCCTGCCAATTTATTTTGGGAACATGTGTTTTGTGCAAAATAAGTTATAGTTTCAACAAAGCAAAGAAAAGGGTTTCGCATTTTCTGGCAGGGTCACTTACTGGCCTGTTGCAAGTCGAGACTCTTTTATATCGACTAAAAATATGCAGACCACTCTGACTACATGCACGAGGGGCCAGTGTTTCAACCAATGACATCCCCGCCCCTCTCACATGCCCATTGGAGGGCCCAAAGGATACACACAAACGGCATAGCATTAACTGAAAGGCAGTAACCAGTGAACAGTGTTGAGTATTTGCTCTCCCTATCTAATGTGCATTGTGCTGTCAGCTCATTAACGGAAAGTCAACTAATGGCACATCAGTGCACAAAAACTGAACCGTCCAGAGGAAAATAAATAAGTGCACAAATGCCAGTCCCTTTCTTGAATGCATAAGGAGGTAGAGAGCTGCGTTCCAATCAGGCAATAACGTTACTTCTCAGGCATCCTGCAGATGAGAAATAAAATGGCTTTGTTCACTTAAAATAAGAAAAATGCTGGACAACTCCAAATTGCAACTCTAAGGGAAGGCTTTGATTCCACAGAAGTGATTTAGTTGTGTAATTCACCTATTTAGCAGTTGGTGTGAGCAGGCAGATAACAATGCTAATATCGAAGAAGGGCATTTGCTCAAATTCAAGTGCATTAAAGTGACTGAGTCCTGGCAATCAGTAACATGTGAAAGATGTGCTGAATGTAGTTGGCCCGGTGAAGAGCGCGTGTGCGCACTTGCGCTGGTGTGGGGGCAGGTCTATGCAGAAAACCCATTGTAAACTGTTCAGGGCGCCCCAAATAAAGGCACTATTTTCAATATACAGTGTCTTTAACGCCACAAGCCGACCCTGTATATCCTCATCGCTCAGCATTCCCAAGGCAGGACCGCTCAGGTGCATTCCTCACCTTTTTTTTCTTCACGTTTATCATAAAAGCTTTTCTGCCTCACAAATGGGCATGATATGCATGTTTAAATTTGTGAGTTAAAGAATTACATGGAAGCATAAAATTAACACGTGGGCCCTTGTGTCCAAATTATCAATCGACACACATTTGAGTTGAGATTGACCTTAAAAAAGCTGCCATGTAATTTGGAATAGAGTGGGAGGTTAATGAGAATCCACGATGGTGGGAGTCACTGAATCTCATCGTCAGTTACAGTGCTTCTAATATTCAATTTAATAGAAAGTAATTGAAACGAATTTACTCTCACTCTCGGGGGGGCAATAATAAAATGAGACAATCACACAAACTAATTCTGGTCCCTTTAAATAATTTTATCATTTAGGTTGGAAGAGGTTTATCATTTAAGGTTGGATTTGTCTAACTGCCTATATATAAAAATCCGAATACATACACCAAAATATGAAACATGACTTGCGAGACAAAAATATAAAATGCAAAAACCAAATCAAGGTCAAGGTTAACAGGTTGCAACTTTCCCCATTGCAGTTTTCCCACCACGGCAAAAACCTGGATTTGTCCACATACGCACAGAAATATATATATATATACTGTATATATATATACTTTTTTTCTGTAATCTTTGAGCGTCTGTGGCTATGTACAAGCTATACACACGACGAGCAGGTTGAGGGCCAGGTTTCAAATGCTGTGCATTGAGGGAGCAGTTGGTTGGGAAGGTTCCCAGTCTCCCGGCTCCTTCCCCCACAGTCTGCCCATACAGGTGGCTGTTCTGCTTCACTTGCGATCGTCGATGGTCTTAATGAATTCCACCGCCGCGGTGAACTGCATCCACCAATAGCACTCCTCCCCACTCAGCCGGCTGGCGTAGAAATTATTGATGTACTGAACGGTGGACAGCAGGCAAGGCGGGTTTGCCTGGAGGGGAGGAGACGCAGGGATGGGCTGATATTAGCTTATGGGAAGATGGAGAAAAAAAATATACGCTACACTGTTCACGTTAGAAATGCACATATGGCATATTTTGAATGATGTGCATGTTTCAAAAACAGGGCTGGAACAAGCATGTGAATTAAAAGGAAGGACAAAAAGGAGGAGGACTACAGTCGTGGGCAAAACTTTTGAGAGTGACACAAGTATTGGTTTTTAAAACGTTTTCACCGGCAGTTCCTTTTTGGTAAGATGTTACTATGACACAGTGAAATCTAATTACAAGCATTACAAATGTCAAAGGTTTCTATTGACATTAAGTTTATGCAAAGAGTCAATATTTGCAGTGTCGACCCTTCTTTTTCAAGACCTCTACAATTGATGGCAGCTCATTCTTTGATAAAAAAAAGAATCAATGCTTTGAGTTGGTCAGAATTTGTGGATTTTGTTTGTTCACCCGCCTCTTGAGGATTGACTATACATTCTCATTGGGATCAAGATCGGGTAAGTTTCCTGGCCATGGACTCAAAATGTTCATGTTTTGTTCCACATTTTGTTCACTTTTGCCTTATGGCAAGGTGCTCCGTCTTGTTGGAAAAGGTATTGCTCGTCATCAAGCGACTTCTTGGATGGCAGAATATATCATTTTGCAGAATATCAGTCTGTACCCAATGTTGTGGATTGTTTGTTGTCCTCTTCGACATCAGGCTTCCCCGCCAACAAAAGCTTCTCCACATTGTGCATGCAAATGCACTCACACCTGCCTACTGGCATTTCTGAGCAAATTCTGCACTGGTGGTGCGCCACTCCTGCAGCTGAATCAATTTTAGGAGACAGTAGTGGCGTTTTCTGGACTTTCTTGGGCGCCTTGAAGCCTTCTTCACAACAACTGAACCGCTCTCCTTAAAGTTCACTTAAGTTCATTTTCAAGGCAAAGAGACTTTGCAATGAATTGAAATGCATGTCATGTCTCGTCAGAATATGCTGCAGTGCATGCAAATTGCCATCATAAAAAATTAGGCAGTAGACTTTGTGAAAATTATTATTTGTCTCATTCTCAAAACATTTGGTCACGGCTGTGCATGAATACTCACCCTGATGAGGACAAAGACGAGCACGGGAACAAAGTCATCAGCTCCGGGCACAGAGTCTTCATTAGCCAGACTGAGAAGGTTCATGATGGTGGAACACATGCGCAGTATACATTGGACTTTGTCTCGGGGTGTCTTGTAAGCATTGATGGTCTTGATTTCAGATTGTGCAGAGGGCCAGGGCGCCTCCTTCAAGTAAACCTGCAACCAAGGAACGCACACACACACGAATGAACAAATGGACACAAACAGCAGAGTGTCTCTGGTCAAGGAGAAAACTGAAGGGGGGAAAAGTGTTCATACCTCTGGTATTTGAAGCGCTTTATGATTAGCAGTCACGACTTTGGTCAGCCGCTGGATATGTTCGTGAAAAAGCCTGTGGGGGCAGGAAATTCGCTCTTTAAAATGCAACAATGAGGCCAGTTGTTTTTTTTTCCAAATTCACCAGGTTGATATCATTTTAAACGACAGAATACTACAAATTACCATCCCCTCAAAAATTGTGTGAGAATGCTGAAATGCAGTTGAGTCAAGGGGCAGAATAATATTTTGTCCATGTTTTGATGCACAACAGCATTCGCAGAAATGGTTTTTCCCTCAACATACACAGAAACACTGAGTAATTATGGTGTGCATCACTGTGTCAGTGGAGAAAGTGCAACTACTAACTGATCTCTGTGAATGTCTCCATCCTGGTTGGGGTAAAAAGCCAGCTTGAAGATGCGGTTCATAACGCTGCGCTCGATGGCCATCTGGGCATCCTGCAGCTGGTCCTCACTCGCATACTGCCAAATGGCATCACGGGCCATGGCGCCGTACAAGTAGCGCAGAAAATCCTCCACCGCTGCAGTCTTGTCATCTGCTGCTGTGCACACTTGGAACGCTGAGAGGGGGGAAAAAAGGGGGGTGACTATTTGCGACAAATTCTCACGCAGAGTTCTTATGAACCTTGTCAAATATGGCAATATTTTTTTAAGCACTGTTACAAACTATTATGGAAAAACAGAGGTACCCTTGATGAAGTCAAGCATCCTGGACTCCATGTGTTCAAGAAGGAGGCGAACGCACACTGTGGTAAAATAGCGGTTGGCTACCTCCTTGTCTCTCAAAACTCTCTGGAGGAGCCTCTCCAGATGGGCCTGGGAGGTCTGCAGACCTTGGCGGCATCTCGTTAAATAGGCTATGTACGGCGCTCGTTTTCTACAAGAAACACCAACAGAGGACTTTGTTTTATTCCTGAGAAAGAAATTAAACATCCACATGGTGCTGAACTCTTGAGGGGTACCTGTAATCTTCCGCAATGGCGGCAAGCAGCTTCCTACAGGTGCGAGGGTCGAAACGGCTGACGCAACGTGAAGTCTCCTGGATCTGCGCCATCTGGTTCTTGTCCTGAAGGTTGATGGCCTCTGCTAACTGGACCTTTAGGAAGCACACGATCTCATTGTCTGTGAGGGAGGAAAGAATCATTAGACATGCAGCAAAGGTATGCAACATTCAAGTTGGTAATCTGATCAGCCTGCTTCCTCTGCGTAACAAGATGACAAGAACAGAAACATCTGTCGAGTTTTTTGCTTTTACACTCTGAAATGGGCACACTTCAGAGTGTCATTTCATTTTGCCAAATATTGTGCTTCCTCAACATGAGCCTGTGACAGTGGAGCGCTGCTTTTGTGCAGCGGTCTATTAGATGTATCATCGGTAGCAATTATACAGTTCTTAACGCACAATTTCTCATGTCGTTTTTTTTTTGTGTTTTTTTTGTGCAACTTAAAGGAAACTGCTAGCTTGTTGATTTGTTCTGAGAGGTAATACCTTCAGGGTCCATATGGTCAGGCAACCCATTTCTAGTGGTTGTAGAGGTCAGAATTGGCAGAGCCACCGAGTCTGCAGAACACAATGCCAGCCGCAACTTTTTCTTGGCATCACTGAAAGTCAACAACAATCAGCGATTAATATGGACCATAATGGTGTATATGCTGAATTGTGACAATCATACCTAAAAGAGAACTTTGAGCCATGCTGATGGGCTGTCTGACTGGCTGAATCTGGGAGGTCATCAGCAGAAATGTTCTGCAGAGCATCTTCTCTTGGAGAGTCATGAACACTTTCCTCCACACAAAGATCTGTCAGAATCAAAGAATATCGCACTGTTAACAGGCGTGCAGATTACTGATCAACTTCTTAACACTAAAAAGTATTTTTCTCGATGTTGATATAATTATGCTGAAGGGACAACAATGTCAGAGCATCTAGAGATCAGTATTATGTTGCACAACACCCAATTAATCTCGACAGTTTCAATAACCTTTTTGAGTGAATAGCCAAAATAAGATAGTCGAACTTGATTAATTTAGGAAACAATCTTTTTATGAGGTCATTCACGAGGCAGAAATGGGAGATGCAGAAAACTAGAAACATCTCCTGTGTACACACCACAGATAAAGGCAGGCAATTTGAGTAGCCATTGTACAGGCTTTGGTAATGTTTATGTACCGAGTGTTACAGAATGATCATCTTGAGTTTAAATACAGAATATTTTTCAATCGAGTAGCAGAGACGATATTGTTAAGTTTGTTGGTGGTGGTTTGCAGTTGTAATGAACTTCATCTTACCATTGGTTCTAATTGTATTATAGTATTTCAGCTACATCTGGGGCCTTTATAAAAAGCTAATTGTTCATATCAGATGGTCAAAGTGTACCTACTGTAATTAGGTTTTCATTCGGGTATATGGCAAAACTAGGTTTTTGTTGGGTTTTTTTGATGATGATTTGAAGATTCCTGTAAATCCACAATCCTGTTAATCCTGGCCCCAGCACCTTCATAAATCGCTCCTGCTGTGGCTCCATCAGTCGGGCTGGTCCTCTTTATGTTTCGGTACTTGTCCAGGATGTCTTCTGCTACTTGGACTTGGGAATTTTGTCTGGGCATAGGGTCATCTGATGAATCAACAACACATGCAAAAATAAATAAATAAATAAATAAATAAACATTACAATTCAAACAAAACAAGGTGGATTTGATTCACCGTTTTGGACATTTGATTAACAAACCTTGTGGGATTCGCTCCGGAGCAATATCATCTTTCTCATGCTTGTCTCGTTTTCGAAATGCAGCTATAGGAGCTGGGAAGAACAGGAAGATTGTTTGAATTGTATGGTGTGACAAAGACTCCAATATGACTGGATGACAGGCTGATCGCGTGCAACTCATTAGCCGTCTCTTAAAATGCACAAAGGCAGGGGGGTGGTCAACTCATGTAAAATCTCATTCCGGTTACACTACCAAAAGAAGCAAAAGAATTATAATTAAAATTGTGAATAAATCATCAGAATATCATTAAAGTCCACTGAAACTCATTATGGATAATTAGGTCTACGAAGTTGAAATGTCTATGGGGGCTTATCCTATTAACACAAATGGTGAAAACAGGACAAACAATTGAAGTACTGAGTCTAACATTTGATGAGACACATCGGAAACACTGGGTAAAAGTGTCATGTAAACGTTGCTATTCTGTGTTGTCAATACAAGGTTGCAACATAAGGCCATGGCACAAGATGCATGGATGACGACAGCGGGCATTCAAAATGCACCATGTGACATGTACAACTCTGGAAGGCAACGTCTACTAAGCAGCATGGCACGCAGCCCCGACGTTACAGCTAGCTCAATGGCGACAGCGTTACCTGGGACGTCACTCTCAGCCGTCCAATACAGCACTGTGAGGGACACAACAGACAGGGTTGGCCTTTCTCAGAAAGGCTGCCACTCTGCAGGACAACCAACTGTGTTGTTGGGCAGAGCAGCAGGACAAACACATTGCACTCGGCACAGGTTGCCGGCAGACTGGTGGTTCAGGGTCCAGCGGCTCCCAACTTTACCATGTGTTGCCCATTTTATGAATAGCAATTTAATGTTTGCTTAAGAAACACAATTATCCCAAAGACTAATGTGCAGTCACTCTGTGTGGGCGCAGCTCATTATTCCCCAGACAGATGCATGAGATATGGTGGTCGAGTAGAACTGCAACAAGAGATGTGCCATCTATCAGTGGTGATGACAGAGAGGTCCATCTAATGACCATTAGCTGCTGGATGACAGCACAGCTGGGAGGGCTAGCGGCCATACAATCTACGCAGCGAAAGCTCCTCTGATGAGTGATTAGCTTCCAACGCTTTATATAAATCTATGGCTCGAGAGACATGAGCAAAGAGCGACTGGACGTGTCGGTAAACTAACTCTGACAAACAAAACACATCATTTTCCAACTGGAACACCAGCAATTTAAAACTAACATCATTCTTTCTCATGTTACAAATGGCTTTTCGCACTGCTCTTCAAAGTGTAAGATTTTCTGTCACTTGTGATGAAAAAAAGTTTCTTCATGAGAACGAGAAATAAAGAAACTCTGCGAACAAATGTTAGTTGTAAAGGGATGATTTTTCAATTCAGAAAAGAGGAAACCTACCTTTTGGGATGGCTGACACAAAACGCTTCTTCCACCATGGCCTGTTACGATCAGACTTCTCATCATCACTGTCTTTTCTGTCTTCAGCCTATTAATGGGAATCATAGATATTTGCATGTTACAATAATAACTGAGTAGGTAGTAACAGAAAGCTATAAAACTACATAGTACCATATCCGAATACTTAAATACAACGTATGGACACCTGGTTGCTGCGACAAGAATGACCGGTAAAAATGCAACACTCCGCAGGCCAGTCACATTCTTTAACATATCTAATCAATCAATGTTTTTTCTGCAAACATTTCAACCACTTGCCCAAAAAGCTCATGATTATAGCTGAAGGGTGTGCTGTAAATTTAACAGTTCAAACCTCCACAAGTTAAGCTATGGAATCAACAATCTTCTCATTCCAAAAATAGAAGGGGAACTTCAACACCGTCTGATATCGAAAGAGGAACGTCACGATGATACTGATTCAAAATGTACCTTCATGTAACATACAGTATCTAGGGTTTGATAGTTACCTCTCCTTTCAAGGAGTCCTTGCTGGGCGACGAAGATGGCCCTAAAGCAACGGCTCCGGCAGAGTCACGCTCTTCAACTGGAACACGACGATTCAGCCCAGGGTCACTCGTGGGTCGCCGGCCTGGGCAAACAATGTCAGAGCTGCGACTACGGACCAGTCGGTCAGGGAAGGAGTGGCGCTGCTTGTTGTGCTCAAACTCAGCCTGAGCCAAGCTGTGGGGCATGATGAGAGAGTGGCGCGTCTCCTGCCCAAGAGCACTGGCTTCAGGGATAGGGGGATCTGGGGGTGGGTGAGCAGGCCTGGCATAGTGCACCTTAGGCCTCACTATTGTCCCAGTGGTGGAACCTGGCACAATAAAAGCCACAGGAAAAAGAAATGTACAGGAGTTGTGAACTCTCTATGCATTAAGATCGGATGAGATTTTATTATGAGCAATACTGTATATGTATATGACTCATGAAGTGTCCTTTCATATAGTCATGGTGACAACCTGAGAGTGCTAAAGAAACATCGGAAAAATAGTAGGCCACCTGTTCCAAGGGTACACACACTCATCTCCTGAAAAGCTTCCAAAGGCGCCTTATTTTTTCCTATAAGCACAGTGGGACAAGGAGACTGTGCCAAAGTGCTTGGGGTGGGGCTCTCAACCTGTCATCACTTCACCTTGCCACATACATGCAACGACTACAACAAATTTCTACAAAAAAAATTGATAGTACAACGCAAGGCCTATAACAATCTTGAACAAAATGCTGAACTCATACAAACACACACATACACAAAACCCAACAACAACTGGGCCAAATGAAATGGCACATGCACCTGCACTGAACAATTGGTATTAAAACTGTGCGGTGAAGAACAGGCTCACGTTTGGGTTATTTTGCTCAAGCTGTGCTGTGGGCCCATAACATTAGGGTTGAGCTTTAACAACACTCATTTCTAACCCTGATTGGTGAGCATTTTAGGAGTGATGCTTACCTTCACCACAGGAGAGCGGATCGAACATGACCAATAAAGACTCAGTTTGTGAGGCTGGCGAAGTCAGATGGTGCGCTCCTGTAACAATGCAAACAGTTATGAGATCATGAACAGCCATTACAAATCCAGCACCAACACACAGGGGCAAATCCAACTGGACAATATTTCTCAGTAAGTGGATGGTAAAATTAAGAAACAGCAATTTAGTGAATACTCTGGAAGTGACAGCGATTGATAGTTCTCGCTGTTATGAACTGGACTAATGACTTCGCAAGCCAAGTGGGGATGTGACACTCTCCTACCGTGGCCTGACTCTTCCCCATCTGGACTGGTCACAGAGTCCTTTCCCCCGAAGTCTGAGCTGCACTCTGAGCGCAAATCCTCTATCTTGTTGGGGATGTCCTCTGAGGTTGCGCTGATACCTGCAGGGCAAAAACACACACACGCGCGCACACACAAACCATGCTGTTTATGCTCAGGACAAAAGCAACTTAGTAGCAGCAAGATCTAATGGGAAATGCATTTGCGGTCAAAGGAAAGACAAAAAGAGATGTGTTTTTCCTCTTTGGATTAATTGCTCAGATGGGAGCTCAGTGAGTGCTTTAGTGTGGTGCTGTAAGGTTCCCTGGGTTACAGAGGAAAGAATGATACGGATAAAGATGGCATCCAACGCATCCAGTGGACAGAGGTTACGATAGCTTGCATTTGCTGGCAGCTGTGGTTCAGTTGTTAGAGAGGGCCAGACAGTTACACAGAGTGTCACTGATTTAACTCTCGCTTCCAACTGTCCGCTGTCCAAGTGTCCTTGGGTAAGATATTGAACCATAAATTGCCTCCAGGTCGGCATTGTAAATAAACTGTTCTCAAATTCCTTACCTGGCTAAACGGTGACTAAATAAATAACAAATTAAGCAAATAGATGACAAATGGCAGTGCCGGCCGACCACAAGAGCCATCAAATGTGGACATTTGAACTATTATTCCAAGCAAAGCTGCACTGTTCGCGTTTGTCTTTTTATAAATGCATATGAAAAGAGTTGTGATTTATACCCGAGACGACACTGAGGCCAGGAGTGCTTGGTCTCGAGCTGACCTCCCGGACTTCTGTATCATCCGAGGTGCTACCAACCCCTGAGCAGCTCTCAAGCTCCTGCAGTCGTTCTTCCTGTTTCAAATCTGGGGCTTCTGTAAGTAGAAAAGAAAAGAACTCTGTCTAAAAAGATGATTTTTGAAACCTCCTCCTCTTGTAGTATGGTTAAGTCTCATTTCAACTATGGTGTAATCGTACAGCACAGTGGACATTCTGTCACTCCACCCCTTGCCTCTTGACTATTATTGCCAAGTACACACATATGCATGGAATCAAAGGATACATTATCACGAGTGATAAGAGCCAAACAAAACCATAAAGCTAGTGAGGCCAATTCTTTGGCTGCCCAATGGAGCTGTTGGGTTCAACCCAGAGGCTCCATATGAACAGCAGTACTCATTTGCATGCTCGTTAGTAATAATGTGCTGGTGAAGTGGTCTGCCGAGTGTAGTTTTCTGCTTCCGAACCATGAAACAAGCGCAGCATTTGGAAAAAAGGCCTCTGATCGCGCTATTACTGAGCAGAGCAGAAGCAGAAACAGAATGAAAAGCAATCAAGAAACTCATGACTGTTAGCTGTAGCATATATTAAAATGTATACAGATAAAATTGACATAAGACACTGGGTTTCCAAAAATGCAATGCTGTTAAAGACTACAGATTTAAAGAGAACTAAAAAAAAATTGTGATTCATTCTCATTCGTAAAAAGATGGGAATCCTATGATTGAAGCAAAAAAGAAAAAGATTGAGTAATCTTGATTTACTTTGCTTTTAGAAGAAACTCTTGTTTGTAAATGCTTATGAAAGTACTTTTGATAATGTGAGCACATTGTGTATGAAATCTAAATAATGCTACCTTGCCTTATCACTTAGCAGTCACAAATACAGTATAGGCACCCCTGCACAATCGAATCATAATGAGATCACAAAAGACCTGTGCTTTTCCATCGTGCCTTTACAAATACTAAAAATGCTCAATTTTGAAGTTCTAATGTCAGTTAAAATATTGAGCTAAATGAGAGTGTATGATGTAGTGGCTCTTCTACACGACAGTAAACTATGCTAAACTAACTCCTTGACTGGACCATATCAATCAAAACTGAGGATTATTTTCTTGGGCAGGATTCTCGTAATAGCACTAATTATACTGTGCAGGTTTAGCCAATAAAGTGTCAGATGAGTATGCGTACGTTTGACTTATAACTGGACAATTTGCACCCAAATGTGATCACCAACGTGGCGGGATAAAAATGTACACGATTCTGGAATTGACGGGATGTAAACTGACTGAAGGCAGCTGCTGTCCTTGTGCCTCCCTCCCCACTGTTCACCCGCAGGTGCAAGCACACCTGGGGGTCCCCTCTAAGGAAACCCAGAGCTGCCTTTTACTGGCACAAAAGGATCTGCCCTGAGAGACAGGCTAGTGCATACAAATATGACGGCAGATGTGTACACACATTTTAGGTGTGGAGCACATAGTGCAACCACACCTGGCGTCCCAACCCCCATTGAAAAGGGAGTACAAATATGAATATGCATACAAACGTGTGCATGGAAACACATGTTAATAAACTGTTGTGGGAGTGAAATGCAGGCATCATAGGGATGACCCAGGACGACAAACGGTCAAAAAGTGACTGCCGGATGAACCCGGGACCACACCTGAATCACTTGGCAGGACCTCCACACTCCATGCCTCACTGGTGGTCTCTGAGATCGTGGAGCCGTAGGGGTCCAACAAGACTGAGCCGGATCCTGGGAGGCACAGCAGGCTGCCGAGCATGTTCTCGGCAGCTGCCCCTGAGAACAAAGAGGAAAAAGACTGAACCTCCTTCTGTATCTAAAGTCACCTTTATCGTCAGAGCCATGTTTTTCCATCTATAAGTTTGGAAAGGTTCTTGTTGAGTTTTAATGATCCTCATTTTTATTTAATTATATTCTGTGAAACAAATGTAGTTATGGACAACACTTAAGAAGAAATCAAGTACAAATTTCAACATACCGGTAATCTTAACCCAGATTTTACCTGAAACAGAACTGGAAGTTTCAATAATATTTTTGCAAATTGAAAAAGAACGGGAATCAATGGAAGGAAACCATCGACAAAACAAAGAGAAACAAAAGTTGTAGGATAGACCTCGAAAACAAACCCTCACCAAAAAGGTAACATGAACCAAGAAAAATGCGTTGAACTCCGCATCAGCAGTATGCTGTCCATTTTATATGTCAAACAGCAGGATTATACCCCTGCACTAAGGTTAGCAATAATTGGGAAGATATCACCTGGCTTGGGCTGCCGGGTCTCAACTTTGAGCTGTTGCGTTACACTCACATTCTTCATAAACAAATCAGTCTCCTGCATACCGTCCACTTCTATCCGGGAGAACCCAAATTAACAAGGCGGAAGAATGCAGAGGAGGGGCAAATTACAAGTGGGAGTCAGTGTACTCGGCTCAAGAGGTCCAGTGATAACCGCTCGCGCAGGTCCATCACGCTTCCACACATATGCACCATGAGCAAGCACGTACGCCACTATGTTCTGATGGGAGAGTTCTATCCCGCTGTCCATGTTTACAATGTTCAAGAGTGCTTGTCTTTCAGGTGGATGATTAAATGAGTGGCACAACAAGAAGCGAAACAATTAGAATTTCTGCCTCATTATCATGGTAATCTTATCAGTGGGATAATGAGGTATTAATGGATATTTAATGTGCATCTCATAACACAATCCCTTGGAGAAAACACATAAGGAAATCACTGTAAATTCACTTAATGACGGAAAAGTCCCCCAACGCCATATTCCGAAGAATGAAAAATGGCGCATGCAAATGAGAAGGAACCAAGGTCAATAAGACTGCAGGGACCAAATGAATGTCAGAGAGAGAGGAAGACAGAGAGAAAGAGAGCTTGGTCACGGAACCACTCAGGCAGGAACGATGGAGATATGAATACCATATATAATGAAATTGGGCAAGCCAAAATTCATGAAATAATTTGAAGGAATACTTAATCATTGAAGGAATAATGTAAGATATGATTCAATATCTCGATAAAATTGCAACACTGTAAAATGTGATCATGGCCACACCCAATTCCAACAAAGTTGGGACATTGTGTTAAAATTAAAAACAGATAATTTGTAAATCATCTTCAACCTAAATGTAATTGAATGCACTAAAAAGGCAAGATATTCAATGTTCAAACTTAATGATCATTGACTTTGATGACTGAGAATATGCACTTTGTACAATTTTCCTGTTTAAAAAAAATAATTAAAATACCCAAGTGTGCATGCAGCATGAAATGAGATCAACTACTCCTCCTCTCACTGTCTTAGCTTACCATTAGATGTCAAATGATACACCGTTTTAATTGTATTTTTTCACCCCTGCAGACCCACAAAGAATATTGTGGAAGCCTTCCATGTTCAAATATTGCCTCATGGTGTCATTTCACAATTGTGCCACAAGGTGTTGACATTTTTCTGAAGATATTTGTCCAACAGAGACAAAGCTGTCCTCATATGGACAAAAGGAATATACTTTTTCTATAAGCAGAAAAAAAATTACTCAAACGCAACAAATCATGTCCGTACCTGCTATTTCCTGCAGCCGATCTTCATCCATGTTGGGGTCAAAGTCACTGCCAAGCACGTCAGTGCTCCAGGTCTCACTGACAGTCTCAGAGATGTCCCGATCCTCTGTCAGGCCCATCATGTCTCGGATTTCAAACTTGCGCAGTTTGTCATCCAAGTTGTCCTGAGTGGTAGCTGATTGAGGTCCACCATAGAGTATTATTTATATTGCACACACTTGGACACAGATTTTACGATATGCTGACAATTTTCCCCCTTTGTTTGACAGTTTAAAAAAATAAAAAACTAAAATTAAAAAACAGGATAGGAAAAGTGTGCGCACACCTTGTTCATGCTCCAAAAGCTGCAGAGCCTCCACCCCGTTGCTTCCTGAGGGTCCAGCTCCCAGCTCAGAAACAGATTCTCCCTCCAGGTCAAGAGATGACACTGAATTGGAACGATTGGATGGGCCTGAGGAACATATTGAAAGGACCAACTTGATGTCAAGTTTGGGGAATTTCTTGATTCTACACCAATATGACACCAAACAACTAAAATATATATTCATTTCACAACAGATGTTTTGATTTTAAAGTTTCTCTCAGTGACTAACTTCAACTTAAAGTCTGTTAAACATTTAAGTCAATTTCTCAAAGCAATTCATACAAATAACCAAATATCATGGTTCCCTTGCAAATGCCATCATCTGTTTCTCCAAATCAAAAGCTCATCTCTCAAAAGTAAACATTTGTGTCATTGAACATGTCAGTGCCATCAGAGAGTTAAGTCTTTGTGTAGTTGTGTATGGATAAGACAGTCATTGTTTAGTCATGTCGTCAATATAACAGTGGACCCTGGAGGATGTTCTGACAAACTGCGACTCATGTTTCGATGACAATTACTGATACTGAACAAGATTCACATTTTTAACTGTGTGCATTGTAATATGTTGAACGAGCCATCTCATTGTGAAACAGAAAGGAAAAGACAGTACTGCAAATGGGGGAAAAAAAGAATGAACATGCATACTTGGAGGACTATACAATACATCCTGATTTATCTGGGCTATTTTGAGACAGAGCCAGGTAAAGAGAGCCCGTTTAAATAGTTTTTGACATTTTCAACATTGAGGGATAAGAAACATATAGTGAGACTTCTGTTAGATGATCCGTTTATGATTTACTTACTATAAGTCTAGTGAAATTAAGACATTTTTGTAGATTGGGCATTGATTATTGGCAAACGTGTGCCCTTTCTCTGTGCCTTTGTTTGACTTAAGACAGAAAACTAACCCTCAGAGATGCCTTCCAAGTTGTCACTGCAGAGTGAAAAGCGAAGAGTTTTGTCTGGTTTACCATGCAGCTTTGTATCGTCTGCATGGCTGTCGCCTTGTGCAGCATCAGCCATCTGCAAGTTCAAAACCTATGGTGGACAATACAGTGGAGAGTATTGACTACAAATAAGGGTCTGCATGAGACATTCATGATGATGACCTTGAAAATCATAAAATGGATGACAAGGTAACCACACTTTCACTCAGTGAGAGAAAAAATGGATTGGTTTATTTACAACTTCATTACCACTTCTTTCGTTAAATGCATTATTTTAAGCCACATTACCTCATTCTCTGACATCATTCCAGGGATAGTCTGAGGACCATTTCCAAACGATATTACAAGCACCTCTTCTGGCATCAGATCTTGCAACAACTCTTGGGAGCTAGCCTCTGCTTCCCCCTCCTGGGCTATGTTGGTACGGCTACGGCTTCGAGCAGCTGCTGTTTGGTGGTTGGAGAGGGAAATGCAAAGATCAGCCAATTATCTAAAACATGTACAGTATGTTGAACGTCTCATTTATTTTCTGATTTAAGTGCATCTTCATGTTTGAACTTATTGAATGTGGCATTGCAGCGTTTCATTATTAAATTAATGTTTGCACTGTAAGTAAACGGGCAATAATCTTCATACACTTTACCATGGTGAAAAAAAATAATTCAAGAGTGCAAGGACCTTGTTCAAGAGATACACATTGAGTTTCCTAACATGATCATGATAATAGCACATGCACATCAATTTGCTTCCACAAACAAAGCAAAGCATAATGTTCATAATTTTACTGTAGAAAATCGGGGTTGAGGAGTACAGTTTTGTGGCCATTATTCCTGATTCTGTACAAAGCCTCTCCATTTTATAAAGCGACAACTTTAGCCCGATGCATGTTAACAAGAAATTGGCGTAAAACACAATTTATGCTTCTACATGTACGATCTAAAAATAGTATATACGTAGAAGGTACATGGTCAAAACAAACTACTATGTTACATTCTGAAGTCTTTAAGACTTCAAGTTTCCCATTTTTTAACGTGTATGAAATTAGAACACCGAAACTGAGAATGATGGACAAATCAAAGTCAAGGATGAGCAAGGGCAGGCAAAATATCCTTGGAAAGTTTTACAATTATAATTTTACTTCTGAGAGTGTGACTAAGGGGAGTAAAGGGAACCAATGCTGGACCAATTAGACAAAACGTCTCATAATAGCATGTCCATATGAAATTTGGTTGCGAAGTCAAGTTATCAAAAGTTCATATTTATCCCAATACTTTGGGGAGACGGGCGGAGGGGGGGGATTGTTGACCCACCAAAATATCCGGGAAAAACATTCTTCTACGGTCACACAAAATGTAAGAGCTTGAGCTCAGCATCTCTCACAATATTTCAGAAAACCTCATGAGAATTTAAGGGAACATCGAAAAAAAAAAGTTTTTTTTCTTTGTCTACGTTATGTCTTTAATGGCTAAATGGAATGGAAAACTGTACTGGATTCTCAGCCCAGTAAAGCAAAACTGGCATCAATTATAAAAGATGATGAGTCTAATATACAGCAGGAAGTGGGATACATTTTGTCTTTGTGAACACATTAATGACAGTTAAACATTTTTAAAATGCAACATTTGCCTGCCTCTTACTGTCAACTAGGTTTCATAATTGAAACACTTGGCCAGTGGAATGGATTTATTTAGTCTCTGTTCATTGCTATGGGAGAAATGTGCTCTAAATTCACATTAATCTGAGGTCCCGCAACAACTTTGAAAACATTTGTCTTTGACCTCAAAGGTTCCACTGCATTGCTTTGGCATTAGACTTTTATAGCTGCAAACAAACCTGAAGATAGCGCTATAAAATGTATTATTAGTTCAATTTGAAGAGTCTAATGATTGGCTTGATGGGTTACATTCGTGTTGCGTATGCCTTGAAGTTCCACTGTATTTCATCACTTTGGCACATGAATCAATAGCAGACTACCAGACTTTGATCTACCGGACTGTGTGACTTTTCAGAATCAGTAGGTCTAAATTGTGCAACTTAATTTTCATCTTGGGTGTAAAATACAAATTCTGGCTATGAATGAATCAACGAGAAACAAACATCTTGGCCTAACTAATGGAGCAAATTGTTACAAAATGTAAAGCAAGCAGGGTGAAAGCACAAGTACAAGAGCAGTGCAAAGTGCCAGCGCTGGGGTTGAACTCCTATGGTGACTGATGCATGCAGGATGCTATAAGAACACTGTCTAACACAGGGGTCCCCAAACTTTTTCCTGTGAGGGCCGCATAACTTTTCCCTTCTCTGATGGGGGGCCGGTGTCAGTTTGTAACATCAACGATCGTAGGGGAGCTTAAAAAATTTATTGTTTCCCAGAAAGCCACACATAACCAAATAACCCTTCTCAGGTTCTTTACAGAAAAAAAGTCAGGAAACAAATAACACTATTCATGAAATAAATAACAACTAAATAACCCTCTCCGAGTTCTTCACAGAAAAAAACAGGAAATAAATAATAACTAAACAACTCTCTCTCTTTATAGCCCCTTGAAATCCACAAAAAAAGAGTACTGCCATCTATGAGAACGCCAACTATCTTGTCTTGTTTATTTTGTCTGCTACCGTCTTGTTCACGTGTTCTACTAATTGATCAGAGACATAACTAAAACACTGAAACATTTCAAATTTTCTGCAGTTGGGGACAATCTAGGAAAAGTCATAAAATTTCAAGTTAAAAAAACTATCATTTAGGGGGTTTGGGGGGCGTTTTTAACACAGTGATGGGTCATTTTGACCCAAGGACAACAGAAGGGTTAGAGGGCTGGGTAAAATGTGCCATATCCGGCCCCCGGGCCGTAGTTTGGGGACCCCTGGTCTAACAGAAAGCTCTGTGAAAACAGAAGATGTGTAACTTCTAGCTCCGATGCAACTGACAGGTTACCCACCAAATGGGGTTACTAATGGAATATGAGCCGACAAGGAGGTGGTTGTAGAGTCCCAGGACGTTAGAGCGGCTAAGTGTTGTCCTGGTCATTCATTGGCAGCACAAGACGGGGTAAAACGACAAAGGTGGGGAGTGGGAGAAAACATACAGAATATATCTCACACTTCAATTCAGAAGTAATGTGAGTATGAAGACTGTGTATTACAATCATATTTCATAAGCAAGTGGTCCATTTCTAATTAAGAAGGCACTGCGTTCTCATCGTTTGGCTTGAAATTACTAATGAAGGTAGTTGAAGCATCTTCTCCACCCATTCCAATTAAAGTTGAGTTCATTTATATTTGGTAATTTAATTGGTTGTCATTTCTGTAATTGAGCCCCAATCCAGACCAAGCTAATTATCTTTATAACAAGCTGGGAAGGAGCTCATTAACTTCCTATAAAAACACAGGCCTCTAACTAGCCATCACTGCCCAGCTTGTTTATTTCGCTCCTCATTACAAACAGTATTCTAATTGTTCCTCTCGGTGGCATTTAAACACGCGAGTGTAAAATGGCCCACACACCTGCACATGAAGAATTTACAAGTGGTTGCATCATTGTCAGCATGCTAATAAATTCATTATAAAAGACAGGATCAGGCAGAGGAGGTCGGTACCTAAGGGGAGTCGGTTCTTCTTATTAGCAGGAGTACTAGCAGGGGAGAGCTGGGGGGTGTTGGAAGGGGTAAGTTCCAGACTGCTGCTCTTCCCAGTTTGCGATTGGGGCACATTGGCCAGCAGGGTTTCCAGGGCCATGTGCTCCTCCTCCCTAAGGTGATCTCCGGCCATCACCCGACGCACAAAATCCACCTATGCATAAAAAGAATGACAGTCTTTGTTGAGGTTTTCACATTCTGAACAAGCAACAAAAATCATTATTTTGAAATTCTGAACGGCTGCAATGGACATGAGTGGGAGGTAGAGATTGATAAGCACATGCTGAATAACAATGATTGATAAGGGTAAATTGGAGAACTCAACATATGTTATACAAATACTTCGCAAGCTGGAGCCGACACCAGCTATCTTTGGGCAGGAAGCGGGTGACACCCTGAACCGGTTGCCAGCCACAATTGTAGGGGACACAGAGACGCACAATCATCCGCGCTCACACTCACACCTTGGGACAAGTTAGAGTGTTCAATCAGCCTGCATGTTTTTGGAATGTGGGAGGAAACCGGAGAACCCGGAGAAAACCCACGCAGGCAAGGGGAGAACATGCAAACTTCATGCAGGGAGGCTGGAGCTGGAATTGAACCCGGTACCTGTGCACTGTGAGGCCAACGCGCTAAACACTTGATCACCGGGCTGCCCTCTTCGAGAATAATAGTTATTTAATTGTAATTTTATGTCTAAGACTGACTTTGGTTGTATTAGGGTTAGGCAACAGAGTCACAAGGAATGTGTGTGTGCTCTTTTTTTAAGTCTTGTTTTTTGGGTGAGGAGAGTCAAGTCAGCTTTTCGATAAAGTCCAAAGTAAAGAATTGTCATGAACGCTCAATATCTGTTTTCACTTCAACCAAAGGAAAGCTTGAGGCTCTGTTAAGCCAAGAGGAAACTAAATCTTGGCAATTTCCAATTTGGCACAATTCAGTCCGGAAGATAACATAACATATCAGATAGCCGCGTGAAATGTGATTTGATACCCCACGGAACTCGTTTCCACTACTCAAGAGTCTAGTTGTTGCACTTGCACAACTTATCCGGAATTTCTACATTGCGAGACTAATAAAGGTTGTCTTATCTTACTTAAATTGCTCCCTTTAATTTACTTTTGAACAACTTTCCACTCAAAAATGTTGATAAAAGCATGTTTTTACTCAGCTCTGGTCAATTACTAAATGATAGATTTTATATTTATGGCGTACACTTGTTTTACACACAAATAACTACGTACTATAATCATGACTTTACTATTGCTATGTTTAGGTCAGGGGTGCCCAAACAAATGAGTGAAAATGAGACTGATAAGATGATTAGGCTGCAGTGTATATTAACACAAAAAATATATTACCAACATGTACAAAAACACACAAATGGTTGTTTTTTTTCTTCTCGACACTCTTCGGATCTACTTGGGACCTGTCTTAGATCTACCGGTAGATCAGGATCTACCTAATGGACACCCCTGGTTTAGGTAAACATTTTGACTTACGTACAAATTGGGGTTATGTTGCCAATGTAGGAACGGAACTCCAACATAAACCAATGAACCTCTTAAATTTGAATGCTATAGATATTACAATAGCATCAAAAACGTTACTTACCAATGCTATCAGCTGATGATGCGTAACATAGACTGCAGTCCTGCTTAGGCCTTCCAGAAGGTTCATTGAGGACATGGGTGGTGTTTCAACTGCTCTTCCACCAATCACGACATCCAGAAAAGCAGCAACACAACTCTGGAAAAATATGGACATTAATATTTCCTGAACAATGATTTCAAGAAATACTGGTTCGTTTGAATGAGTATGCAACTAAATGTAATTCTTACTTGATCAAATTTGGACAAACAACTTTTTCGTCTGGGGTCTGCATCATCATCAGCCATCGCCAGCTGCTGTAAAAGCTGGCCAACCTTTAAAAAAAGGTGTATATATAAATATATCATACAATATATAGTACATAACAAATAGCCTCGTTAAAAAGTCAAAAGAATACTTTCCATTTGACTTACCTGCATTAAATTGAAGCGGGCCACTTCATTAATGGGGGCATCTGAGATGATACCATACTGTTCCGGGTTAACAATTGCTGGACAGATAAAGCAGGTCAGCAGCAGGTCGGTACACATGGTACGCACCTCTCCCACCTCAAGACCTTCAACGCATGACAGTGTCTTGTACATCTGCGACACAATCCATCGCAGGCTATGAGGGAAGCAGTAGGTGTTCTGCTTCAAATAACCAATAAATTTGTTGACCAGAGCAACTAGCTTTGCCTCATTGGTCTCAACAGCTGCCTGTACTCTTTGTCTGTACCCCTCAGAGCCCTTCTCTCCAAAGCGCTCCTGCTGGACTCGAGTCAGGCGCTCAGTCACTTTGGCTGGGTCTGTCTCCAGGTGGTCCTCATCTTCCACCAACAATTGCATAATGGGTTCATGGAGGGTGGCAGTTAGGAAGAGTTTGGCTGAGTACAAGCCCTCAGAGAAGAGCTTGAAAAGGATGCTGAAGGCACATGTGCCTCGTCGCAATAGCCGCCGTGGGTTCTCACTCTCCTTTAGCTCAAACTCTACGAGGTACCGCAACACCTAGGAATAGTCAAGGGGGAAGGCAGACAATCCCATTTTATCTCTGTGTTATGCCTAATCTGGTTATAAAGCGAGTGGACGTGTAGGCCAAACCTGTAACAAGTAGCTCTCATCTTCCTGCATGATACAGTTGCCATAAAGTGAGGTGAAGACGGTGTGGATGACCCCCTGAGTGTGCTCCTGGTTCAGCCTTTCCCCTGCCACTAGGCATGATGCCACCAGTCTGGGGTTCTCCCTCAACCGGGCCAGGAATTCACCATAGATGGTCTCATTGAAGCCAAGAGTCTTGTAGCCATCAACAAACTGCGTGTCTTCCAGCGTTTTGGCATGTTGGCAGCATTCAGCTGGTGAGGCTTCCACACTTAACAACGCAAAGAAAAAGACAAGACTTCAAGTTAAGAACCATCTTCCCATCTCTTCAAAAACAAATGCACCAAGTCAAACAGTCAATAGTTTGTCATGTTTCTACAAACAGGTGAACATTCTAAATTGCCATCTGACCTGGTGATAATGAGCCGATCGAGGTTGATCCGCTGTTGCTTGGCAATCCACGCAGCCCTGTATAGCCTCTCAGCTGTCTTAAGGACATCGCTGTTGAGTCGCTGGATCAGCTGCTTCTCTGATGCCACATAAAGTCGCTCTTGCTTCAGGTGGTGGGCCAGAGTATGAATGTCTGGCTTCACCATCTTCACCAGCTCTCACAGGCTGTGCGGCAAAGAGCCAAAGCACCGAACAAACAGACAAATCATAAGGGTTAATATTTTTTTTTTTTTTTTAATGCAAACAGCTACTTTGACTGTCGTGACATAGTATGCAAAGAATGGAGAGAAATCACAGACAACACTTCGGTAGACGGCCCGTGGCATCCAGTCAACTGTATTGACTTTGAAACGCAGTGCAGAGAACACTGTCCTCCAAGTATATTTGGTAGAAAATATGACAAATACATGTTAGGGTCACCGTTGAAGTGATCAGAGAGAGGTCTTGCTGGATTCAATTGGAAACATACACGTTGATGTCGGGTGTTTCCGCAGTTAAGAACCGATGCAGATTCTCATTATTTACTACTCAAATATTTGGTGGCTGATATTTTACGACATATGTGGTTGCTTTATAAACAGGATGGGCCATACGTTTCCACACTCCATTTTCTCTTTTACTCTCGTAACTTCATCCATCCATTTTTCCAACACTGCTCATCCTCATCCGTGTCACAGGACAGCTGGAGCCTGTCCAGACTTACTGTGGGTGGAAGGGAATATGCAAATTCCACATAGGAAGGCCCGAACAAGAGTTGAACCCAAAACCTGGCAATTGCCGGTTACGTCCTGGCTGACAACTTGATTCAGAATAAGGATGCCTTTTAAAGGAGGTCGACGACGTTCATGTCACAAAAAGGGAGTCGCAGAACATTTTTCACAAGCATCTGAAATCACAACACAATGGGATATGCTAATCTTTCTGCCCCTTGCAAGCTGTAGAAAGCCAAAGCAAACAAAGTGAGCAGAACAAGCGTGAAAAATGAATGATTAGGGAATCATCTACACAATAGTATCTCTTTGTGAATGGTTAGGAACATAGTAAACACAGTTCAGGCTTTGGGGATGGAAATGAGACAAGACTGGTGGAAGCTACCTCATAAATGGAATGGCTGCAAGGCAGAGACAATGCTCGCAAGCGAATAGACAACCACAACATTAGAATTGATGTGCCTGACAAATTAAATTGGCTATACAGATTTAAACACATAATGATGAGCCATATATGGACTTCCTTTGGAAGGGGAACGAGGGACACCGATCTCAAAATGCAGATGTAAGTAGCGACTGCTGTTTGCAAACTTCTCATAAAACAACATATCTCATCAAAACTTGACACTATACTCAACTCAGCTGTATTTATAGAGCACTTAAAAACAACAACAACAAAAAAACACAGCTGTATACAAAGCCAAAGTATAGAATTTAGTTTTGAGATGAGTTTTGAAGACGGGCAGTGAGGGGCTTGCCAAATGTTCAGTGGGAGGTCATTCCAAAGAGAGGGACCAGAAACGGAAAAGGCTTGATCCCCTCTGAGCCTCCGCTTAATTCTTCTCCTCTCATAATGTCTGGTACGCATGTCGACTCCCTCGGGGCCTGATAAAAGTACTTTATATTTGGTTATGAGAGCTCTGGGTGAATGTTGTTTTCTTAAACTCGTTTATTTTTTGCCATGCCATTATTCAAAAAAATCCCTTTGTCGCAATCTGCACAAAACTGTAATGACCTTCCCTGCCTCACCTCAAAGAAGATCCATCCAGCCATTATCTGAACCGCTTAAGCACACGAGTGGCGCGGGCATGCTGGAGCCAATGCCAGCTAACTTCAGGGCAGCTGATACTGTGGAAATTAGTTTCGATTTTTTTTTTTAGCTTAATCCTATTCACTTAAGTTGTTTGACAAACATTGACAACCGTGCCAAATTTATGCATTTTTCCAATTTAAATTTCTTTGATTCACTGATTTTTCTGAAAGATTATCTTGTGGTGAGAGTGGTTTTTTTTCCGCTCTCGGACCTGTTCAGAAATGGGCCTGGGCCAACCATCGTAAATGTCAAAATGTTCACTACTTATGTTTGCAAATCCTGACGTTCGCAAATCCTTACGTGTAAGGTCAACAAGTTGGGCGGAGTCCCTAAAAGCGACCACAGGGTTACGCTGTTGCCACTCCTTTTGTACCACAACCCCTTTTTTTTCTCCCCTCCTAAGGTATTGGGTCTCAAAATCGGTTAAGATGTTAAAAATTGGTATGTGTGCATCTTGCTTCATGTACAGTACATAATTTCTAGTGGATGATTTAATGTAATGCCAAGTAACTAGTCAAGTAGGATTTTTATGAGGAACTTCCTCCTCAGAATTCATGAAGCAGCACATTCCTCCCATATTTGGTTGGAAGCGAAAAAAATTAAAGTGAATTGCTGAGAGGTGAGCAGGCATTCATCAAAACAGAGTGCACAGAGGAACTACAAAGCAGAAGAGAAACTACAAAATACGGTAAGTAACTGAAGACCGTAACACTTCATGACAAGACAGCAATTTGGATTGAAGCAGCAAAGTAGATTAACGAAATGGAAGAACCACCAATATTATTTGGTAAATGATCCAAGATTTAAAAAAAAAAACACGCAAACGTCACAGCACCATTAATTAATTAACAGGATTTCTCAAACACACACACACACACACGCCCACACAACTTAGCCAAGGCAATACTCCAACATCCTATTTCCAGTTCCTGTTCAGATATTTCCTTACACTGGCCATAAGCAAACTACAGAACTGGAAAATGACTCAGACCAATTATTGAGCTAAACAAAATATTTCTGTTCTACTTTATGAATGAAACTCAATTAAAGGGGGCGTCAAGTCAAAAATGTTCTAATATGGTCTATGTGCCCCCAGGAGTAAACACGGCATTCTGATTATTGTTGCGTTTGAAGAATATGAATAAGGCAGAAGTATCCACCTGAGGTTTTTTTCCATCTCAGGGCCTGCCATTTTGCCACTTGCCGACTGAATATGAGACTGCAGTGTGTAAGGTCCGTCACAGCTTACCTGTTTTCTGGGTTTGGTCATGTGACGGTCGTTACCTGCACCCTTAGGCACTCTGATGTCATTTTCAGTCGACAGCAAGTGGCAAAACAGCCACTTTTGAGATGAATTAAAAAACTGAATTTTGCAGCGAAATTCATACTCCACAAATGCAATTTTAATCAGACAACTGTGTTTAGACTAGTGGTGTAAAGAAAAATGTTGACTTGACTTTCCCCTTTAAAGCATAAGGAAGAAGAAACAGTGACTCTTAAGACTCTTTGAGGTCAGTTGGGAAATGTGAAGAAGAGCATCCCTCAAACGAATTGGAACAATGAGCATAGAGTACGAGAATTTCTCCACATCATACAAGTAAAACACAACCTGATGCATCTCATGAAGCAGCAAAATGCTAGCAGATGGGCTAAAGCAAAGCTATTACAGTCGAGATGATGTGTGGTTTGTGGGCCGCTGAGTGATGTGTACAATGCGTTCATGCCTGGAAAAGAATGGACGTTAGAGATCTTTCATGTTCTGTAACGAAAGGATGACAGTGACATTTTATCCCTATTTTCACCTGGTATGTACAATTCCAATCCATTGTCACATTATGGAAAAGGTACCAAAATAACGGAGCTGCATGAGAAAGTTTGCCGCTATTCTGTTGATGGAGGAATGATAAAAATGTAAAATGCTGCAGAAATGTTCAGAGTGATGCTCGAGATGCCACTCATTGATGTGACATGGGAAGGGAATGAGAAGTTAAGTAGATTAACATTTTTTATTTTGTGATTCACAAGACTGACTTTCAGTAGCTCAATACCTAATCAATATCAGATTCTCACTCAGCCTATGATTGACAAGTTAACAGCCCATTATGTACTCCATCTTTTGCACTAAGTCAGGGGAGATAGGCTCCATTCCTCATCCGGAAACCCTGAACAGGACAATCAGAACAAAAATGCATAGATGCATGGATGGAAGAGACAACATCATTTCAAAACATTTGACTGGTTTAGAATTTACGCTGTTTTGAAATCCTACACACCCTGCAAGTGTAACTAACCATGGTTGGTGCTGTTCCAAAAAGCACCTGTCAAGTTCAACTAAAATGTATTCCAATCGAATGTGATTGGACAGGGACTCTACACGCACCAAATCACAATGGCTTCATGCACTCGTATACACTGTCAGTTGACAAGAACACAAATCTTGTGTGGAAACCAAACATATCAGAACTCTGAGCCTGAAATGTTTGTCTTACTGTACCAGTTTATTTATGCATTTCCATTTTTTTTTATTTTTAAAATACCATTTGAGGAATAAAAAGGAGCTAGTTACTATGACTGTATATTGTATTACACATAAGTGTGACTGAATCCGCTGGCTATACTATACTATATAGTATACTAAAATTCACTTTTCTAGACAACTAAAGAAATGTGCATTTGTACATTTCTTTGAGGGTGTTTCTAACCTTATTTGAATTACAATACGTGCCCCCCAAAATCTAAACATCTATGTCAAATATGTACGAGGAACTTAAAGAACAAAAACAAAACTTAAATGACAGGCTATCTTCACAAATCCTACAATAACCTTTTTACAAGCAATAGATAAGGACTCCTGCATGTTCAAAGTTCCAATATCGTATTCAAATACTTGAATCTGAGAGAATTATTTTGAAGTGCAACACAGTTCTACACTCCAGCAAAAATAATTGTCTTGTCAAATGTAATTGTGGCCTCTCCACCCGTGTCAGTAAAAATTGAGCATTGTCTATGAAAAACTGGGTATTTTTGATCCAGCTGTAACGACGGCTCTCATGGAAAGGTTACTCTAACTAAGATAGGTCGAAAATGCCATATAACAGGCATGTCCAAAGTCCGGCCCGCGGGCCAAATCCGGCCCGCGGTCGAATTTCATCCGGCCCTCGGCCCCCGTCATAAAATCAGTGCCGTCTGGCCCGCAGGTTGGGCGCAATGGAACACGTGTTGCATTGACTGAGGTCTCGTAGACTGGTGAGTGATGTTTCATAGAGTACTGCTTCCCTCTAGTGGCTAAATGAGTAATAGCATTCACTAAATGAGTAATAGCATTTAGACACTAGAGGGCATCACTCACGAGTTAACAAGACATCACTCCGTGTTTATATTGACTGATATAATAATAATAAAACATTTTATTTATAAGATTTCAAATGATCCTTGCAGTTGTGGATACGTGTATTGCTTGTTTATTTCCCCGTTATTCGAGTCAAAGGTTTTGTGACTATTGAAAAGTCATGGTGATACATTTTATGTTTCAAATCAATCAATTTGCACTCAGGAGACTTCTGTTTAAGAAAAAGTCAAGTGAATAAGCAGTTGCATGTGATATACCTGTTTCAAATGAACCAAAAGAAATTCTTAAGATTGTTGAAATTCAAATAAAAATGGAAATGTGAAACAGACTGGCTTACTAAAATTTGTTGAACAATATTGTTGTTCAATGTAAAGAATGTCAGCCAAGGTCGGCCCCCCGACATTTTACCACATAAAATCTGGCCCCCTTGGCAAAAAGTTTGGACACCCCTGCCATATAACAATCCACAAATGTAATGTGCATTTGACCAGACAGTACAATAAAACAATTCAGTTTAGTCTTACAAGCTGAGCTCAAGTGATTCATTGGAGGAGTTGTTTAACAAAAAAACATGTTTCCAAACAGTTGCGGATGGACTGAATTTACTGCGTTGCCGCAATCGCCCGGCAGCTTTAAAGCCGACCACGCAAAGCATAATTATTTAATTCGAATACTCTCAAAGCATAGTTTAACATACTACCGTGTAAAGCGAGAAACTTACATTGGGCTTCTCACATACAAGCTTTTGGGGACATCAATAGAAGCCAAGCTATTCTAGTGTCCTGTGTTCGCACTGATTTGAAAGAAATACCCTCAGACACAAACGATTAGCCTGCCAACCAACGTTCACCAAGTTAGGCTGCTAACCTCAGCTAGTCAAGTGCGGAAAGCTAACGATGAGCTAACCTCGGTTGGCTACGTTAGCTTAGCTTTGTTTGCAAGCAAAACAGTGTCCTATGTAAGATCAACATAAAATGCATCATAAATCGGGCCACTCACCAAACTTAAATGGTATGTGATGTTGTATCACAGTACTATCAACCACAGCGGATCATGAGATTAATCAACCTCGAGAAATTGTTTTGTCTGTGGTTGGCCGTCTCTCACTGGGTGCTGCAGGAGCGAACTGGACTGTCACTTGCTGTCATCACGAGGAGAAGCCCACAAAGCGCATGCGCGATACTTGTTAAAGGCAGTCCTCATCAACAGACAGTGTTTTGACATTTACAGAACGACTTTCGTAAATAATTTTCTTCCTACAAATTATTTTATTACTCTCAAATAATAATGGTAATTATTATTATTTTTCAAAATAATAAAAATAAAAATAACAATAATAATTATTATTATTATTACTATTACTATTATGCATTATCACGATCACGCGCTAGTGAGGGTAAACTACAATGTTGTTCAAGACTGCAGCTTAATGTGTCTTTAAAATCATCACTCATTTTCATTTTATTTTGTATTTGAAAATTGTCGGTAGTAACATTCCATCCTGAAGTTCCATCCTGAACGAACTGCAACAAAATTGTCTTCCACAATAAGTACTTTTTTACGGTTGGGTTGCATTGCTATTTTTTTATTTTATTTATTACAATTATCCGAAAATGATCCGTAAGTGGAATCTGTGTAAATAATTGGAAGTACAAATTTAGTCTTCTATTAAATACGGAGCCTTTTTTGCAGCATACCGATTACGCTGCTGTAATAAACGCAATGCTCCGCTAGATGGTAGACTAATAAGGAAAACAACGCAAACCCTGGTCATAAGTAATGCAAAACAAACAATGCAAAGAGTTTTCATTGGTAGCTAATTGAGAAAGTCATTTGAAATGACTCAAAATCAGAGACTGTGCTACCGGAGCTAAAGTGTGCTCTAGCCCCGTCAGAAATCCGTGTAGCTTTATCCACCTAAGCCACTCCAGTATTTTAAGATAAGATAAGAAAACGTTTTTTTTGTCTCACAATGAAGAAATTCCCAATTTACCTGATATTCTAACATTATTTTCCCAATGCCCTTTGCCCCCTTTCTCCCTTAATGTGAATGAGTCTCACATTGTACACTATATTACTTCATTTGAAAATGAACCAATGGTGGTCTAGTGGTTAGCGCTTGGACCTCACAGTGCAGGTTCAATTCCAGCTCCGGCCTCCCTGTTTGGAGTTTGCATGTTCTCCCCGAGCGTGCGTGGGTTTCCTCCCACATTCCAAAACCAATTCAGGGTATACCTCGCCTACTGCCCGAAGACAGCTGGGATAGGCTCCAGCACCCCCCACGACACTTGTGAGGATAAAGCGGAACAGAAAATGGATGGATGGAATAATTCAGGTACCATGAACAAGATAAAAATTTACACACAAAAAAAATCCCCAATATTTTTTTAAACTTTAAGGGAAATAATTAACTGACTTTCATGATAGACATAGATCAATAAAGAAGTAAAATGTGTGTATGTAAAATGAGAGCAAGCAAATGAATTCATTTGTTCATCTCCATTTATTATATATCTATGTATAGGCTATAAACATCACAAAATATAACTTTTAAATCTTGCACAAAGATATAATCCAGTAAAAGAGCAATCTTAGCTTAGTCAGCAATAACAACGGAGGCAGGCATATATCTAGATTTTTTTTCAGGAACATTCTGTACCATTTAAAGAAAATAAGTCTTCACAAAACATAGTTCAAAAGAACAATTCCATACCAATAATGATAATAATTTGACTATGTTTTTTATTTTTTTGCTCTCGTATTGCATATTGTCTAAAAACATACTGTACTATTAGTTTGTATTATTCAAGTGGTTTTATAGTCAATAAGGTAACTTATTCTTATTTGTCTAAATAGTTTTAAATTGAATAATAAAGCATAATATTTAGAGCATACCTGAATTTTAAAATAACATGCTTTAAGCAATATGTGATTTAAAGGGGTTGTTAAAACAACCTGTTTAGCGAGAAGAAAGATTTAAAAATTATATTTTGCTCTATTTAAAATATTTATTTTCAAATGAAGGCCACTTCCAAACAAAGCAGTTTACCTAAGCACATTTCATCGAAATACATAGATGGAAAAGTGAAATGCTGTCTTGATTGTACTTCATTTTCTATCAAACAATAACTGAAAGACTGATATAAAAGTAGCCACACAAATACAAGTTACTAAATGAATGTACTCTCAATACTAGTCACCAGGTGCAATATTACGATTATTTCAGATAAATTTGTGTGAGGGGAAACAAGTTTGTGAGACTTATCTGGCAATTTTTTGAGGCAAGATGTGCGTGTCGAATACTATAAATGATGTGTGCTTTGTACATTGTACATTGTAGAGCAAAAACTGAATAATTCATACATGTTTAAAAACATGGATTGTTCTGTTGTGGCCAGTTTGCATGCAGCCTATAAAGTTCTCCGAGAGCATAAAAATCAAATCAAGAGTAGACATACATATGTGGATGTGCATGGGTGTATCATAGGTCAATGTCAGTGTGCTAAAGGTACAAAGAGGGCGGGAAATTGGCCAAATGCAAATTCTTGCATGTCAATCTTCAATTTTCCAAAGTAAAAGTATTTACAATATTTACATTTTGTGTAACTTGACATCATTCCCATTCCGATCCTGTGTTGTTCTAAATAATATCATCCAAGAGATGGGGGGTGTCCACCCAGTCTAATGTTCTCGGCTCAGATGCGGCCATGATCATGCACATAAACTGTTTCCCTGTTCTCTTATCTAATGGGTAAATGGTTGTTGGGGTGAACCTTTTGTTGCTCTCCACGAATTCACATAGCTGATTATAGATTTTTGGGTACTCGTGTCGAAGGAAGACTCCCCTGACCCTGAGCTCACGCTGAATGTTGACAAAGCACACCTCCCTGGCTTTCCTTCCCTCCTCCCCCTCCTGGTCAATGGCGGGCGTTCCCGGAGGTGGCGTAAGGATGAGAGTTTCCATTTCACTATCCTTCTTCAGTAGTTTTTTTTCTGGGCTTGAAGAAGCCAAGGAAACCATTGCATATTTTCGAACTGTTGGTGTTTGGACCCTTGGTGAGGGTCTGTTAGGCACTAGTTCACCAACAGCTACAGATACATTCAAGAGGAAACATTCCCTGGGGTCATACTCATTACCTGCCTGCTGCAGTTCCTTACAGTAGTCACCTAAGTTGTCCTTAAAGCCATCCAGCTCTCTGAGAGACAGGTATGTGGGCGACATGACAAGGCTCTCAAGCCCAACTTGGAGAAAGTTCTCAGTGGTCTCTGGGTTGGCAAAACCCAGAAAGAGAACACCTCTTCCTCTGGAGAGGTAACCAGCTTTAGCAATACGAGAGAAGGCTTTATGAATCTCAGAATTTTCTCGACAGAACTTGATAGTATGGCGACACACACTGCTCACGCGACCGTACAGACAAGTTTCTTTGTGGGACTCCCAATCATCCCTGCGGCAGTTTCGTGAGCAGTAAAAGGTGTAACAGCTATGACATGATTTGAAGTACAAGCAAGCATTGAACATATTTTCAGAGCGTTTGCACTTCTTGTTAGCACACACCAAGGTTTCCTCTTCCTCCACACTGTGGTCCGGAGAGCATTCTTCTGCACTTCTTTGCAAAGCATCGCACCCGCTGTCAGGGTCTTTGATTGTGTCAGGACTGGATTTTGAAGATGGGAGCTGTGTGTTCAGACATTCAAGATTTTCAATCTTAGAAGATCCCTTGACTTTTTCATCATCTTCAGTAATCAGTTGTTTAAGCTGATCCAGAAAGTCCCCACTCGGCTTCCTGCTGGCTGGTGGTTTATAATCAACCACTAAGTCGGCTAACAACTCATCAAGTTGCTCCAGACTCTGCTGAAGGGAGACATTGTTACGTTTCCTTTCTTTGGTCACTTCTGCTGTGTCAAATGACTTCTTAACATCAATCACTCTTGGGGCAAATTTCTTTTCACTGTCCAGAGTATTCCAGTTGACAGCATGCACTCCACGCTGCTCACGGTTACCGGCGCAGATATCATTGTCAGTTATGGTGATCTCAGGAGTCACAAACCAGTGGCCACTCTTGCTATTTTTCCACAGATTGCTTGAACCTCGCTCCAAAGATGTCTCAGAGAGAGACAGGGCAGCATAACGTTTTGGCGAGCTAGAAAGGTTAAGGATTACAGGTTGAGATGAGACATTGGGAGATCTGCCATGCCTGGCTTGGTTAAATAGGTTCTCGTAGCTTCTTCCACGGAGTACTGATTGTTCCCTGTCATGGCGAGGGTAAAGAATATTGTCCCAAGACTTTGAGTGATTTTTGGCCTCTGTCCTAAGTCTACCTGTCTCTGTGCCATAGGTAGAGTACCATGGTGGTATACAAGTGTCCGTACTTACTCTTGGTGGGGTGAGCTGAGAAGACTGGTTGGAATAACCAGATAAACTTGAGCGATACCAGTCATCCGAAAAAGCCTGTGACATGCGGGGTCGCTTTCGACCTTCTGTGTGGTATTGCCTTGATGGAAAGTACCGCTCCTCTTGAGCGCTAAACGGCTTGTTATAATATATATTTGAGCAACTTTGGTGGTACGGATTGAAACGGGGGTCATCTCCAAAGTAAGAGCTTGAAGGTGTTTGAGAAAAGCAGGATCCTGCCTCACTCGTAGGGTAGGGTGTACTATATACAGAGTGTGTTGGCTCTTGGTGCGAAAAATTATCCGTGTAATACGACCTGGGAGGAAGCGTATGTACCCATCGATTCCTTGGATCATACTGACTCGTCATAGTGCTTCCACGGCTGGCTAAACTGGACCTATCATCCTGAAAGTATGTCCGAGAAAAGGGATGAACTGGATAGTGGACTGGGTCCTCGGTATAGAAAAATTTTGTTGGGATGTTTGGGTTTGAATAAGCTCTTTGCTCCTGATTTAGATACATTGCTGTTTGTGACGGCATTCGGCACATGTCTAGATGCTGGTAGGAGACGGGAGACATGCTTGTAGTGTAGTGATATCCTTGTCTGAAATCTCCATTATAGCATTCACTTGGAGTTGGCGTAGGTGGGGAAATCTGTCGGGGTGCGTACAAACCTCGACTGCTACTAGCCTGTGAGTATCTTTGCCAAGCGAGTCGATCAGGCCTTAGATTGGGGACCTGCCTCGATGTGTGTTGGAGTACAGCAGCATCTGGTTTAATGTCAACACGGCACCTGACATGTGGCGTTATGGCTGATTTACCCTCATCAAAACAGTCAGAGACATAGAGGGGAGAATGGGGCTGTAGTTTAATAGGGTGGACTTCGTTCAGAAAGACCCTATTGGAGGAATGTGCTTCTCTTTGTGTTTCAGAGGACCTCAAAGTGTCTGGGGCATCCTTGGTTTGGTTGGCCTCCAGAGGAGACACGGATATGGGCACAGGAGTGAGAGTAGATTTGATTCTGGGAGCACTTCGAGATCTTTTTCTATTTACAGAATCCGACCATGTGAGGTGGCTGGTTTTGTCTTGACTTGTTTGTTGTTGGGTTTGCCTGGAGTTAAACAAATCTGGAGAGGAGAAACGAAGATATCCTGGTTGATCGAGTCCGTTCCATGTTAGATCTTTGTGTAATGTCTGCTGTTCTGGCTGTTGTTCTTTACGCTTAAAAGGATACTCCATTGGGGAAGACACAGACTGTGGGTCGTCCAATGATTCAAGAAAGTCAAAGCTGCGGCAGTGTCTTTTGTTGATGATTTCTGCTTTATCAATCATCTTCAAGTCACATTGCAAAGAAGAGTGAGCAGAATTTACGTGATCGGTGGTTGGATATAAAGGAATGTCCTGATATAGAGTTGATGTCAGGATATCAGGAGGATGTGTCCGGGTCATCTTAATGGAACTTCAATGCCCCCCATTCAGTGTGACATTTCAACACAACCTAAAGGAAGGAGAAGATAGATTGAGTCAAATACTCTATGTCCCTGAGAATCAGGGACTATGAACTATACACTCATAGAAAATACACATGTGCAACTGGCTTATACCTGCCCCCCCCCTTATGTGTACATCACATTATTACAGCACAGACATCAGCCTAGGATGAATTGTTTTTTAAAAGAAAACTGGAATGTTGTCTTTGTTAATTAGCAGGCCACTTCCTGGTTCATGTGAGATGATGAACAGAGTGTTTTTGCCATTATTATTTTGAGGGGCGTGGGGGGATCTGTATACATAATGAAGTCAAGTGTTGGAAGTAAACAGATGTATGCACACGTGTACCCAGATCCAAACTTCCTTAGCCTATGCATCTCGCCGCATGCTAAAACATCCAAGAAACAAGATTTATACTTTTTACTACTCAAGTCAACGACAGTATTTGTTTGTTGTTTGCTCAATTATTGTTCAAGTGAGTATAAACAGGGTAGCAAAATGATTGCAAAATGTCAATGTTATTTGTTGCACATAACAATTTGGCCCCGGGGCCATGGGTTTCACACCAGTGAGTTAAATGATTGTATAGATATATTGAAAAAAACACTAGTAGCATTGCTATAAATTAAGTTGTTTGAATGAATAACAAAAATCATCAGTGCATAAAAAAATGCAATCAATCTCAAATTGAAGGAATGTGAATATTTCACGATTTCTTTTCCATTTTAAAGCAAAACATTTTTTTTTCTTTTATAACACATACATAGGGTGTCTTTTTGGCCCTAACCCATGAGCTAACGCTGAGCTGCCATCTGTTCATTGTGATGAGCGAGAACTGACCAGCCATGTCCCTGCCATGTCTCGCCAACACACCTAAATATCACGTCTGCTCGCACTCAAATAATCTCAGCATCCAAGCCTACAATGCTGCACATTTCTTTTCACTGGACTGTTTGTCAAAAGTACTTGAGAAAATGCTCATACAGTATATGCATTTATGTATTTAAAATACCTCTAATTTTACAAAATAGATATGAAAATATTAACTGTTGTTTCACAATAGTCCTGTATGAATCAAAGTATATTGAAATAAAAGTGGTCAGACTGACTGTTAAATTCAATCAAGCTTTGTAACTTATACAATGCAACTTTGAATGCAGTCATGACTGCAGTCCTGACGCACAACCACGGGCTAGTATCAGCATTAATTATAAGATTTTTTTAAAAACCGTGACAAAAAAGGATCATCCGTGGCGAACTTCCATAAACCCATGCAGAATCAGTCTCAGTGTTCACACTCGTTTAGATTTTTTTTCCAAAGTTTTCGTAGGGCTTGGATGCCTAAACATGCGAAATGCAAAGTTATTTTTTTCTATTCACGGTCAAATGCAGCTCCTCAATAGATGTTCAGCCCCCTTTCTTTCATTCTTTCTTCTTTCTCACCCCTCAAGTTTTAAAATCGCATGCCACATCCTGTCTCCATAGTTACAGCACACAGCACCATTCACCGCACAAGGACCAAAATCTCTGACAAAATGGACACTGAAATCAGCAAATTGATACTTGCAACACAATCGTGTTTTAAAATATGGGAGGCCCTTATGTTGTAATATGTGTTTTTACGAGCGCTCTATCATAATTCTCTGATTTTGTGGATATTCGGGCTACCAAATGCTAAACTTCGCAACCTATATTGGTGTATTTGGAATAAGGTTAGCCATTCCTTAATGGATGTAAACACTGGGTCGGTGTTAAGTCGTCTGTTATTTTTAGTGTCGTGCTCATTTTGGTACTGCGGCACCATGGGCCCGATACGTCCGATGTGGTCCAATGACATCATTTGCGCAGGTAGGGGAAAAAAAGACAATCATCAGGTTTGAACGGGGACAAAGTAACCGGGGGCTAGACTTTTGGCTAAGTTTGCAGAAATAAGAATTGGGTGAAGGTCGAGACTTACCGGTTTCCCTTGTAGTTGATCAGATGAGGAGATGGGGAGGCGGAGGAGTCGAAGATATGTGCTGCAGCCTGCCGTACCAGCAGAGAGCCTCCACGCGTCGAACTCCTGTCTCGGATGCTTTACCTCGATCAGCTTCAAGACGTTCCCTCCTCCTGTCGTGTTTAATGTTGAACAGAGCGTGCGTGGATGTGTTTGTACGTGATGGAGGAAGAGGAGGGGGACATAACTGAGTCTGCGTGGAGAGGCGTGGTTACGTGCGTGTGCGTGTGAGTGTGTTTGTGCGCGCGCGCGCACACGTGTGTGGGCTGGGGATGTTCGCCAACTCGTGCATTTTCATCGTTCACAGTTCATGAATTGAATAAATGACGTAGATACATGTCGCTCGGCCTAGACATTTTTGGTAACGTTGGGTTTCCAGTTTGCAATAATGGGAGATACGTACAAATATTTTGTTTATGCTCTGAATTATATTTAACTCTTTTTTCTGATAGTTTTTACATTTGAAGACTTTCTAATGGATGGCACGGTGTTCGACTGGTTAACCCGTCAGCCTTACGGTGCACAGGTGCAGGGTTCGATTCTGTCTCCGGCCTTCCTGTGTGGAGTTTGCATGTTCTCCCCGTGCCTGCGTGGGTTTCTCCATGCACTCCGGTTTCCTCCCACATTCCAAAAAACATGCATGGTAGGTTGATTGTGCACTTCAAATTGTCCCTTGGTGTTATTGTGTGTGCGAATGGTTGTCTAAATGTGTACGCTGTGATTGACTGGCAACCAGTTCAAGGTGTACCCCGCCTCCTGCCTGAAGACAGCTGGGATAGGCTCCAGAACCCCGCGCGACCGTTGTGAGGATAAAGCGGTTTGGAAAATGGATGGATGGACTTTCTAATGGTTACTTTTTTTTCCAACCTTTATGGTTGATGGCATCCATCCATCCATCCATCCATCCATCCATCCTTGCAGAAGAAAAGCAACCCGACTTGCCACTTCACAGTGTGGATGGTATGTTCAAGGTGATGAGCAGTGCTCATTTTCTGCCTCACATAGCGCTTTGTGTTTCGGCCAAAAAAATACGACTTGGTCTCATCCGACCAAAGCTACTTCTTCCACAAGTTTGCTGTATCACAATGCAATGCATCCATGATGTGACGACCTCGAGTGACATGGACAAAAAAGAAATGCTGTTATGTCGATCCAACTCTCCAAAGGCATCTCCCTGCAGCGTTTTCATCTTGTTGAATTGACTTTCATGTCATTCTATCACACATTGTGTCGTATAATACTGTGTCAACTGTTGCCCACTCGGCATCCATTGTCGCCTGATCATCCTAGAAAGGGAATGATCCAATCTGCTGGCCCTTTTCAAGGTGTCTTATTTTTCCCTAAATGGGTTTTTCTGACTTTTTCCTTGACGTATTGGTCAGATATATACAGATAAGCATTCAAAGAGCAGACACACTGAATACATATCTGGTTTATATCCACATACAAAAGAGGCCCAGGTTGAATTTGAAAAAAAAAAATGGAATTGCACTGATGACACTACATGAAAAAAATGAAGTAAGGGTTGCATATGGGCAAAAAAATCTGAATTGAGCTCTAGTGTGAACATAGCCTAAGAACTTGCTGAGGCCTTTACAGAGCAGTTGTCTGGACAACAGTGGATGCCAGACAAGAGTGAAAGATTCAACATCTGAACCTTTCCAATCTAAATCAGAGCCTGAAACAATCTCAAGGCAAAAACAATCCAGAAGGGAACCCTGACATGAAGCCACTTAAGTTGTCTTATGAGTAACATTAGTGTTGTGTGTGAGGGGGGAGAAAATGACTTCCAGTATATTATGGCTTATTTGTGCATTTTCATTAAGTTTCCAATTAAACAAGTAGAAAAGATACAATCTTGCAATACTGTATTTAGAATTAATATATTCCAGTAAAGATTGATCAGATCAGATCAAATTTATCGATCGTCTTTGTTTTGTTGAGGTTTCTTTTAACCCTTTGTGGCGTCATTCTCACCTTAGCATAGCCTCTGCATCATTATGACCAATGGTGGGGACACTTGGCTGCGAGCCTCATCTCGCTCACTGCATGTGACTGCTGCAGGAAATGTGTTTAGTGAAGCGCTCCCACGGTAGATACAATCAACAGACGAGCTGTGCTGATCAGCCAGGAAAACATTTTGTTGCATGATATGCAGTTTTGTTGCTGGCACATGCTTGATCAAGAACAAATTAGCTCATGCATCCTTGTTTCAAAATAATCCTGCAAACCTGCACTGTATAACGTGTATGACTCGAGCGTGGAAATCACATTGTGTGGCATTCAGAACCCCACCGAGTGGATTATATGTGAGCATGTGTGACTCACGCTTATGCAGCACTGCTCACTGGCATCAGTTCATGTCAGCTGTTGGTTTGCAGGCATAAGTGTCTGTCAGCTGGCTGTTAGCAGGTGTCTTAGGCACCTTGAAGGCTTTGTGGATAGAAAATCGATAGCTCTCTCCTGATTATAAGTACTTGTGTTCAAGGTGTAATAATCATTTAATCCATCAAAGAATGAACATTAATGAAACACCACTTCACTCTGATGATGAAAAGTCTGTCTCAGCTTGGGTCAATTTTGTCTTTTTGGAGAATTCATAGTCAATTATACTGTTACATATACTCTCAACGCGATTCAGGAACAGGTGCATACTCTCTTTTCATTCTTTCTTGTCTTTCTTTAAATAGAAACAACACACATGTACATAATACCCCCGTCGACAGGACAACAGCTTCGTGCCCTGCCTCCTCCTCGGACGTGTGCTGATGATTTGAATCTTGACGGAAGTATGCGATGAAGTTGTGTAGTATGACAAGGTCTCATGAGAATCACAGAAAATCATAGGATGTCAGTGGGCTTCTTGGAAAAATGTGTTCTTGTCCTTCAGAAAATTAAGCCTTTGTAAAGATATCCATTTTGACTGACAGGGTTAGAGATGTAGCTACAGGAAAAATAAACTTTACATTCACATACAACTGTTTGCTAAACCGATAATTTAAATGTGTTGCTTTCTTCAAATGTATTATTTGGGTTATCTGTAATGTAAAGAACTCAATGTTAGATCCATATATGTATGGAATGGATTATTTCTCCTCTGTATGGAGATTTATAGGAATGCCATGAAGATGCAATGTGTAGTGACTTCGTAGCGTGTTTGAACGTAATGTGTCTAGCCTAAATGGTAAACCAAAACAGTGCAAACACATCGCAATATAAAAAGATGTTTATTATATCACATTCAACTCTTGAATTACATATAATTACAGTAGATGAGAATAGATAGTGTACAGTAAGTGCAGCCTACTTAATGTCAGTGGCACACTGAGACTTAAGGGTAACAGGAAAGGGTGTTGGGAAAGTATTGGCAATCTCTCTCTTGGGCATTTCTTGACTAAAGTCCACTTGAAGCTTTTAAATCCTCAATGGAATAATCCCCTGTCCACTCCTCTCACCCCAGATTCATTTTATAGTTTCAGCATAGCGGAAAGCAGATTTACAGAACCTTTAGGGGTGTTCACATGGCAACATTTGCTCCAGTGCTGCGCCATCGCTCACTGGAGGAGCATGTTACGTTGATACGTTGTCCGAATTGATTGAAATAGCATTCCATCCATCCATCCATTTATCCATCCCAGCTAACTTCGGGCAAATGCACCCATCTATCTATCTATCTATCTATCTATCTATCTATCTATCTATCTATCTATCTATCTATCTATCTATCTATCTATCTATCTATCTATCTATCTATCTATCTATCTATCTATCTATCTATCTATCTATCTATCTATCTATCTATCTATCTATCTATCTATCTATCTATCTATCTATCTATCTATCTATCTATCTATCTATCTATCTATCTATCTATCTATCTATCTATCTATCTATCTATCTATCTATCTATCTATCTATCTATCTATGTGCGCGCACACACACACACACACACACACACGCGCGCGCGCACGCACAAGGACGCACGCACGCGCGCACATTTTACCTCGAAATGAAATCTGGCTCATCATACTTGGCAAAGTCTGGTGACTTTGTTTCCAGAAAAAAAGAACATTCCCATCTACTCCAAGCAACACTCACAACACAACAAATCTGTATATAAGCCAAATCATTTGGGAGTGGTATCCATGGTAACACACACTGAGTAGGAAGGAGCAAGAGAGAGTGAATAGATTTCAAAGGGAATGAAGTAATGCGCTGATGGGAGTCATCCAAACTATAGAAATCCACGTCATTGTTGAAAATCACAACAACATGCAAATACATTGTATTGCAAGTGTATTTGAAGTAGGACTCTGTCTCAAATCATGAATGCTGTGGCATGTGTATATCTATCCTCTTCCAAATGTTCAACTTACAGTACATTTCTGTTAACATAAGGTTTACCATAAGGAGACACCTTCTGGGAGGGTTGAAAGACGGGAAGATGCCTTGACAACTACCCACACTCATGTGGGTCAACATTTAGAATAGAGTGGATATTATTCCCAGTTGCACTGAGCAAACACATACTCTTCTGTCCTGCTCTCCGGAGTCACTCCGCGACATCCCTTGGTGAGGCTTAATTAAATCTTTACCACGCACTCTTCTCTCATCCTTCCTCATCTGCCGTGTTGGCTAACGAATGACTCTGTCATGTGTGTAAGCTTAGAATGGGGAAGATAAGGAAGTGGCTGTAAAGGGCTTCTGATTATCGGAATTATTTGTGGTTGCGCTGTGTCTGTGAAATTCTTATGTAAGACTGTCACATCACACCTACAGAAAAATGTTCTTAGTCATAGTTTCATTCGTTCTTTAAACAGTGGCTGATTTCACCATTTGCCTTTTTAGCATACAGCCATCATTCGAGTCCCATTTTATCAAATAGAACAAAACAATTCTTTTGTGTCTCAGTGAGGAGGAAACAGTGATCCCCTTCTTCACATTGACCGTGTTTACCCCCCGTTCAACAACAGTACAATGCAAGGGCCTTAGGTTGTATGTTGTGGTTGGTACAAGTCAATTTTACCATTCAAACACAGCAAACAGAAGGCTGAGGGAAATTAGTGAATAATGCACCGACTAATGAATACAAACACTCTGAAATAGTATTTGAAAGTGTATATGTTGAAAATGGTGGTAAATATTTAAGTATATGTTAGTATAGCTGGCAGCTGGTTGAGGGTGGGGTGCCCCCCCCCCCTGCCCGAAGACAGCTGGGATAGGCTTCAGCACGACTCTTGTGAGGATAAAGCAGATCAGAAAATGGATAGATGGATGGACTGGTATAGCTACACAGGTCAGCCACTACCTTGTCTCACACTTCACAATGATATCCATTACAAGCGCAAAATCGTTTTGCTCTGTGGTCCCCAATCTTTTTTTCTGGTCCATAAAAGTTCATACCCTTCACAGAACGGCAAGTTGCAACCATTCACCGACATGGGCGTGGGGTTTTAGTGGGCCGTCAGAACAAATCAATGCCATTACAATTAACCAGAATCCACTGTGTTTATTTTTAAGTACGTAGCTTGGTAGAAGCACTAACACCATAACAAGGGTAACAACAATGCTGTCTCAGTCACGGGAGGGATACATTTTTTAGCAATATTGATTTTTTTTTTTGCCTGAGGAAAGCAGCCACCAAGTATTAAACTCTCAGGGCGCTTTTATTTGGTGACAAATCTCTTTTTGAAGGCTTCATTGACTCATTGGAGAAGCAGGTTGGGAACCCCTGAGTTAGGTAATTATGCCTCACAACTCATGAACCACACTGCACAGCAATGCTGATGTCTCTACAACTGCTATCAGTCTTCCACTGAAGACTTGGTGCAAGATGTAGGAACATGTTTTGGGGATGATCTCTCGTTTGTAGTTCATCCCACTGATGTTTTAATGAAACTGTGTACTCCACACCAAATTCATCCAACTATAGTTCTATGGATTTATGTCACAGACAAGCTGAGCGAGAAAGAGGCTATTCCCAAACTGTCCCTTACAAATTTCAAAGCATACTCTAATTGTTTGCAATTGTCCAAGTGATTCATCCACATCATTACTTTTGTTGGCCAGTTGGTTGGTAGAAAAAACCTTTTGAGCCACCACCTAAGTTATCAAATTGGTTCAATTTCCACTGCAAGTTTCATTGTGTTAATCAGTGCATCCTATTTACAAGTCCAGATCTCCAAAATGTATTTTTAAAAATAATAAAGCAGGACCTTTAAACATACAATCGAATGCGGTTGTTTATTTTGCTCACCCACCCATCAAATTAAACTTGCAAATTAGCTTTGACACTTTTTTCAACGTGCTGATTTAATTGCACCTTAAATGGACACCATGTAATTACGTATTGTGGTTGGCAACTGCAGTCATCCAGATGCACTTGTGTTCTCTGCTTCATATGGCTGTTTAAATGGGTCAACTCTCGAAATAACCTACCTCTAAGAAGTCGTGAGGCCTCCTGCATCACTCCAAGCACCTTCTCTTTTGTCGCTTTTCTGTTCATAACAGAGCACATATATTGCTAGCACTTCCCTCCCATGCTTTACTTTAGACCTCTTATATTATAGTCTGTAAGTGAATGGCTAAAACATGTACATGTGGGAGAATATTTCATTTCTTTTCTGTTATATTTCATTGGGTAGCTTTGATCATCAGTGAACGGCGCAGTGGCTTCTCTGATTGTATGGGCATCACCCCTTCTAAGCAAATTTAATTTGCAATGAAATAATTAAATAAAGCACTGGTCATCTAAAGAAATGCAAGCAAGCATATTATAGCACTGTGAATACACATTAACCTTATAGAGTGTTGTCATGTAACTTCCCTGGAATTTGGATTTTGCTGTCTTTCTACTTAAGTCTGCACTGAGGTGAGGAAGAATTCAACGTATTTCACACTACATTAAAAAAAACATGTTTAGGCAACCATCTGCAATTATGGATATGGAACGAGGTAGACTCAGTGGACCTTTCTGTTTTGGCCCATTACATTCACATTCACAAAATTTACTGGATATGGAATCCTTTTGCATACTCAACAGCTTTCACTCCTCTGGGAATATGTGATATTAAAGAAGAGGGCCTATTTAATAATCTCAGTTTTATTGAGTTGAAGGGGTTGGATGCCAGTCTTAAGTGCTTCACTGTTTAGCTTAACTAAACTTCAAGCACCCATTTTCTATACCACTTAGCCTCACTATTCTACAGCTGACATTGAGTAAGCGGTGGAGTACACTTTGGACTTGCTGCCGGAAAATTTGAATAGAAACAAACAAACAAACATACCTAAAACAATTTATAGTCTTCTTTTAAGCAAAGAAACATGTTCTTATTGGGAGAAGGTCGGAATACCTACAAAAAATCCACACAAGCAAGAGAAGAACATGCTTTGCAAACTCCACATAGAATTGAAACCCTCAACCTCAGAACTGACCTCAGAACTGCGGCGGATGTGCTTACCATGCCACCCACATCACTCAATATTTAAAGACTTTCTCAGACTTGCACCTATGTAGTTGTCAGTTGAACCAATCATGTTCCTGTCATACAACATTAAAGTATTGCAATAAATAATGATAATTGCGCTGTATTTTTAATACAGCAGGCAGTGCTATCTCACAAGACCCTCATTTATCCACGGTGGGCACACAGACAATGCATGGATTCATATGGAAAGCTGTTACATTGCTGCTTCTTTAAACCGTGTTAACAATAAGCTTTTTAACAATGCAGTACAGTATTTGTCACTTTGTCACTGTTTTCAAATGGATAATATGCAACTGCTCATTCCAATATAAACCAATACGAACCCAATCTGCTTCTCTTTGTTCTATGAATTATCTAATCAGCACAGTATACAGTAGTATCTTGTTCTTGGCAGTTTCAATGCAGGCTTACGCCACCTTGTGGTCAAATGCCTACAAGTACAATTACTTCATTGATTCGTGAGGCACACTGCTACTATTGTAATCAAGATTCGATGAAAGGAGATCTATGTGCAGAACAAAGCAATAGCATCAAAATAATTTGCCATTATTTATTTACCCCCGATATGTTGCGTGGGTTAAATTTTAATTAAAAATAAATCTGGTTACCAATTGGCAGTAATTATTTAAAGCATTCTGCATATTAGAGTCAATTTTATTAGTTTTGTTGGTCACTGACTTTATTGGCATGTGCATATTTCAATAACATTCATTTGCACATCATATAATACAAACATTGCATATAACATCAATTTACATATACTTTTATAATCCACCATCATTTACAATATATATTTTAATTTTGTATAAGCCAGCACTTCAGCGTTTTTTTTTCATTTACAGCTATAATTTTTTTAACTTTATGTCAGGCATCAATTGGCAATCATCTCAATTTCCCACTCACATCTACAAGGATTTTATCTTTCCACAATGAATAAACAATGCATAAAGCAAAAAGTTACATTCACAGCCAAATAGAGCTCCCATATAGGAAATCTGCTCAAAACAAAATAATATCACAGGTCAGTGGCAAGCTTTACCATGACAGAATTTAAAACAATATATAACAATATTTTACAATACACTTAATATATGACAAACAGTTACAATTACCTGTCAAGTGACATGGCAAACTGTCTTAAAAAAATAAAAAGAACCATTTGACATGCATTATGCCAATGCATTAACTCTCAAGCACCAGATTGCTTCATGAAGGAAAATAAATCTTTAAAATCATTCAGACACAATTGCACAACAAAATCATTCAATAATTCGCACACACACAAAAAAAAGAGGTTCAGAAACACACTAAATATCAACTAGCACAGAATAAGAATAAAGGTGACAATCTGCATCAGTCAAGGTTCTGTGCAACACGACAATCTGTTTTGACTCGTTACAGAACATTCCCACATGTATGCACCACAGAGCACAAGGAGTCACTGCAGCTACAACACACAAGGACATCATGAGGAATCTACTGGGTAACCAGGACTCATTTACACTTTGGGTCTTCTCTAAAAAGCAAGATATTGCCGTAATAGATACACACTCAAGTGGGAATAATTCCCCCGGAAGACATTTTAGTGCCTAGAGTTTAGTTTTCCTTTCGAGTCAGGATGTACATATGCAATAATGACCATAGATTTGGTTGTCAGTGCAGAGGAGAAACAACTATATCAGCACACGTGCTTTATCGACGACAAATCTGCACATACAGTTAATTAGCAAAGTACCGGTATGTGTTTATTTTACAGATGGACATACAGTATATATGTGACAGTCCTTGGCTTCATATTTTTTGGGCAACCATTCGCCAGGTGCATAATGTTTTTGACTTCTAAACTATACATTTTTAATAAACATGATTTAAAATTGAGCAGATGTGTTAAAAATCTGTGAATATTTTGCTAACTGCATTTGCTAACTGCATCATTCTGTGCTGCAGCCCAGTGCATTGTTCTGTTTTGCCAAGCCAAAGCCAAGTAGCTGCTTTGTCAAATGGTACAGTAGTTGAATAAAACCTGAAAATACAGTCTCAGCATCACTTACTTTAACCGATTTCAAGTATAACTCTGCTCTAAACTGTGTGCAAATGCATTGTAAATTAAAAAAATAAAAACCTTCCTCATTTGAATGCATGCTTTTCCTCCACCATTGGTAAACAACCACAGGAAACAGAATGGAGGATTCATAAATACAAGTCGCAATCAAGTGGACATCCTTTGAGACGGCTCCATTTGATTGAAGTTTTTTTTTAACTTGTGTTTTTGTGCAAGTAGAAAAAACATGGAAGAAAGTGGGGCAACACACTCACAAGGTCTACAAGGCTAACTTGGCAAGGCTCATTTCAACTAGCCGAACATACGTGACAATACATTTACAAGCGCCAATGTGCAAGATTGGAAAACACAACCATTGCCCCCTGTTGACATGCAGCTAAAACATCACCTTATGGAGCCCAATAACTCAAACAGTAGCCGGACATTCTACAACTTTACAGTCATGTGCGACTATGAGCATAATTGTATTTGGTTGGTTGGTACATCAAAATAAGATTGAACTTAAGAGTCGCAGTGCCAATAAACAAGTGGAAGTAGTATTTTGCGGCCATTCTAGTTTGTGTGTGCTCATGCATATACAGGCGTTTGTGTAGTGTGTGTAGAATAATTTAAGATCGTGGCTAGGCAGGAATGTTTCAGACTTGGTTTTGTCTTCTTGGTTCATTGTGGAATAGGCGCTCTTCAGTGATTACGTACATTTCAATATCATGCTTATATGAATTGGGACAGCAGCAGTCCTTCTGTGTGCCAGGCCTATTTTCTTTCAGTGGGAGCATGGGATGATGATGATGATGATGATGATGCCTCATGTGGTGGGATGCCTCAGAGTGGCGCGAGGGGGGAACGGCGGGGCTCTTTGGCCTCAGACACGGCTAAATACCCACCAGCCGGCGGGGAAGGAGGTGGGGTCTCACCGGGAGGTGAGGCGCCCAGCGCTCACCCCACCGAAACGGTGGGCAGTGGGAGTAGCTGCCCCACAACCCTCCAACAATAATCAGGCGAGGGCCCTGGAAGTGAACCTCGCGAAGCACCAGCGAGAGCCATAGCGGGTGTGGAATCCGGGTGGGGTGGGGTTGGGCGGCAAGTCCCTGATGGGGGCTGATTGCCCAGACGGAGGAGGAGGAGGATGATGATGATGATGATGATGATGGTGATGATGATGATGATGATGATGATGATGATGATGATGATGATGATGATGATGATGATGATGATGATGATGATGATGATGATGACGTCTCAGTCTGAGAAGAGACTGGCAAACGATTTGCGTAGACTGTGTACGGTTTCAGCCTTCACCTCATCCTGGTTAAGGCTGGCTCGTAGCGCTGGGGTTTCTGGAATGTTGAAGGTATTGGTAAGAGATTTGCTATAAAGACAGGAGATGGCAATAGAGGAGAGGAAGCGGCTATTAACGGCATGCAGCAAACCCATGGAATGAAAAGACTGGACCATGGTAAGAAAAGAGGAGAAATGGTATGAGTGGAAACTTCACTTTCAAGAAATGCGTTCACCGTCACTGTGTTTATTCAGGGGATGCTTGAAAGAGAGAATCATAAATGAATGATGCCACTGGATGCTATGTGATGCTTGGTGGACATGGCTGTCATTTATATTATTTATTAATCGAGTTCGCCTCAGTCAAAGCGCTCAATTTATTGATTTATTTACCACTACCTTAAATCAATTGCCTCAAGTGATTTTCTTCCGTATTTTGGTCACTTAAAGAAACATGAATCAAGATCTATGCAAGTTGCTGTGGTCCATATGAATCCCATTTCTTACAGTGAGTATATTTAACTTTTTTTTGGTCAAACTTTGGTATAAGCACCCCTTGGATGAGTTTGGTATGGAACAACTCGAGATCCCTGACTTCAGGGTCAACCTACACTTCTGAGATCCACAAGCACAGACATTGTGAGCTACTGCTTCTCCACCGAGGTCAGTCAACCTCTTTTCACAATCCATCCATTTTCTAAAAGATTTATATGTTCTGGGATCGCAGGTGTGCTGGAGACTATCCAAGCTGACTGCTCCATCGACCCGTCGCCAGATAATTGCACGGCTAGACAAACACGCACGGCACATCTTTTTGGAATGTGGGAGTACGTTTTTCATTTGTTTTGTTGGTTTTGTGTTTTACTATAGCACCAAAAAATGTTCAACCAGGCCTCACTTTCAGTATTTGTTTGATGGGTCTTGATCACTGAAATGTAACATTTTGAAATTGTTGAAGAACAAGAATCATGCACATTCCAGTGAATCATAACAAACAGAAAATAGATGTATCTCATGCCGATATCAATGTAAAAAGATCTGAGGTGTAAGGTTCTCTTCTTCTTTAAATGAATGACATTTTCAACAACGGGTGGTCATATACAGTACACTTGTTTTAGCCGACCAGAAATATTCATTAATATGATGTCCAGATGACACTTACTTACTTCAGTTGTGGGGAACCGCCAAATGCCGTGCTGTCCTGACTGGGTTTTTGTGGGGGCTGGGGTTTTTGTTGCAGTGGTGGGCGTCCCCCAGGACCTCCCTGGCCCTGGCCGGCTGGTCGTGGCTGCTGTGTAGTGGTCCCACCAGTGCGCCCCTGCTGGCCAGCGGTTCTCTGCTGCCCTCCTTGTGATTGCTGTCTAGGGGGCTGAGTAGGTCTCTGTTGCTGAGGTTTCTGACCAGCACCCCCTGATGGAGGTCTTTGTTGCTGCTGTGTGGAAGACTGTTGCCTCTGAGTTGGAAGAGGCCCTCCTTGGCTTCGCTGAGGAGCACCCTGCCCTGGAGGCCCTTGATTGACCTTGGCTTGGGAACTTGTTTCAGCTGAACCCGGGCTCCCTGCAGCTTGCTGGGCCTGTGCAGCACCAGCAGCACCTTCTTGAGGACCACCTGATGGGAAAAGACAATCACAGTCCTTTAAATGGACCACATGAATGGAATTGGAAATGACCAGAAATTGTTCTCAAAACAGTGCTAATTTTTTAAAAGATTATTTCTGAAAAAGCATGAGGATGTACCACTGAATTTTATCTAACACATACAACCTTAGACTTCAAGTGCAAATGCTGATTTTATTACAGTGTGGATCGCATAAACTTATATTGAAGGCTCTCAAACAATAATATTCAAATAAAAATATTGATTGTAATAAATTTGGGGTGTTCTCTAAGACCTAAATAAAATGTAATGATTTGTCAATCCTTTTCAACCGATATTAAAATGAAAACACTAGAAAGATATTTCATGTTCAAGTGTGTAATGTTTAGGGGTGCCCAAACTTTTGGGATCGAAGATCTACTTTTCGATCAACTAACCTCACGGGATCTACCCTTACCGGCGCGCGCACGCATTCACACACACACAAATTTAAGATTTACCTGCTTTATTTTATTTTTTAAATATATTTTTTGTGAAAATGAGACTGATTAGTGTGCAGTGTATATTAACACAAAAAATATATTACTAACATGTACAAAGACACACAAATGGTTGTTTGTTCTTTTTTCTTCTCGACACTCCTCGGATCTACTTGGGACCTGTCTTAGATCTACCGGTAGATCAGGATGTACCTAATGGGCACCCCTGGATAGATATACAGTGTGTGTGTATGTATATATATATATATATATATATATATATATATATATATATATACTAACTATATATATCACTAACTATAGAATGCCATCCCCCCAAACAGTGAACAATAAGGGTCTTGCTAATGAACTAAACATGTTTTTCTGCCGATTTGAAAAGGACACCCCCATTTCCCACACACACCCACCTCTACCAGAAACCACTCTACCTACCCCCCCACCCTCTTTTTCTCCACTACAGATCCACGAACAGGACGTGAGACGGCTCTTCAAGCAGCAAAAGATCAAGAAAGCTCCGGGGCCCGACAATGTGTCCCCCTCCTGGCTGAAAGTCTGCGCTGACCAACTGGCTCCGGTCTTCACACAAATCTTCAACAGATCCCTGGAGCTGTGTGAGGTCCCATCCTGCTTCAAACAGTCTACCATCATCCCAGTTCCCAAGAAATCGGCAACATTGGACCTGAACGACTATAGGCCTGTCGCCCTGACGTCTGTGGTCATGAAGTCCTTTGAACGCCTTGTGCTGAACCACCTAAAGAACGTCACTGGACCCCTGCTGGACCCTCTCCAGTTTCCCTATCGGGCAAACAGGTCTGTGGAAGACGCAGTCAACATAGGTCTGCACTACATCCTCAAGCACCTCGACAGCACAGGGACCTACGCAAGGATTCTGTTTGTGGATTTCAGCTCTGCGTTCAACACCATCATCCCGGAACTCCTCACCCCCAAACTACTCCACCTCTGTGTGTCCCCTACGATCTGCCAATGGAACCTCAGCTTCCTGACGGGACGGACACAACAGGTGAGACTGGGAGCAACAACATCATCAATACGCACCACCAGCACTGGAGCCCCACAGGGATGTGTCCTCTCGCCACTGCTCTTCTCTCTCTACACAAACGATTGCACCTCAACAGATCCAGCTGTCAAAATCAAAGTTTGCAGACGACACCTCGGTCATCGGTCTCATCAAAGACGGCGACGAGTCTGCGTACCGCCAACAAGTGGAGCAGCTGGAGCTCTGGTGCGGCCGACACAACCTCGGGCTGAACACGGTCAAGACTGTAGAGATGATCGTGGACTTCAGGAAACATTCTTCTCCTCAGTTGCCCCTCACACTATCCAACTGCCCTGTGTCAACCGTCGAGACCTTCAAGTTCCTGGGAATCACAGTCTCCCAGGACATGAAGTGGGAAGTCAACACCATCTCCATCCTGAAAAGGGCCCGGCAGCGGATGTACTTCCTGAGGCTGCTGAGGAAGCATGGCCTGCCACAGGAGGTGCTACGACAGTTCTACACGGCAGTCATCGAATCAATCCTGTGTTCTTCCATCACGGTTTGGTTTGGGGCCGCCACAAAAAAGGACAAAATCCGACTTCAACGGACAGTTAGGACGGCAGAAAAAAATCGTTGGCACCGCCCTACCCACTCTTGAGGACTTGCACACTGCAAGAATCAAGACAAGGGCACGGAAAATCCTCCTGAATCCCCCGCACCCTGCCCACCACCTTTTTCAGCCACTCCCCTCAGTCAGACGCTACAGATCCATGCGCACCAAATCCAGTAGACACTTAAACAGCTTCTTCCCTCAAGCCATTAACTCCTTAAACAGTCACTGACATAGTCACTCTTCTTGCACCACAAAATGGTACTACAAAACTACTGGTTACTCTAAAATGGTTCAATGATTTTGTTGTTTACGATGATACTAGTGCAGCGTGTTATACCGGAGACAAATTCCTTGTGTGTTCTACATACTTGGCCAATAAAGATGATTCTGATTCTGATTCTGATATATATATATATACATATATATATATAGTGTGTGTGGGGCGGCCCGGTAGTCCAGTGGTTAGCACGTCGGCTTCACAGTGCAGAGGTACCGGGTTCGATTCCAGCTCCGGCCTCCATGTGTGGAGTTTGCATGTTCTCCCCGGGCCTGCGTGGGTTTTCTCCGGGTGCTCCGGTTTCCTCCCACATTCCAAAAACATGCGTGGCAGGCTGATTGAACACTCTAAATTGTCCCTAGGTGTGGGTGTGAGTGCGAATGGTTGTTCGTCTCTGTGTGCCCTGCGATTGGCTGGCAACTGATCCAGGGTGTCCCCCGCCTACTGCCCGAAGACGGCTGGGATAGGCTCCAGCACCCCCCGCGACCCTAGTGAGGATTAAGCGGCTCCGAAAATGGATGGATGGATAGTGTGTGTGTGTATATATACATTTTTTTTTTTTAAATCCATACAACAACTTCCAAAAATGCTAGGACAAGCTTCATACATCCCCTTTTCTTTTAACTGAATGATAGAGTTTGGCAACTGTGGACACTAAAATGTAATTTGTTCCCATTCTTCCTTGATGCATAACTTAATTTGCTCAACAGTCCGGGGTCTCCGGTGACATATTTTGTGCTTTATAATAACCCAGACATTTCCAATGGGAGGCTGGTCTGGACTGGACATTCTAGTAGTGGCACTCTTTCACAACAAAGCCATGCAGTTGTAACCCCTGCAGAGTGTGACTTGGCATTATCTTGATGGATTATGCAAGAAGTCCTTGAAAAAGATGTTACTTAGATGGCAGCATACAGTTGTGGCCCAAAACAGAGAATACACCACGTCACACTGAAAGATACAGCAACTACAAATGTTTCTGTATTGATGTTTATTTCTTTTGTTTGCATTGGAACACCACAAAAAAAGCTGTGAAAAAAAGACAAATTGGCCATTCCACACTGAACTCCAAAAATAGACTGGACAAAATTATTGGCACCCTCAACTTATTATTTAGTCATACAGCCTTTGAAAAAATAAGATAACTGAAATAAATGAGTTCTTGTAATCACCAACCTCTCGGCTGGAATTTTGGCCCCCCTCTTTGTTTGCAGACAGCACCAAGGTCTCTCGATTTGAAGGGTAACTCTTACCAAAAGCTGTTTTGAAATCTCCCTACAGGTGTTAGTCGGGATTTAGATCCCGACTTATTGCCTGCCCCTTCAGAACTATCCGGCACTTTGTCTTAAGCCATTTAGGGTGTTTTTTGAAGTGTGCTTTGGGTCACTGACCTGCCGCAAGACCCATGACACGCCAGAGACCGTCCATTCTGACAATAAACAGTATATTGTACCCCGAAATACTTGGATATTCTGGAATTCTCCAAGAATTCTTGGAATTCTTGGAATTCTATCAGATTTCATGATACTATGCACAGAGTCAAGGCATCCGGTATGTGCTTTACCAAAACTCTTTACTTTGGCCTCTCATCATCAACTTCAAAAAGAAGATGTTTAGAAAATGACTAATTGGTGCCGCTGTTAAATCCAGCTTCTTTCATCTTAGGCAGCTGGCTAAAGTAAAACCTCTCCTTTCTCATGAGCACTTTGAGACAGTAATTCATGTCTCCGTCACATCTCAGCTCGATTACTACAATGCACTTTGGAGTCAGCTAATCGTCCATTAAGCATTTCAAGCTGGTCCAGAATGCTGCTGCTCACCTCTTGGTACTCGTAAGAGGGAGCACATAACTCCTATTCTGGCATCCCTTGATTGGCTCCCTATACATATTAGAGTTCTTTTCAAGATCCTATTATTTGTTTTCAAATCTTTAAATGTCCTCGCGCCACCTTACCTCTCCGAGCTCATCCGCCCCTACACACCTGCCCGGCGCCCCAGGTCTGCAGACCAGACATTATTAGAAGTACCAAAAACTAAACGGAGGCTCAGAGGGGATCGAACCTTTTCCGTTGCTGGTCCCTCTCTCTGGAATGACTTCCCACTGAACATTCGTCAAGCCCCCTCACTGCCCATCTTTAGAACTCGCCTCAAAACTCACTTGTATTCTTTAGCATTTGACTCAGCATGACTCAGATTTGATCTTAGTTTTACTGTTTGGTGCCTTCTACCACTTTGTTACTGATTTATTGCTTTATTATTGTATATGTGTATGTTAGTTGCTCCATGTACAGCACTTTGTATGCAGCGACGGCTGTTTGAAAGGGCTCTATAGATACAGTTGAGTTGAGTTGACTACAAGAAGCCAATCATATTGCAGCTGGATATTGCCTGCTTAAAAGTCCCCTCAAAAATGAAAAAAGCTCATTACCAATGACAAACACTTTTAGCAATTAACGAAACCTTGACTTTTCAAACCATGATTAACACAATTTGTTGCCCAGCTTTTTGGGAATGTGGTGGAGGCATCAAAATCAAATGGAGAAAATAGTTGCCAAAAAAAAAACACAATATAGTTCATCAGGTTGAACACTGAATATCTTGTCTTTGTAGTCAATTAGTTCTTACCCTGAGGTGAGGGTCGCTGTTGAGGCTGTGGAACTCTAGGTTGGGACACAGGTTGAGGAGAAACTGCTTTCTAAAATGCAAAACAAAAAGAAATGGATGGACAACAAACATTATTTATTCCTCAAATAAGCAGATTAAATGTGACTTTTACCTCTGCCCTCGAGTGTCATGTTTCCTGCTGTCGTAACTAATTTTGCATGGCAGCAGTCAATATGCGTGGTCGTGCTCAGATTTTCCACTGACACTAAAACAACCTGTCCCATAAGGAAATGCTTCAATGGCACTAGACCTGACTCATGGCCCCATGGGGCAGGTGGTGATGTGTTCGAACTGCACATTATATAAAAAGTGTGAATGACATGAGATTGCAGTCTGCAGATAGAGCTCTCTTTATTTTGACTAAGAACCTGGAATTATATATTCATGTACAGACAATGTTGTACATCTATGTGGCCATCTCCCTGCATAATATACTGTGTGTGTATATATTATATATACATATATACAAATGTATATAGCTGCTTTTGTTAAGATTATATTTCTCCTTCAGCAAATATTTCAGTTAAAGAAACGTTGCGCTTTCGATGCTTTGTGCACCTGTGTTGCTGTCATGCAGCCTGTAGAGGAGCTTGAAGCAGGTAGAATCATCTGGTTCATTTTCGAAACCACCAGTTCAGCAATCTGTATACGATCCTCATCCTGCTGGTCACCGATCAGTGGCATTGAGCAGTCATCTACCTAGAAACCAAAAGGACAATGCATTCGTAGGTCACTTTTTTAGCCCGCACAGCCTGCACTTCTTTGATTTGATCATCCCGCCTCCAATGACCTCTATTATGTAGTCCATTCCATCTTTGCCATGAAGAGCCTCCACGGCACAGATATCCAAACCTCCAAAGATGTTGGCACAAGTGTCCACCCATATCCTGTACCTGTAGCATCATGCCGAGCATAACTGTTGGCCTGAATGAGACATTTCACAGCACAAGCACTGGTCAAGTACAACTAACATCATGTGGAATCTTACTTGTCTGACATGGCCACTTGCTCAAGCATTGATGAGCCTGTGTTGGTTTTCCAATTGCCAGAAATGGATGTTCTCCTGTTGATGATAATAAAACTATGTGAGCATTTGCTTTTTGAACAGATGGGAGCTCAAGTGATTACTTAAATGGTCTACTGACATATAGGCCTTGTAATTTTCACCAATCTTCTGAATGCGGACATCATACTTGGCATCAATAAATGGCTCGGATGTGGCATAAGTCTTGGTCAGGGCAACAACACTGGCAATATCTTGAAAGTCATATTGGTTGTCCACTTTCACCTATGGTAGCAAGCATCCAAATATGAAAAAGTAAACATGTTCTCACACATTCTCAATGAAGAATCTGAAATGAAGTTCTACCTTTCCCATTCCTGAGTGAGCATGGCCCATTTTTATCACAACAGGGAACTGAGAGGACGTTATCTAATAAAAGAGTAGACATAGATTATTTTCAACTCTCATGAAGGAAAAAAGCATCTCTCTTGTATTTCTGGAATACATTTTTGATTGTATCAAATGATATCACATTCATTATATGACAAACGGAGGTGTCAAATCCAGGTCCAGAAAGTAAAATCCCTGCCACAGTTTGGCTTTAGCCACAGGTGCTTCGACTCAACTGGCAGGAAAATGAGCTCTAGATTGAAGCACCCACGGCGAAAGCCAAACTATGGCAGGGTTTTTACCTTCTTCACCAGAATTTGACAACCCTGATGACAAATGCAGAAACTCAAATGAAGCTGAAACTGAATTTCCTGAGACAAGACACAGACCATACGTGATTGGTGTCCGAAGGTGCACATGATGGAATATTGACGTGCTGGTCTCGTAAAGGTAACCATGCCCGCATGTTGAAGTGGAGGGCTTGTGTGTGTGTGTCTGTGTGTAATAAATATGTTGGAATTTACCATTTCTTTGTGGTTTGGATAATAAACCTGGTCAATCAGTGGGAACTCCTCTGGACCCAACTGTTTGTGTAACCTTGACATCTGTGCAAACTAGAATAAACAAAAACACAATTCAAATATTTTTCCAACATCAATGCAGATCATCAAATAGAATATGGTTTGAGACTTTCAAACAACCCACCACCCATGGTTTGTCACAGAAATTGTAGACAGAGTGTAAAGAGTTCACACTTGGCAGTCCCGCATATTGTAGACCGATAACTAAGTTTCGGTGGTCTCCATTCTTGTCCATACTGAAAGCATGCTGTCTGATCAGCACAAAGTCTGGTTTAAAGGATCTGGAAAGAAACATTTACAAAATGTTACAAAGAAGGCAAATAGAGTAAATGGCAGATGTATAGAACGATAATACTCTCTTTAAAAAAATGATGTGAAGACAATTGTTTTCAAGGAACAAAGACTCGATCCACAAACCCATCTGTTTTATACACCATCCCTATGAGGGTTGCCTGTGAGCTGGAGTCTATCACAGCTGACTTAGGGACATTGTACACTTATACACTTACTGTGTAATAGTTTGGGGTAGCTCTTTTTCTATAACATGTACTGTATGTGCTCCATTGAATACATTAAAGTCCATAAAAGCATTCTTGTTTTCGCTTGGTTTTGAAAGTTGACTGGCTCATTGTTGCCTGACCTCAACCCCATCAAGCACCTCAGGGATGAACAACGACAGATGGCAAAGTCTACTTTAACCACAAAAAAATAGCACAAAAAAATATCATAGAGGATATTGCCATTGTTTCATTTTCATTTCTTGTGGGTGTAGTCTATATTGTGTCCATCAACATAAGACAAAACTGTACCACCATAATAGCCATATTAGACACCAATCTAGAGTGAACTTGCACTTACTTGGTCACCTTATGGCCGTTCCTAATTGCATCAATGCTGACTGTGTAGGTGCCCGACGAGTCAGCCACCAGGTTGATTTCAGAAAATTCTGCCTAAAAAGAAAGTGATGAGATTTAGACACAACAAACAATTTCATCTACTGTACAACCACGTTGACCGTGACAAATCATAACAAAACAAGGTACAATCAAAATTGTCAGTCAGCCTCCTAATACCCTTCATACATGGGAATTAATGAAAATTAGAACGAAGGATCAAATTAGAGGACAAAGCCACCAAGACAGAGAGAAGGAGTACAAAGAATTAAAACCTTTTGAATGTTTCTATATTGTCAAAGTCAAAAATAATATTTCAATTTGAAAATGAGCAATATCTTCATTCACATTTGCCTTGCATTTTCTTTATTACTTACTGACATAATCCAGGATTACCGGTACTTAAAATGTTACTGGACACGTTGTTATAAATCTAATTTACTCAGATAACAAATAAGTACATCCTAATAATAATACCTCACGGATAAATGTAAATGCTCTTTGCTCTTTGGACAGCACAAGTGAACACAAAAATAGCAATGTCATGTCAAGTCTAGTCAAGTCAACAGTATTTATAGAGCACTTTCAAACAGCCAACGCTGCATACAAAGTGCTGTACATGGAGCAATTTAACATGCACAATAAACAGTAAGACAAATCGGTAATAAAGGCGGTAGAAAGCACCAAACAGTAAAACAAAGAACAAATCTAAGTCATGCTGAGTCGAATGCCAAAGAATACAAGTGAGTTTTTAGGAGGGTTTTGAAGATGGGCAGTGAGGAGGCTTGCCAAATGTTCAGTGAGAGGTCATTCCAGAGAGAGGGACCAGCAACAGAAAAGGCTCGATCCCCTCTGAGCCTCAGTTTAGTTCTTGGTACTTCTAATAATGTCTGGTCCACAGACCAGAGGCGCCGGGCAGGTGTGTAGGGGCGGATGAGCTCAGAGAGGTAAGGTGGCGCGAGATTATTCAGAGATTTGAAAACAAAGAGGACGATCTTGAAAATAACTCTAAAATGAATGGAAAGACAGTGAAGTGATGCCAGAGTAGGAGTTATGTGCTTCCTCTTACGAGTACCAGTCAAGAGGCGAGCAGCGGCATTCAATGAGCAGAGCCAATGTACAAAATGTTATCATGTAACACCTACCTGTTCAACCTTGATGTCATATTCACCACCGTGGACCTTCTTTCCTCTAAAAACTCTCACCCTTTATGAGAAACAAGGAAAGAAATCAAATGTTTATTCCTTAACGTCACATATGCAATGTGGTGTCATGTGCTTTGCTTATCCTGATTGGAAATTTCTTTGAGTGCGAAAACATTGACAAACTTGTATGATTTGAATACTGTTTTTATGCAAGAGCTATGTGGAAACTTCAACCTCCCAAAAATAATAAAATTCAATCCAATTATTCAGCTTCAATCAAAACGGAGCACAGAAACGGCTATTGTTCTGGACTTAGATTGTGCAGGTGTACCTAATAATGTGGCCATTCGTAATAAAACAACTACTATCGGTTTTCTAAACTGCTTATCTGAGAGTCACCCAAGGCTGTGCTCTCCAGCCTGATTTTGTTCAAGAGGCACGGTACACCTTAGACTGGTCACCAGACTGTCAAAAGAGTTTCATTGACGCTGTGTCTGTCACATCGGCATGTAAGGTTACCCTTTCAAAATCAAATGCAAAATACAATAAGTGACAGAAACCTGCTTTCTTACACTTTGGGGAAAAATAAGTCAATTACATTCATTATAGTTAGCTTCAGGTCCCTGTAGTGCATGTAGTACCCTGAAACAGCATGGAAACATTTTATTTTTGGCCATGAAAAATAATAGTTAATGTACACAGATGTCCTGCTCAAATAAATCTTATGTAGGACCCTTGTGAAGACAAGTGGTATAGAGAATGCATGGAAACATGAACCAGAATTGTTTTGAATGTGGGAGGAAGTCAGATTACTTCGAGGAAACGAGCAAACACACAAGCAGGCTGAGATTTTAACCCTAAATGTCAGAACTGTATGGGAGGCAAATATGCTAACCACATAACCACCATAATGTCCTACACAATACCTGATGTTCATTTGCAAGACTTGTTTTTGATGGATCATTTTTCAAAGCTTACGTCGTCGTGCTTGTGTCAGTCACATTGGCAGATCCCGTCTGTCTTATTTTTAACTTTTAGATATCCAATGTAAAAATAGAAGCAAATGACACCAAGACCCATGTTTATACCAATTACCTGGGAAAAATAGGTCAATCATCTTGAGCTCAAGGTATTTGTGCAAACAGGGCTATGCATCCTTTTATAGCATGCAGAACATGTATGAATATTTATGGTCATGGAAAAAAACCCGTTATATTTACAATATGCTGATACTGTTCAACAGAGACAAAGGTAATGGGACACGTTGTGGCCCACATTGCAGTCTAGACTCTTCTGCTCTTACCAGTCGGTCTGCTGGTCGTCCACCACCAGGAGGATCTTAGCACTGCTAGAGACCCCCGCCCGGTCGGCCGCTTCGGATAAGGTAGCTGCGGCGGCGGCCGTGGTTTGCTTGACAGCATTGGATATGGACGAGAAGAAGCCAGAACCTCCGCCCGCAGACTGTTGCTGACTGACAGGCTGGCGTCTCTCCGAGGGCCCCGGAGACACTGCGGGGCTCGGCTGCTGCTGAGGCGGGGGCTCGGCGCGCTGTAAATCGCCCATGTAGCCGTTGGGCAGGTTGGACATGAAATTGCTGTCTGAGAGTCGGCGACGAAGGTAGTTCATGATGGAGACTCTGAGGTGTGAAAGACGACAAGAAAAAAACGTGTCCGCCCACTGGATGCGTCGCACAAGTTGTCAAGTCTAATTGGAAGGACCATGGGCTATTTTCCCCTCATACATTAACGGGAAACTTAATGTATGGCCAATTATGAGCAAATATACATTTACATTGTTCACGATTCTGAATTAAATCGATGCCGCTATATTTGAGAGTGACTCATCACGGATGAAATTGGAGTGAGCAGTGAGATTTGATTTGACTAAGCAAAATATGGTCTGAGTGTCTGCGTTTACTGAATGAAGCTACTTGTACGACGAAGCCTACCTGGGAGTGTATCCAAGTGATCCGCCTTAAAACTGTGTCGATGTTTTACAGTGTTCCACAGGAAGGACCGCCCTCGGTTAGGTGTATTATAATTCACAGGTTTGTCCTCGAAGGTCGTGCATCAATCAAAAGTGATTCCTGCTTAACACTGCCGTGCCCTGTGTCATTCCCCTCCGGTCACAAATTTTCCACATTGCCCTGCGTCACCGCGGTGCGTTCAATTGAGGCTGGCGGGCGGGGTTGGGTAGACTGCAAAATGAATCTGCATCAAGTTACATAGGTTGGGACAACACGTTTCCGTTATTTGCTCTTATTTTCAGCTTCAAATGACAAATCAGCGCCGTCGACACAAATTCGATTATGAATTTTGAAAAACCATGCTAATCTATCTATATCGATGTTCGATTGGCTATGTTTAGAATATAGCAGCGCATGCGATTCAGTTATTCCTGGTCGCTCTGCCCGAAACACTTCCGGAAATGTGGAGTGTATGTGCGACTTTACGGAAGTTTATGAGCAAAGACGCGAAGTGATGCTGAGGAGAGAAGCCGCAAAAAGGGGCCTGGCTCTGTCAGACATGATGCCTCCTGTTGCCTCAACAAGCATATGGATATTGTATTTCTGCTGCATCCCCGATACGTCACCCAAAGCAACAGTGGTATTTTGACTTAATACAATATTGTTTTTCTTTGTCTTTTTGACAGCAATATTACAGCTGCACAATACAATGTGAGCAATATAAGAGCTTTTGGGGGGGGGGGGGGGAATCTCAGATTTAATGTACACAGTATTTTACAGCTGCACTGCATCACTCCGAGATGTGCAACCTGTGCTATGGAAAAGTGGTATTAACATTTTTTATAGATGTTACATTGCCTCCCTGTATGTGCAAAACATTTGGAGTTAGTCTTAATACAGGCCCATAATCTTGTTCTTTTGAACATTCATTCATTTTATACTTAGCCATCTCACATGAAAATTTTGCAATATAATGCAAGAGTTACCAACATTTTAGATGTTATTTTTTATAAATTAAGATATACTGTGTACTGATTAATGCAAAGAACTATCACTTTGATGCACAGTGTTACGATCGGAATAATCTGCATAGGAGTGGATCCCACAAATGTAGACTGAGATAAAAGTATTTGACAAAAATGTGTATTTACAACTACAACAAAAACCAGGAAGATTGACAAGGTACAAATGAGATCGCTGGTACTCTGAGCCAGGCATACCGTGAATAATAAAAGGCGCTTGCAACCGGCAAGGAAAAAAATCTACAACATAGATCGCTTGTCAAGAAAACCAAATCACAAAGAAACACAAAATAAGTTTTTCCATAAACCTCGGAGAACGCTTTTTTAATTATTATTTATTTATTTTTGTCATTGACTCGATTGGGTGTACCTGACCTCTGTGCTCATGAATCGCGTGTGGTGAAGCTGAGGAACTGTTATTTGTTTGAGAATAAACAGGTGTTTGCGGAAACTCGAGAAGTCTTTGCTCCTTCAGATGTCCGGCGGCACATGTACAGGGTTGGTTTGTTGTTTGGCTCACACCACCACATGTTACAGCATGGCAGTCCATAAGTAGTCCGAAGATAATGATTATAATGCTTGACATGTGCGCCACTGAAGGGAACGCCCTCCACTCCCGCTGGAGCTGACAACAAAACACAAACATTTCAAAACCATGACACACACTGATCATGCAAATGATTTCTGACAATAATTTAATGTTTTAAAAGTTTATAGGACACAGAAAATAGTATTAAAAATGATTCTTTCTACAGCAGTGTCCCATCACTGAGTAGTTCATATTATACTTGAGAGTAACTTAATGCCCATGTGCATCTTATTGGTGGGCCCTTCCTGACGAGATACAGTCTCTTCCAAAGGTATTGAGAATTATAGCTTTTATTTCATAGTACAGTATTTTCATCTAACAATGTTAAACAACTCTGGACAGAGCATCTTTTGTTTAAAGCCAGACACTTTTCAAGCGAGCAAAGGTATTGGAATTGTCCACCCATCCATTTTCAACACTGCTTATCCTGAACAGGGTGGGAGGGTTGCTTTGGAACCTATCCCAGCTGACTTTGGCAAGGCAGACTATAACCTGAACTGGCCGCCAGTCAGTCAGAAGTCACATATAGAGTCAACCATTCCCACCCACATGCACAGTGAATGAGTGAGAACTGATTGCATGCTGCCCGCACAGAAGTTAGGCAAGTGTACCACTAGACCATCAGCGACCTGATTTAAAAATCTTTCGCAGAATATACATTTCTTCATTTGAAATACTTTTCCACCGTTTACTCAGGCATATTTCAGTTTGTGTTTGTTTCTGGGGATTTCTCCTTTCAGTCTCCTCTTGAGGTAAAAGGCAGGATCTACTGGGTTAACGTCAGGCCATTGACATGGCCAGACCTTCCACTGAACTCCCTTCCCCACTCCTCACGGAAATCCTTGGTGGTGTTTTCAGTCTTTATTTGGTCATTATCATAATGCTACTCCCAATTACTTTGGATGCATTTTTCTGTAACTTTCCTGACAAAATGGCTTTGTAAGTAAAATTTCAAAGTAAGCTGCCAATCTAGGTGTCTAAGTGTGTTAAAATGAATGAATGAATGAATGAATAAATGATTGAATATGTATTCAGAAAATCTCCAAATGTGTTGCGCAACTACGTATTCCAGGGACATAAAAGGATATGCAGAAATATCAAATGATCCTCCACTAGATGGCATAAAGGGACAGATAATCTGTGTTTCCATCCATCCATTTTCCGAACCGCTTGATCCTCACTAGGGTCGCCGGGGGATGCTGGAGCCTATCCCAGCTGTCTTCGGGCAGTAGGCGGGGGACACCCTGAATCGGTTGCCAGCCAACCGCAGGTCACACAGAGACAAACAACCATCTACACTCACAATCACACCTAGGGACAATTTCAGAGATTTTAATCAGCCTGCCACGCATGTTTTTGGAACACGGGAGGAAACCGGAGTACCCGGAGAAAACCCACGCAGGCCCGGGGAGAACATGCAAACTCCACACAGGGAGGCCGGAGCTGGAATTTAACCCGGTACCTCTGAACTGTGAAGTCGACACTGGACTACCGGGCCGCCCTGTGTTTCCACCTATTGCCATTCATATACAGTCATACAAGAATAGCAACTGCAGGTCCAAATGGCGATGAGATTCATTCATTCATTCATTTTCCGTACCGCTTGATCCTCACCAGGGTCACGGGGGGTGCTGGAGCCCATCCCAGCCGTCTCCGGGCAGTAGGCGGTGGACACCCTGAATCGGTTGCCAGCCAATCGCAGGGCACACATAGACGAACAACCATGCGTACTCACACTCACGCCTAGGGACAATTTAGAGTGTTCAATCAGCCTGCCATGCATATTTTTGGAATGTGGGAGAAAACCCACGCAGGCCTGGGGAGAACATGCAAACTCCACACAGGGAGGCCGGAGCTGGAATCGAACCCGGTACCTCTGCACTGTGAAGCCGACGTGCTAACCACTGGACTACCGGGCCGCCTGGCGATGAGATGATCATTTTTACTTCAGGACGCAGTACATATGTGGCGTTTTTGGGGGCGATGTGAACGTGAGAATTTTCAAATGTAAAAAAAATGTCCCTTGGCTGAATTTAGATAAACATTGTTAGCGCAATGATTCTATTGGCATTGTCTTCAGGGTTGATTCATCACAAGATCACTTTTAGGCAGAAGAAGGCAGGCACTCAGTCAATTATACAAAAACTTTATTGCAAATGTACATTTATGAAGTATGGCTTGCATATGGGACAAAAATGGGGCAGAGCTGAGTATGAGGGGCCAAATGTGTATAGTGTGGACTGACTCTATGCAACAAAGAATTGAAGCTTTACACTTTTATTTGTGACTAGCTGTCCAACACTTGATGTAAAGCCACTGGAAATTTTGAAGGGGGAAAAATGGAATATCATGTAGTAACAATTTTCCAAGCTGACGCAATTGTCAGGTCATGTTTGTAGACCTCATTTAAGATTTCAAATATTTTGGTAGCCCCGTGTGTTTTTCCTTAAATAATTTACCATCTTCTTGTTTGTGTAGATTTAAATACAGTGCATGTGATGAATGTCATTGTGATAATGATGTACAGTAATGAATGTAGTTATGGCATAAAAAAATCAAACCGCATTGACATCAATTGAATCTATATATCAAGGGTCACCTGAATTACAAAATATGTGCATTTGTGTGCGTGTGTGTGTGTGTGTGTGTGTTTAACCTCTGCCCTGCCAACTGAACCTCCTGCAACCCACTTGCCACATCAAGTAAACCTGTCTCGAGCTGCCATTGGGAAAGAGTCCGCATATCGACAACAGAATAATACTTCTATGTAACTTGGATGATGCAAAGAGTGCCTAAGGAGGATGCCATTTAGCAAAATGTAATCTATCATGTTGTACATGTTGACACTCCAGGGCATGAATGAGCAGCTTTTTTTTCCAACGTTTGACCCAATCTTGCTGACAACTGTTTCAATAAAATACAAAACACATCCGGCACTGTTTTGATTTTACATTTGAGCTGTCATAATATATGAGGCGTTGTTCAGTTCTTTGTTCAAGACGTGGGTGTCATTATGTGACCAGGAACAGAAGCTTGTGGATTAGCAGTGTGCCACACTGCAGATGTGTGCGTGTATGGGCAAGTTGTAGAAGGGCTTGGAACTCTGGTGGGCTCACCACACAAAAAAATGCTGTTTGGTGAGATTGCACTCCAGAGGGGGCTGGGGGGAGGCGGGGCGGGGGCGCAGGTACAGGGGGCACAAAAGCTTCAGTTCACTTTCTTCATGTCTCAAGGACAAATTAATATCGATTCTTGAGTGTAATTTATGCAGAAGAGGGTTTTATATTAATTCTAATTTAAACATCAGCATTCTGACATTTACCAGCCTCGGAGCTCGAGTCCCAATCTTCAACCTGTGTCTGCTTTCCTCTTGAAGGAAAACAACAAACACAATGTAATGTAGAGCCTTTGATTGGCTCTCCCAGTAGCCAATAGGAATGCAGGGAATGTGTCCCTGGGAAGCATCATCCTCTGTTTGCACTCACCTGATACGCTACCTGGTTGAGAGCGCAGACCCACAATCTCACTACCTGTTCCAGCACGGTCCACCGCTGAGGCTCATTTTGTCCCGCATTGTCGAGCACTCAGGTGTTTACTCTCTGTCTTGGACTGTACTTGAAAAAAAGGCAAGCAGACATGGCTGTGGCAAACTTCCACTATATTACTCGCATGAGCAGCGGCTTCAAGGTCTACATTTTAGAGGGTAAGCTTTGCTCTTTGCTTTTAAATCCTTCATACAGTAATATTATGGTTGAGCGGCGTCATTTTCACACGACGATCACAGAAACATCATTTAAAATTTTAAAGTTAAATTGTCACTGCTATATAATCCGTCACATCATATCATGCAAATTATGTGTTTTCTAAGGAAACAGAATATAATGCTGACAATATGTCTAAGATTAGATCCTCTCAGCTGTGTTGTCATGTGAAACCCGAATTGGCTCTTTGAGATTAGTCGTCATTGAATGAACAAATGAAAGAGTAATGCACCCTATTCCTTTCCTAATGAGGGAAAATATCCATGCCCGAGGCTGTAGAAAATCAGCAAAGGTGTGGTTAAACCTGCCCCCACCTCCCTCCCTCCACAATGGCAGGGAGTAGCTCACAGGTGTAGGGAGCATTAAAGCTCTGTGAACAGGTTTTATACAATGCAAAATAGATCATCCTCCATTGTATTTGAATCACTAAGCTTGTGGCAGGCTACTTCTCTTTTGTTGCACTAACTGCATGATTTGAATATAGTCGAAGGACTGGCATCAAGGTGAATTTGAACGTGTTAACAAAGCAGCCGGTATAAACAGTAGCCAAAGAAAACGTCTCAATACGCATTCTATGATTTACTCTGCAAGTCATTTCACAACATGAGGGCAAACTGAATAAGCTGTCGCATAACATGACACATGTATTCATGACACAAATTATCAAATTATAAATATGACCAAAGTGGAACAGGATTATATTCAATTGTCGCCGCTATGTGTCACCTGGTGTCTCAGATGAAATTCATTCTATGATAAAAGTGTATTCCTCCATCAATACAAAATGTGTTGATTGCCCCTTCGAAGGCGTGACCGGGACAAATGCCAGTATTCAAGCAGGAAAACAACATTTACCGTTAGCATTGAATCAGCTGTGTCGTGTTGTAACGCTCACAGATCAGGTCGATCGAGTTTTGCAACTTAACGGAGTTTGCAATAAACGGTGAACCCGGGAAAAAACAAGCAGTGGATCAAAACAAGCAGCCCTTTTCGACTGTTAAATGGAAGTCGTCCCATAATTTACACATCCCAATTCAGAATATGTTTTTAGCAAATGATTACAATATATGGCATATTGTGTTCCCATTCTTAATGTTTTTCTTTTTTTCAGGTCAGCCTCATCTGAGAAGTGAAGACAGATTCAGACATATGTCAAATGAACGAACTCGGACCCCCACGGTGTATCCCAAACGCAAGCGCAGCCACGATAGATGTCTCACTCTGGAGGAAAGGTTGGTGTAGTGGTTGCATTCAAGCTCACACTTTTTGTTTCCAACATTTCTCATGGTAATATGACCATTTTTTGTTCATTTATTTCAGGCGCGAACGGGTGCTAGGCAGAAACAATGGTAAAGCTACGCAGAGAGGAGCAACTGTAACAGCACCACCAGTACCACCAACAGTCATGATTACTAGCCCTCAAAGTCCCACTTCCACCTGGAGCCCAACACCCAGTTCAACCAGCCCTCTGCCCTCTCATGTGTACTACACCCCAGTCATTGATGAACCTCTTGCCCTCATCAAGAAACCAAGAAAGGACCAGGAACCAGAGACCACAAAAGAGAAAACTAAAAATGCCAGTTCAAGTCAGATGCAGGTAAAGAGGTTGGGGGAAAAAAGAAATATAATTTCAAGGTCAATCAGGGGGTCATAATCTATGGCAAATACACAGTAGAATACACTTTATTTCATTCCAGTCTCAGCATAGTTCCAGGATAACCACCAGTGTCTTGTGCAGTCAGTGAATGCAGTTGTACACACGCAAGCTCTAGCTTGTCCAAGCTATGCAACCCATCCAGATTCAGGAAGAAAATGTGAGCAATGAAGGGAAAGAATCCCATCAACAAGACCAAACAAAAAGCTCAGACTTTTATCTGTTTATGTACTGCGGGTGGGATCTGTTCTCTGTTGGCAAACCAGTTCAAGCAGTTCTTAAATCATCTTGTCTTCAGGTTAAATTCATAAACTACTTTTGAAAGATTGAGATGTTTTATATTCATCGTCGAATGCGATATCAGTCCCGAATGATGGAAATACAATTGAGTGACTATCATTTCAAAAGAAATGCTATGGAATTTGAAGGGGGTTTCTACATAGAGTTGCATTGTTATGAATCCGGAAAGGTCACACCAGCATTTTATTTTTAAATAACCATCACCATACATTTCTTTTCAGATACGTCCCTCTGTCATCACTTGTGTCTCTTCATTAAGAAAGCCCACCGGGAGCTCCGATGCCCACCAGAGTCAGTCATCAGGTCCGTCTCACTCTTGTGATTTGAGCAACCATACACTTGATCATGCGTCACAAATAATGAAATTATACTAACCCTCGCACAAACCCACTGGAGGCTCTGTGTTCAATTTTTTTATCTTTACGTGTTTCCTGTTTCAGTAATCTCCAAATGCAACTATGACCATGTGGTTGAGGAGCATTTCCAGAGGAGCCTTGGTGCAAATTACCAGAAAACTCACTCCCAGCAGCTCTCTATCAGCGTGTCAGTCGACGACCACTTTGCCAAGGCCTTGGGAGATAAGTGGCTGCAGATTAAGTCCAAGTCTTCCTCCTGCTCCTCTACACCCCCCAGCAGTCCGAGCATTACTCACTCACCGGCCTATATACAAAGCCCACATCCATCCGTGAAAGAATCTGCGAGCAAATCGCCACCAGCCTCCAGTCATTGGTCTGTAAATTAACTCACAATTGACCTCCGACCTCGGCAGGGAATTGACTTTTGACATATTAAGTTTTTCACGCAGCTTGTTGACCAATGGGCAGTTTTTAAGGGTGATGTCAGATTGGACCACTGCGTGCCTTCACTGATGCAGGCAATTGGTGCATCATTACATTTCTTTCTTCAGCCTACCAAATGGTATGATTGAAGAATCATCAAATAATTCCTTCACATTTCCCATGTTTGTTTCTTGTCATGTCACATTGCATTTCATTGCATTATATTTATATTAATTTCACTTTATGGTTTACATGGCAGGCCTATACTTGATATGTATTTTGTGATTACATTTCTGATACAGAAGAGAGACCTTAAAAAGGCTTTGAAGACTTTGGGAAAAAAAATAAAAATGTAAAATAAAGTTGTTGTTTTTTGTTTGTTTGTTTGTTTGTTTTTATTTGTCAGGACACAAAGCTTCTCATTCACAACATACCCATGATATGGGTAATTATTTATTTATGTATTTATTTTAATAGAATCAAAACATCAAGCAGAAAACTCTTTTGGGAATGTGAATATTGTTGATCTTCTTAAAACTGGGAAGGGCAGTGCCGCAGACAAGTCCAGTGAGTCAGTGTGTGTCTGGGACACGTCCGGTGCACACGTGGTGTTTTACATAGGTGTTGCCACAAAGTGGAAATTAAATAGATGTGTGAAACACACACTCTGGACCTTTTACTGTAAATATGAGGGAATGTGGCCTACGTGTAGAAACATGCATAAGATCTTGTGTTCTGACATTCCTGTCTCCTGAGAAAATGACTGTGAGATCCTACAGATCCTGTTTGGCAAGGGATCGGAGGGAGGGAAGAGGGGAATGGAAGGGTTGGGTTGCGCTTCGGTTACTTATTTGCATGCCCTATCTTGTCTGGCCTTAAATATGATCACGTTCAATAGGTTAATCATGCCTTAGTTTGTATTTCATTCATATATTTCAAACAGTGGGGTTTCATGAATGATGTGTCACAGTTTAAGGAGTGAAATGTTTGAATGGAAATGGCTCAAACTCCCGTCTATATCAAAATACATTTTTTTCACCTCCAACATCAAATATGATAAACAAGGTACTGAATAGAGGACTGCTGCTGATCATCACAAAGTGCTTAAATTGGCTATGTCTACTTGGAATGCGGGTTGCCGTGGGGATTCCGAGTCTATGCACTAGCACCATCTAGAGGCATATACATTCATTGCACCAAGGTGAATACAATTCGATTGAAAAAAGAGATTGTATTTGAGATTAAACCATATCTGCATTGATATGGATAGATTTAAAAGTATTCTCCTCTGTGTAAATAAAGTGTCAATAAAAAAGAATATTTAATCCTCTTATATGTCCGATGAGTGATTTTTGGAAATTTCTGTAAGCGCAAAATGATCAAATACCAACTGTATTGCCTGTATTCTTTATCGTTATACATTCATGCCGAACACTGAAAAACGTAATAGGGCATTAAACCGTTTTAAACATATCCTCACGATACTGCAAAGCAAATGCTCATTGTATTTGACTCATTAGCAACAAAAGATGATCACTCAGTGGCAATTACAGTGTAAATGTATAATCCGGGGATATTGGCCAAATTTAAGGAAAGCATAATTAGAACCATGTCAACAAATCCCATCCTGCATCGTCTCCACTTTCAGAATATCAAATCTTCCAGGAAACACAATCGTCAATGGGGAAACAACAGAAGCTTGATTGACCTAGATATAGGAGCAATGAAAACCGAGTAAACTCAGCTGTAATATTTGCATGTGTTTATCGACACCAGACAGAAGTAATTACGTGGGAAAAATCTTTTTAATTACCAACGTTACCTAATTCTAGGCTCAAATACTGTTCATGAGTGACTTAGAATACACATTAAAACTTAACAGTGTTCAACGTGTCAGTCTCAGTCAAGGATCACTGGCCTTTAGAGGAGGTCACATCCTCCACACGGCTCATTATTTCTTACCTAACTAAACTGGCACTCAATAAATGAGTAATAAGGAGGAAGCTATCAGCAGATTTGGATGCACCGTAGCATTTCGGAAACAAATTTTGATGATGCGCAGTGAACTTGAGTATACCGGTAGTTTTTTTCTGTAAAAGCCATTAGTGGATAACAGATTGAACAGTTAGACATTTTGAGATGGCATCATTCTTTCCATAGCTACACATACATCACATGAATCATCCATACAGGCATTCTTTGACTCCCTAGTCTATTATACAGTACGTGTCTGCATAGGACAGAGATACTTATAACTCTCATGACAGAACATAGTTCCTGTGATGTGAAGGGGAATCAAAATCTTTTCCTGGACCAATGACAAAACAGTTTGATAAATGTGTATATTTGTTGTTATCAAGGTCATTAGGGCTCTTTCTCTAATAAAATATCGTGATTGGTATTTTATTTTATATTGATATATACTATGATGACCTTTGACTCCCCTACAATCTAATGAAAAGAAACACTCAATGTACTAAAGTACCTTCAGAAATATGGGCTGCTATGTAATGCAAAATTACCCCTTAAGATTCAAGTCTTATATATATACCTAAATTACATACATTACTGTGTTATTATTATTTTTGTATGTTTATTATGTTAGAGTAAATTATATTAATGAATTTGATGGGAAACCAAATTGGGTTCCACGATCTTTTCAGCAGATGCTCCTGAAAGAACACTGTCGTTATTTTTTACCATGAGAACAATGAAGCAAAGAGTTTTGGGCAGCGTAAGTCTCATGACCACATTAAAAAGGCGTGCACTCAACCTGCTCAGTATATAAACTGGAGACGGGCAGTGCAAGCATAGCCACTGCTGGTGTAGAAGCTGGTTTACTCCTAACTGTGGGACACACAACCAAGAGAGCCAACTTTCACTCCTGGTTCAAATGTGAGTACAAGCTTTTTATTCAAATGTAAGTCAAAAACGTTTTTTCTTTGTTTGTTTGTTTTGCCATCTTGTTACTCATGTGTCACTCTGTGTTATGCAAGAACAGTTAATGAGATTAAAATAGCAGTACTTTTTATTTTGATGGTTACTTCTGGCACTCTGAAAGAATCGTTTATTCACAGCTCTCAAGCACTTTATTTTGTAGCAGAAACAGTGTTGGTGTAGTTCCACTACAACTGTCATGACAAAACTGTCACAGACAAACTGATACAAAGATAACCTTCTCCATTCAGTACAATTCCAACATGAGAGTACACTGCAAAAAATAGTGTGTTGAATTTATTCAATTTTATTTCATTCAGTGGTTGCCCGAAATAAAATCATCTGGAGCCAGATACATTTTTTTAAATAGACTATGCATCTACTTAAAATTGAATCTAAATCCAGATGATGGATTCTATTATGTGCAGCCACTTGACAAATGGACAAAATCAAATAGAACACACCATTTTTTTCTGTTTACTGTTTCTCAAACATCTTCAAGGACAATGTCACCTGATGTGAGGTTTTCAGCTTGTTGCTGCTGTTCTAGGCATGACTGAAAGTGTGTTATGCTTACTGAAGTCAGAAGCGTGACCTGATGAACCGCCTCCCTGGTCCCCCACCCACCTAAAACTGCTGAGACAGATAACACTGCAGTTATGCTTTTAAATTTCTCTCGCCAGTCATGACATTTACTTTTACTTTATCAACTACAACTTCCCTTTTCCCTCGATTTCTAAATCATCTCTGTAACATTAAAATGTCGTCATGATCAAACTTGTACAATGTTATGGTCATGATAATATATTGTAAATGTAAGAAACACCCATTTATGGCTCTTGCATTCTTGTTGAGTAACCCATGCACTTCTGTTTTTGCAGCACACCTCACCACAGGTTCGCTGTCACAATGGATGCCATTGCTTTCTTCCAGATAGCCTTTCATCTTGTTTGGACTCCTGTAGACAAGCCATACATACGTATATCGTAGTACATGATTACTTCACCTTAATATTTTTACACCAGCCATAGCACACCACTCCATTCAATTGACTCATGATTTAAACATTCTTTGCAAGGCAATTATGGATTCAACCACACTGGTGGCTGTCACTGTTCCCACAACCACGGTGGCTCTGGCCTCCCAGTCGGACATGTCCGGTTACTTGTGGCTCTTGATATTTGGCTTTGTGATTGCCTTTGTCCTGGCTTTTTCCGTTGGGGCCAATGATGTGGCCAACTCCTTCGGTACGGCTGTCGGCTCCGGGGTGGTGACATTGCGACAGGCCTGTGTCCTGGCCACCATCTTTGAGACAGTGGGTTCAGTCCTGCTGGGGGCCAAAGTCAGTGAGACCATCCGAAAAGGCATCATTGACGTCGAGATGTACAACGGCTCTGAACACGTCCTCATGGTGGGATCAATAAGTGCAATGTGTGGTAAGACTTCAATCCAGTGCAGTTTATGACTTGAGCTTACCGGTACCTGAAATTTGAATCAAGAAACGGAGACATCATTTCCCACCCTTGAAATCCAGGCCTTGTTCTCCTTTTACAGGCTCTGCTGTGTGGCAATTGGCTGCATCATTCCTCAGGCTCCCCATTTCTGGAACTCACTGCATTGTTGGAGCCACGATAGGTTTTTCTATGGTCGCTAGAGGTCAGCATGGGGTCAAATGGGTTCAGCTTCTCCGTATAGGTGATTATATATACAGTATATATTTTTTCTACCCATATGCAATGTGTGAATTGGACATGTTATTAAAATCTCAGGAATATGTTGTTTTTGCTGTTCATTTTTGTTTTGTTTTTTTGCGGGGGGCAGTGGCCTCCTGGTTCCTGTCACCAGTGCTGTCTGGCATCTTGTCAGGGGTTCTTTTTTACTTTGTTCGCAAATTCATTCTTAATAAGGTAAGGTCTTTTATTTAGTCATTGTCATTGAAAGCGGTTTTGTTGTAAGGCAGGTTTATAGACAGTATACATACATATACCCAGTAAAGTAAAATACTGTTGCTATAGTGACAAATGTTTCAGAATGTAGAGAAATCAGCAATCAGCAATGATTTGACAATTGTGTTGTATGTCATGCTTTACAGCAAAGAATCTTGACACAGAAATATATTTATCAAGTCTTCACCTATTTAATGCCGCAGGCTGACCCGCTCCCCAATGGCCTCCGAGCTCTTCCACTGTTCTACGCATTTACTGTGGCAATCAACCTCTTCTCTATCATGTTCACAGGAGCACCAAGTGAGTGACTCAAACGCACTTACATCATTGTGGTATGTAAGAAACCATACAGTAATTATTGCAATGTCACAGAGGAGTGGCCCTCTTTACACTAATCTTATCCCACCCCATAACGCCTGTGCACATGTCCACTGCAGCCTTTATCATCTGTGAGAGTGTTGCAGAAAACTCTTACTTTTAGTCATTGCATCAAAATTCTGCAAATATGTGTGTATTTGATATTTTTGGAGAGGTCTCTTCTCCTCTTGATGATTGTACTTTCACTGATATTGTTGTCAGTAGACTGCAACAACACCAAACAAACAAAACAAGGATATCATTTACTTTTGATCACAAAAAGTAATCCATAAATTCATAAAAGTGTATACTGTACCTAAATGCAGCAGCTTTATCAAGTCATGAACTCGGAGGGGCGTAATTTTTTACACTAGTTTGCTGGAACATGCATTACTGGTTTACTGTCAGTAGCACATTTTTTCTCTTTCTAATACTGTACATAGTTTTAATTCAATGGCAAATTTTGTGGGTGTTTTTCCACCGAAAACTGTCTTCTGTAAAAAAAACAACAACACTCTTTTCTCACCTATTCAAAAGAATATACTTTTTAACCTGTGTCATTTTTAGGAAGAGAGATGATTGTTTGTGAATTAATAAAAGATGCAAAATGGACATGTGCCTTATGCTCGTTCTCTGCATAGTGCTGCGATTTGACAGGGTGCCATGGTGGGGTACACTGTGCATCTCGATAGGATGCGGTGTCATCACAGCATTGGTCGTTTGGTTTAATGTCTGCCCGCGCCTTAAGAGGAAAATACAACGTGAGTATTTATCTTATGAATAAAACGCAAAGGACTGCAGACTTTTTGTACATGCAGCTGAAGACCTCTCATGTGGTTCTTTAGAAGAAAAATTAGGTGCTGCTCCCTGTGAGACTCCTCTGATGGAGAACAACACTAATGAACATGCTCAAGTGGTGGACATATCAATACCGCAGCACCCTCCACCTCAGAGCCCTCCTAAAGACAGTCACAATGTTGCTTTTAAACTTGGAGGTTCCGAAGAGGCTGATCTAGATATGGAGATCAAAGACATGGATGCTAGTAATGGTGAGAAAGATTGGATTGACTGAATTAGTTCACATTTTTAGACACGTTTTAAGTTGTCAAAACGATTACATGGAAGTTGACCCATAGGAAAGTTCTCAAATGAAATGATATGATTTATGTTTACAGACAGTAATGTTGGTCCCATGATGGTCACAGACCCTCACAGTGGACGATTGCAGGCGATCCAGAAAGACTCGGGTCTCTACAAAGACCTGCTGCACAAGCTCCACTTGGCTAAGGTCGGTGACTGCCTTGGTGACAGTGACACAGAAGAGCAGCCCATTCGGAGAACCAACAGCTACACCTCCTACACCATGGCCATTTACGGCATTCAGGGAGACCCTAAAAAAAAGGACAATGATGACGGGAGGAGGTGGTCCAGAGTGGACAGCTACAGCAGTGACAGTTCAGCATTGGCCAGAGGAGATTCAGTGGAGGTTGCCAGTGTGACACAGGAGTCCACTTGGGAGCAACCTCCCGAGGAAGATAAGCTGGAGATCGACCAAGCAGCTGTTTCCTCCCTTTTTCAGTTCCTTCAGATACTAACGGCTTGCTTTGGCTCTTTTGCACATGGTGGGAATGATGTCAGGTAATCCAGGCAATTTTTAGTACAGTATATCTAGTTTAGTGAATTACAGCTATTACTGAAGATGCTGCTAAATCATGCACAACATATTTTTTTTCTCCAGCAATGCTATTGGTCCACTTGTGTCGCTCTGGCTTTTGTATGAGAGTGGCTCGGTTGCACCCAATGAACCGACTCCTATCTGGCTAGTTCTATATGGCGGAATAGGCATCTCTATGGGACTGTGGATATTGGGCCGCAGGGTGATTCAGACCATGGGCAAAGATCTTACCCCCATAACACCGTCTAGGTATGACATAGTACTCCGGTGCCTCACACTCATCATTACATGACATAGTTGAAATGTGTGTACATATCATCTTCTATTTTAGTGGCTTCAGCATTGAGCTGGCTTCCGCCCTAACAGTTGTTGTGGCATCCAATGTTGGACTTCCTGTCAGCACAACACACTGCAAGGTAATGAAAATGCAAACACAAACTTATGTGGCTGAATAAATGCCTCAATCAAATGTTGGCTCAGTTATCAGTTGTCAAATGATATGATCGCAGGTGGGATCCGTGGTTGCCGTGGGATGGCTGCGCTCAAGAAAATCAGTGGACTGGCATTTGTTCGGGAACATATTTATTGCCTGGTTTGTCACTGTTCCTATCTCAGGTCTCATTAGTGCTGCCATCATGGCTCTCTTCATTCACATCATTCTGTGATAAGAATCTTCACTCCATGCATTATAAATGCCATCGATAGCCAGCAATTGTTCTTGATGAAAAAAAATTTACATTTTACTTTATGTAATAAAATTTGTTATTATTGTCATGAACTGTAATTCTGAAGTTAAAAAATGTTATGCTGCATCTGTCTCCGCGACGCATGAAATTTTAAAAAATTAAATAAACACATTTACAATGATTAAGACAAAACATTGCAAGATGTACATACTGTACACACCCTTTATGGGATACTCGTGTACATATCGAGATCAAATTGAGCTGAAGTTTTAATGTCACACAGATATTCAGCTAATTATCTTTGTTTTATGCTGACGGTAGATTGCAGTGGTGTAGAACTGTATGACAACCAACGTATATGTGTAATATTATGTTACAATGTAATTGTCATTATTGTGTATTTGTCCTCCCATACACTTTACAACGGAGATTAAAAAGACTGAGCACGTGATTGAGTACATTCTGAAGACAGTATCCTCAATGTATGTGGACACGTTTCCTGCATTTTCTGTAAAGAAAATAGAATATACATCCATATGAAAGAGTGACTGCGATTGGCTGGCAACCGATTCAGGGTGTCCCCCGCCTACTGCCCGGAGACGGCTGGGATAGGCTCCAGCGCCCCCCGCGACCCTAGTGAGGATCAAGCGGTTAGGAAGATGAATGAATGAATGAATGAAAGAGTGAATGTTCAGCAGTTTATCTTGATTTTCAAAGCAAACAAAGGCTAGTTTTCTCATGACATCACACAACTTGGATTGGTCTCATCGTATTTCACTTTCAAATATAGTAGTTTATCTTCACAATCTCGACCCCCAGCAACGGCAGAACGGCTAACACTGATCATGTGATCGATAAATGTTGGATGCTCGCCGAGTTCCATGATTAACCATGTGACTGCTATTTTGTTAATTATATGACCACAAGATGGTGCTACTGCATCAATAACAGCCAACAAGCTAGTGCACTGAGTAGAAGTGTTCAAGGGCTGACACGACCTGATTCAATTGTCCATCCATCCATCCATTTTCCGAACCGCTTGATCCTCACTAGGGTCGCGGGGGGTACTGGAGCCTATCCCAGCCGTCTTCGGGCAGTAGGCGGGGGACACCCTGAATCGGTTGCCAGCCAATCACAGGGCACACAGAGACGAACAACCATCCACGCCCACACTCACACCTAGGGACAATTTAGAGCGTCCAATCAGCCTGCCATGCATGTTTTTGGAATGTGGGAGGAAACCGGAGCACCCGGAGAAAACCCACGCAGGCCCGGGGAGAACATGCAAACTCCACACAGCCGGAGCTGGAATCGAACCCGGTACCTCTGCACTGTGAAGCCGACGTGCTAACCACTGGACTACCAGGCCGCCTGATTCAATTGTGAAAGTTAAAAATAATAATAATAATAAAGTTATCCACATGTAGAAACGTGCTTCTTAATGTAACAAGGAAAAGAAACCCTGCAGGCCATCATAGCTTTCAATTTATTTCCAATTAGGCATGGTTGTTGTCCATCCATTTTCATTTTCCTCATGAGGGTCACGAGTGTCGCTGTGATCAATCGCAACTTACTGACCCAGTCCTGGTCGCACTCAGTGAGACACATGAACTTATTCACTGAGGATGAGTGTCATTTTTAGAGGCAGGGAGGTAACAGCTGTGATCAAGCTCGTTTTTTCCCGTTTTTTTACTACTATTACTACTACTACTTTTTAAATATACTGTATAATCTAACGTACCCACTAAAGTGCCTTCACGTACCCCGAGTGCGCATGCTTTACCCACGAACACAATTCTGTATATCATAATAGTTGTGTGATTTATTTCATCTAATCTAAAATACAAAATATAAACCAAAAATCAGTCCTGTTTCTCCCATTCACATTTTGAGTAGGCCTCCACCCCATTTGAAAACTAACCCGATATTCATGTTCAGTGAATAACCATCCACGCTCACACTCACACCGAGGGACAATTTAGATTGCTCAATAAGCCTGCCATACATGTTTTTGGAATGTAGGAGGAAATCGGAGTACCCAGAGAAACCCACGCAGGCACCGAGAGAACATGCAAACTCCACACAGGGAGGCCGGAGCTGCAATTGAGGTCGATGCGCTAAGATTTTATCACATTGAATGTTCCATGTCGCTCAAATGACCTCACTTTCATTACATAGTTATGCATATACCTTATGCATTATTCATGCGTTGGGAATAATCAGTATAATAATCAATTTCACATGACTTCGTACGCGCAAACGCACGCATGCACGTGCGCGTACAAACACGCACATTCACTCACGTGCATTTCCTCCCAAAAATTGGGAGAAAGACCCCCAGCTAAAATTCGACTGAATATCATACATACTGAACGATCTAACGTCATTTTGATAGCTACACGATAATAGCCACTTTAGGAATAATCATAATAATAAAACATAAAAAAGGATGAGTCAAATTCTTAAGCTTTTATTCTGAAATAAATTTTCGGAAACAGATTTATCATTTATATGGTATTCAGAGCTTGACCAAATTTTCAACCGCTCAACATACAGGTGCGCTCGAGCAGCGACGTTATAATTGTTTGAGGCTGAGAAAATGTGACGTCAACCGGACTTCTGCGCTTGGACGGTGACTTCTCGCGTCCCCGCGGCTGACTTAGTGGCACATCGAGGCACTCGAGGACTGCGGGGCAGCAAACTGGCAAAGCAAACAAGCGAAACGAAAGGAGCGACGACTCCTTTTTTCTGCATTAATGTTCGACGGCTGTTGCGCTGAGCGGTTGTAGAAGACCGTTTTGATATTTTTCACATCAACAAATGTATTGTGAAGCATCACGTTGCTTGGAATATTTTCGTTCTCTTAGCCCACCGCCCCCGTTTTATCCTTGTGATTTTTTTTAAAGCGGGGCCAGTGAAATGTAGCTGCTGCTTGACAGCTGTGAGGCATCACATCTGCAACCTACAGGTCTGTATGGCATTATGAATTCAACGTAACGACAGTGCATGTTAAATGAGCCCAACATGCGGCATTGTATCTGAATCGTCTGAGCCAAAGTCATTTTCTGTACAAATCTAATTACATTGTCTTGGCAAAATGATATTCTCGTTGCCAGGCTCTTGATAGCATCAGTCACCCCACTCCAACCTGAAGATCATCAATTATTTTCCCCTTCATGCAGCTCATAAACAGTGAAGACGGAGTCGCTGCATGGAATACTGTACAATGCAACTGGCTCTCAAAAATGCATAACTCAGCATTTGTTAACAGTGCACCTTCCTGTTATCTTACAGCAAGTCACCCCTCCCCATCTACCTGCTCATGAAGAGCAACTGCTGCAGCTCCTTATTAACATCTGCCACGTCGGACCCTGGAGGCTGCTGTTCTTTTGATCAAGGAGCCCGCAACAAGCCGTAGGTAGCCTGCTACGGAAAGCAGCAGAGGATCGTGGACCTTGCAAAGCTGCTTGCTTGAAAGCAGCCCACTGAAGTCGCTGATCTAAGCTGGTTCCAGTGTGGCGCTGATGACAAGGTTCCGGAGTGAAATTTGACTGACAGGTGGTTCTCTTTCTAACCTGCAAGGGGCAATGGCTCGCCCTGGTCCAGGCTTATTGCTTTCCACAAATGGGCTGGGCTACCCTCCCCAGAATCTAGCCAGAGTAGTGGTCTGGGAGTGGATGAACGAACATGGGCGCTGGAGGCCCTACAGTGCAGCGGTGTGCCACCATATTGAGAACATCCTGAAGGGTGATGCCCGAGGAACCGTAGTTCTTGGACAGGTAGATGGCCAGCTATCTCCATACATCATCGACCTGCAATCAATGCATCAGTTTCGACAGGACACGGGTAAGAGACGAGTCACTTTCACAAAAGGATGTTTGGAATATCCAGTTGGTTTTTCTGTCTAGCATTCAAAAACAACAGCTCTGTTAAAAAAAAAAGAAGAGATCAACCACTGGACCTTTTTCAGTGTTTAGATGACATTCTTTTTCCTGCAAATACATTTTGAAAGACTGTATTCATTTTCTTCAAATATTCCCAGCAAAATAAGAAAATCAGAGAAGCTGATCATTTTACAGAGCTGTCAGTTTTTTTACACAGATGTTAGTTTGGGTTATGGAAGACCTTAGGTGTGAATGATTATGTTAATAGTTGTCTTTTATCAACATGTTTGCCTTGAGTTTGAGTACAGGGTGTACTCTGCTCTTCGCCAAAAGTCAGCTACCACTGGCTCGAGCTTCTCTAAAACAAGTGTTGACACATAATATCCTTCTTTTGTAAGGCACTGCTGTCCAGTATGATTACTTTTTAAGAATATCTTGGTGCTCAAACGGAAAAGAAATTGCTTTCATATCTTTGTGGCTCAATAAAACCATAGCCCCATGTCGTGGCAGGTCTCAAATGAAAGAGGGTAAAAACGGAGCTCAGAAGAAAGGCACATTGAAAACAGAATGAAAGTATGCCATACTAATTCTATCACCGAAAGTAAAAGAGCACAGATCTAGAATAATAGATGGCTACTGAACAGATACAATTTATAGTTTCTCATTTTATGTACGTTTTGACTTTTCCTGCTCAAGGATAGTGTGGCCCATACACAGTTGTTAAAATATGATGTGGATCTATAATTAGGGAAATCGTGCTGCTTTTGCATATGATGTCACATTGTCTCTCTTTGGGACTGATTAAAACTCGGCCTCGATGTGTGCGCCACACAAGTCTTACGTAACGTTCAAGGGAATGAACGAGAGTCGTCGGTGTCCCCGCCTGATTTGGGACTTCTGCGTTAGGAGCATCCAAACGGCATGAGATGCCCAAATGAAAAGGTGCCGCAATCATTTATTCATTCAAACGTGTTGCTGGCATGCCGTGACCTTGCTGAAGGGCACCGTGTCGTGGGGAGACACAATCATCAAGTAAATGGGGCCTGTAGCTCGGCGCAAAGGTCTCCTCTCCAGATGTCAGATCCATGTGATGAGTTTGAAGTAGATGCAAGAGTCAGATTTAAAATACACAATTACTGTTGGAACCGCGCTGCTTTTTATCATGTTCCTTTCATGTGGGGAATGTGGCTCCATTTGGAAGCGAGTGGAGCATGCCATTTAGGAGTGAGCCACTGCGCTGATGACGGGAACAAAGTTTCAGGTTCGACATATATCATACAATGAAAGTTCACCACATGCCACTTCAAAGCAAAAGCAGTCAGGCCAGTCTTTGTTTGGCTCTGTGTCATTTGACAGATGATAGTTGCCCCTTTTAAATGTGGCCAGATGTTTTGGTTTTTGCTGTGTTCCTAGAAACCTTTGTACATTCTCACCAGCCAGTGCACATATGTGCAATTTCATTTTGCTGTTGAGCCAAGATGGTTGCATTCGGAAAATATTTCCACCATGTTCCTATCATGACCACTTTGTGGGTTGTACTGTGAGTGTCATTACAGGAAACTGACCTATCAAACTGGAGAAAAAAAACAGGAACTTTCTCTGAGATTACTTAATGGTATTACATAACATTCGAGGAGTGATACAAAGTGACTAACGTGTGCATCCAAGGTGACTGCATTTGCATCGATCTGTATTATGTAAATGTGCACTAATTCGTATGTGTTCTCCTGCAACATTAAGCACATCTGCAAATATGTCAGTTTGTTTTGACAAAGATGGTTGTCTGTGTCTGGGGTACAATAGAAAATATCAAATATTTAAAGAACTTTGAGATGTCAATCAAAACTGATCACTTTTATTTGGAAAGAAAAGTGTTGATACTCCTGTGTTGGATATTTTATTTGGTAGTGAAGGTGCACCGAAGTGTCTTTTTGAGGCTCCATATATTATTCTGGCACACAAAACAAGACTACAAATCACTTTAGAACACCTTTAGCTGATGTTTGTTTTTGCTCATGCTATAAATTCCACTCTATTACATTGAATGGTGTAACTCCCTTGCTCATACAAAAAAAATATCTATAAAACTTAGTCTTTACGACGACATGCTACAATTCTCTTCTGACAGCTTTGAAATATTTCTACTCGGGTTGCACATATTCCCTTATTAAACCTATCCTTGCTTTTGCTTTTTGTTGGAAAGGTAGGGCGCACCCATGTCGGGTTGTGTGTAGTGTCGACATGGTTACTGACTGGTGGAGGCACGAAAAGCACCGTGTGTCTGTGTTGGCTGCAAGATGAGCTAATGCGTCATTTGTCGGAGAGGAGCACAAGACAGGGGCCTGACGTTTATTGCTCCTTGTTGTGATGTGGTGTGTTACCTTCCCCCACGGCTGATATAAACCTGTCACATGTATCTCTGACGGACAGCAGCCCAGTCACCTTCTCCCATTCCCTCTTTGTTCTCATTGTGTACACGCTACCCATGTCTTACAAATGGTCGAACTGCAGACCGCAACCATTGATTCAAGCGTGTTGATTTCAAAGTGTATTGAATGTTCGCTACCCTTTTGACTCTGTAGGTGAGCTCCCGACACTGTCCCAGTGGAGAAATGGTTTTATAGTTGGTTGTTAGTTGGCTTCATCTGCAAGTGATTGAAGTGTTTTTTGTTTTTTGGTTTTTGGTCCCCCCCCACACCCACCCTTTTCCTCACTCATCTGTGGTTTGTAAATCAACCACCAGGAAAATGTGCATCAGATGTCGTAGCATGGTCTCACTCTTCTCTCTAGGAATTATCCGCAATAAAATGTTTTAAAAATTGGGTTGTAATATGTCAGAAAATAGGCTGTTCTTGGTTTCCAAAGTAAAGGCAAATGTTTTCTTTTTGATTGAAGACAGAGAGGACAACAGCAATTGAATTTTTACTGTTGAGAATCTGAGGTTTTGAGCATTTGGACAATTTTTCAAGATAAAAGATGAATCGATTGCATCTCCTAGATTATATGGTCTATACTTTCCCCAGTTCGCTCTGTACAGCTTCTTATGAACAAGATTTGCCTTTGGGGGAATCCCCTCAATGCTTCATATACACGACAGTTGAAGCTTCGTTTTATGCATCGTGTGGTTGAATATCTGGCAGAAGGCAGCTTCTGGCTCACAGCCAAGCAAAATTGATTGGTTCTGTTCCCTATAGGGCCGCTCAAACCTCTAAACACTTGAGTAGACTGATCGCCTTTCACGAGACCCACTCCCACCTGTAGAGCACACAAGCTTATCTGCCATAGCCATCAAGTACCCACTCTTGTGGCCTCTGTTTCACATTGCAGTTACTGCGTTTGCTTTCTGACTTTGTTAATGCCGCGATGCAGAAGTGACACACAGACACGCCAGTGTGCACTTAGGAACGACTGCTAAGTTGTCAAGGTGGCGCTGGAAAAAGTTGCTGATGTTTTAAGGCTCTCTCAGATGCAATTATATGCTGGCAGAAGGGTCAGGGTGACGGAAGGTTTCCTGAGAAGGGCATTCTGACACTGCGCACAGGCAGCTGGAGCTGTCATAAAAATAGCTTGCTAGCTACTTCCAAAATGAAAAACCATATCACAGTACATAATGATGATTTTAAAAGACAAAGCCTGATCCTCATGCCTCACACACACTCACTCATGTTTATAAATCTTGCTTGGAAAAAAATATGCAGCTTGTGCTTCCACGTCAGGTATTTCTTTGCAGCTGGCAGTCTCCCTAAACAATACTAAGGGAGAGGATTTCCCAATTATGTAGAAAGAGAGTTATAAAACCGAGAAGATAAGCAAAAGGCAAGATGCATACATACACTGACTTTGAAACACTAAGCTGTGATAACGAGGTGTGTGCTTGAACAATCGGTGCATGTGACTAAGCTTTCGTTGACTGAATGCCCACTTAAGCTTTTTCATGAGCATGAGTGATGTGTGTGATTGAAGCAAAATACTGCATATACAATAAATGGCAGTGTATTTGGGTCCCTTCCCTGACTTCATGTACTGTGATTATTAAACATGCGTTGTTGTTGCAGCCTTTTAGATTGTTTGTCTGCTAGCCAGTATTTGGAGTGTGATGCATCAGGAGCAACCATTTATTTTAAGTACATCACTCTGGCGTATAAAACTGGAGCTCATATTGCTTTTGTTACGTTCATACTGCTGGAAATAGACCATTCGAAACCCAAATTTAGCCATTCGCTTTTTGTCCAATCTTCCTTCGAAAAATTCAGATAGGAAACAATGCTTTGTGTCCTTTCATACGGCTTTCGTACGATTGAGCATGTATTGCTGTTGTATTGCTAATAGTTAAAAAAAATCAATCAATCAATCAATCAATCCGTAGCCTGGTAACAGCACTTCCGGTGATGATGATGTGGCCAAGACATCGTCTCGTCATGTTCCCATGTATGCTGTGTTTTGCTGAGAATGTTCTTGTTCAAAACCTCCGGTGTACATTCAGTACAGTGCTGCTGATATTTGAAGAAGTCGGTGGTGTATTTTGTCTTGGTACTTTTCATATTACTGTGTATGGGGTAAATGTTCATGGGAACAACTTTGGCTGTCTGTGGGTGGAAGGTTAGGTGCTGCATGTATCAGCACCATGTGACAGAAAATTGAGCAAAACATGATGCTCTGTACTTCTAAAATGGGTAAGGAGGATGGGAGGGGGGTGGGGGGAGAATGGTCCTTGGTAGTATATTTAAAAATATTGACTGTTGGTTAATCTAGTAGAGGTATACTACTTGTTGTGCACTGCACCGAAGACGAGGCTTTTAGCAGAATTTAAGTGACGCTGAGCCAAGGCAATGCCAAAGTCATTGTAGCCCAACTGGCTGGATTCTATTTGGATGTCAACAGGACGTGGACAAGGTGAGAAGAGGAACAGAGTGCGAAGTGGAGCGTTTTCCTGATCGAAGGTGACAGTCCAGGAGGAGGGAGACACAATGACGCTGTCAAGCAGTGCACGTTTGCCTGCTGTTAAGCTATCTCTTGCAGGCATCTTTTTAAAATTGGCTCATTTCAACAGCTTAGTGTTGCAAATATTGGAAGGAAATCAGATAAACACTTTCCTCGGAAACAATGAAAAGTTTTATCAAATAGATCTCTGATATTTGCCTGGGATTGCTGAGGTAGGAAATTTAAAAATGTCTTTTCTGTATTAGACCCAATTTGAAACATGACTGAGGTACCTCATGTCAAAAGTAAAGTCAGATCAGATCCATATCCATCCATACATAGTTTTATATGCTTTATATTGGTTCTTAAGGATGGTTTAAAATCTGTCTACTGCTACTAACCTTAAATTGGGGATGCATGACCTAAATGTTGGGGTCGTTGTCCTTTTTGTCCTTTCCATCCACATCTGTATGGCATTGCTTGATCCTCACTAGGGTCGCGGGGGGTTCTGGAGACAAACAGAAACGAACAAGCATTCGCGGCCACACTCACACCTACGGACACTTTTGAGTGTTCAGTCAGCCTGCGATGCATGTTTTTGGAATGTGGGAGGAAAGCGGAGGACCCGTAGAAAACACACGCAGGCCCGGGCAGAACATGCAAACTCCACACAGGAAGGCCGGAGCTGCAATTGAACCCGGTATCTCTGCACTGTGAAGTCACCGTGCTAACCACTCGACTACCGGGCCGCCCCTGTATGGCATTTAGTGACACAATTTCTGCATCAGTTTACATTGGCTGTGAATTTCAGTGTTTTATGTTCTCCCGCTTTACAACAGCAAAGGCTTGATTCAGAAAGCATTCTCCTGTCAAGATTAATATAATGCTTTTCAGAGTATCGGCTATATTCTATAGAAAGCAAATGTTCATGGGGTGACGTGTGTGTGTGTATATATACATACACATACATATATATATATACACACACACAGTGAACGTTGGTCAACTGAAGCGTGTAGTCTCATGTTTAAGCGTCATTTAACCAAAACCACACTGATGCAACTCGGGCTGCCATCAGTTGTCGAGAACCAAAAGCATGTCACATTCTATTTTGCTATTTCTTTGCACTCTTAGGCCATGACTGTGCTGTGGCAGCCTGATAAATTGTTGGATCCAAAATTAAAGCCCAAGGTGCTTTTGAGAAAGTGTCATTGTCCCAGTGTGAGCTCTCGCAGTGGGCATTTCACACTTGCTAGAAAGCATATGACAGTCAGTGTAAACTGTGCCACATCGTTGGCTCATAAAGCATTAAGCAATGGAATGGAATTATTAGTGCTGAAATTTTAATTGGCTAGTGGTGTTTCAGCAAACTGACTTATATTTTAATTATTTACTGGAAATCTCACTCTATCCAATTACTATGGATAATTTGGATAACTGAATTTTTGACCGTGGTTTCTCCAGGCACTCCGGTTTCCTCCCACATTCCCGCAACCCGTGTGAGGATAAGCGGATTGGAAAATGGATGACGGACGGATGTTTGAGAAATTGTGCCACTCAATTTATTTAAAAAAAAAAAAGTACTTTCCACACCAAAAAGCCCGATAGAAAATCTTCTTGAAAAGTAAGCCAGTGTAGCTCACCTCATCCTGTAGTTTCTTTCTTTCTTGACATTACCATGATTCAAAAGGGTGTAACCAATGCAGAATTAGCATTTCAAAGGGCCAAATGTATCTTGCTGAGGGTTTTTTTTTTTTTTGCATGAGCCATTAAAATATAACCCTGATTTCAAAATGTAGATCTACAGAACCGTTAAATAATGTAACATTTCTCTTCAGAGGTCAATTGATACGATTTATATTTGCAATTTTCTTGCAATCTTGTTGCAGTCCATGAGTGTTTGTGATGATCTGAGCATTGCGCATACGTGTGCAAGTGTTACTTTTGGAATGTGAATTTAAATTCTAATTTTATTTTTACTTTGCCGGAAGAGTCCCACCATCGTCTCCCCATTGTATAAATATTCATAATTCTTGTCTACTTTTGTTTGTTCTCTGCTTTGCAATGCTGCTTTCAAACTGAACTGATTTAAGAATTACAAAACTCTTTCGTCATCAATTGGCTGTTGTCTGAGACAAATATTGTATTGTCTGAGAAAAATAAAGCCTCATTGAAACACTGGGATGAGGCAATATGTACATTTTTAATTGTCAGTTTCACATAAGGTTGAGTGTGGAGAAATCAATCATTGTGCCAATTTTTCGCTCAGGTGCGTAGGAAGATTTTGCTGGACTTATCTGTACATTTTATCAATGTGACGCCACACTACAAACAAGAAACCTGTTTTGCTCTAACGGTGCCGACCTGTGGATTGTATTGGACTGCAAGTGTTTCTCTCCCCTGACAAAGCAATAACATAATGAGGTGTAGAGCACTCATGGTTCTGTGCAACTCAAATGTGCAAGAGATGCTTAGCCGTGCTTATCTCCTCGACACGTGCCTCTTTTTTTTTATTTTTATTTTATTTTTTTAGCATTCATGCATACACAGGGTAGACCCAACACATGTGCATGTCCCTTGTTGTAATACCCACACACAGTGAGTCAGTGAGTGGCAAGGACAGTCACAAAATCCACAAATTCTTAGCTGTTCTGATGGAGTTTGGAAAATAACTGCCAAATATTTTTGTACTTATTGTTTTACACCAATATCTGTGGATACATTGCATCTAACTGCTCTGCTCCTTTGGCTCGGTTGAGGCAAGGTTTTTTTGTTGCACAGCACATTTCTGAGGCAATGCAATTCCAAGGGCTTCAAAAAGTCATACAAGAAATCTAAAAGTAAATCTGCAATATAATCAAAATCTTGAATTAAATAAAACAACATAACAAATTAACCATAAACAAATACGTTACTGAGGTAGAACATTTTTTAAATAAGCTAAAAAAAAAAAGATAAATCAGACATGTGACAAAAGTGACGATTTAAAGTGCGTTTGAATTTGATTTAATAAAAGGCAGCAGGTCATCAAGTCTGGGTTCGAATTAAGAACAGAGAGGTCCTACAAATCTTGAATTTTATTCCAGATATGTGATGCATAAGGCGTAAACGCTGCCTCTTTTAGCTGTCACTCTGGGGACAGAAAGGAGACTTGTCCCACAAGACCCAGACGGGGGTGCATGAGTTGAAAGACCCGCGGATGTAGTCAAACCTCCTTTTCTACCAATTATTTGGCAGCAGAACCTATTGATGAGCCCCTTTTTCTATTGCAGTGTTCCCTTTCCAGGCTGAGGCCAAAGAAAAACTTCCCTCCTTTTTTTTGTTGTTCCTTGGCACCGATACTCCACCAGTCATTGACCTACTCCAGTATTCGTCCTTCCTCCACTCACCCCCATCCTTTTTCTTTTCCAAATCTGTTGGTTTCCTGTTCTTTCCTACCATCTTCCTCTCTCATACCTCTTACCATCTGTGTAAACCCAGGCTTTGGCTTTGTGCATCCATCGTGTTTGCCGACAAAGACCAATTGAAGCTTGCGGGAATCCAAGTGGCAGCTCACTACAGCAGTACATTGTAAAGAGCTACAAATGAATGTGTCATATCAGCGTAGAAAATGAGCTTTAATGTGTGATGTTGTAAAAGAAGAAGAGCAGAACTGTGATATTGAAGCGTACAGTGCTGTAAAACCAGCTTAATGCCGACTGTCATCCTCATTATTATGGTCTGTGATCTCAGCTCGGATGTTAATGAGCAGCTAAATGCTCTTGTGGAACACTTTGACTGCACAGGTATGACGATGGCGGCTAACGGGGTGCTTATCTGCCAGTGGTATGTGAATTAAATTAAATAAAAATGTCACCGTACCATTTCTAATGCCCGATTTGTTTCGGACAGATGTTTTCTCCCGGTACATGTGTGGTGTATTTTTAACAGCTTGGCAACATTCTGTCTCTTAATCTTCTCTTCCAACTTGGATGCGTTTTTTGAGGTGTTTTTTGGAAAGTGTTTTTTAGCCCTCTCACCGTGCTGCACTGTTTTCTTTATGTGCAAACCTCTAATTTGCTTCAGTTATTTTATTTACAACCAACTCAATAAATTGTCACATTTATCATCTAGAGTTGACTGCAGTTTTTGCTGTTCTATTTTTGAGAATATGATATTTTGTGTGGTGGCACGGTGGGGACTGGTTAGTACGTCCACTTCACAATACAGAGGTCTTGGGTTCGATTCTGGCTCCGGCCTTCCTGTATGGAGTTTGCATGTTCTCCCTGTGCCTGCATGGGTTTTCTCTAGGTTCGTCCCACTTTACAAAAACATGCAAGGTACTTGAACAGTATAAATTGTACCCAGTTGTGATTGTGAACACTCATACAGAAAATATCAAATGCTCATATCAACCCCTGCAATGACACAAAGGTGAACATTCTGAACTCACACTATTTTGCCGGGGGGGGGGGTTAACGGCTCGTTTTGGGTTTAGGAATCAAATGCCGTCCTTGAATAAATCACACTGCTTATATGCATTATTTTCATTTCTCTTTAAGGACTTGGAACAACAGGTTGCTCCAGTTAAGCATGTAGGTGTTAATGCCATGAGGCTTGATGGTGCTAAGAGGCACCATGTAAGTGTGTGACCCAGTGTTATTTGTATATCCACAGCCAGAGCAATGCATCATAACATCTTTTCAGCGCATTCTCAACCACTCCCAAGATCTGTCAACGTTTTCTTGATATCCTCTCAAATTATCCTCTGGAAATCCGGCATCACCTTTGCACAGGGATCAAATATACAAACTCTGGACTTGTTTTTCCATCAATAATGGAGAATATTTAAATCATCCTTCTGCAAAACTGCTGAAGATTAAAGTTAATTTGCCAATTGCACGTTACATAGTTTGACATTCCTTTACTGTAATTCTGGTATTGCTACTTTTGTGATACAGTAGTAGAGAATGATTTACAAATAAAAGCAGTGATAAAATTGGCATTTATCAGTGATTCTGTGGCATTGAGGCATTAAAGAATCAATCTGACCATTACAAGGCTTTTGTTTACAGTATCACTCCATGTCTTAATCAAGCTTGCCAGTAAAAGGGCGACTCACTGGAATGCGCCAAGGCAGCAACACGGGCAACCTTGACCGGCTTGCTTGTATTCATCTGCCTCAGATTATGTGGGGGAAACCCAAGAGTCACTTAGGCTAGTATAAGCATGTAAAATACATTCATAGACCACAGATTAAAATAAATATACAGATATCATACATATTCTTGAATGATGGTTAAAAAAAAGATTACTAAAGATGAGGTTTTCTGGAAGGCACCCTAGCAAAGCAGCCTTTACTTCTTGGATGCCTTCCCTCCGAGGCTGTCAGTGAAGGAAAGCCTCTCATCTCATTGATATGGGCCTTAACTCACTGACAAACATTTGCTCCTTGTCCAGGAGTTGAGCATTGCGTGTGACCAGGATATGGAGTCTTCTGAGTGGAAAATGTGAGGAACGGCTCAGAAAGACAGTGCTGGTGCACAGCCAAGCTAATCTGTGGAGGGGAACACTGAGAAGTTGGCTGCTGGCACTCTGCTCAGGGAAGGGACAAGTGTTAACGTTCACAACTATCTATGACACTCAGCACTGGGTAGCCCAAGGAACAGCTTTCGTTACCACACGCATAAATCTCATGCTCTTTATTGAAAGATTTTTGATACTGCATGTGGTTGCACATAAGACACTAGTCATTTCCATCAGACGTGTTTGTCTCACACATGCATTGATAAACTCGGGGGCATATTTAGTAATTCCAGGGACCAAGGTAAGTCATGTGATGGTGCCCTCACAATCAGTGTACTACATTTTTGATATTGTTTATAAGCAACTACTGCGATTGGCTGGCAACCGTTTCAGGGTGTCCCCCGCCTACTGCCCGGAGACAGCTGGGATAGGCTCCAGCACCCCCCTCGACCCTAGTGAGGATCAAGCGGTTCGGAAGATGAATGGTGAATGAATATAAGCAACTAAATATTGTAAATTTGAAAAAAAAATTGCATGTCCTGTAAAACCTTGAAGATTATCTAACAAGTGAATGATCTGAGCGATATTTCAACATTTAACACAGTTCACCATTTGAACCGCTTTAATACTCATATTTTCATTCTGAAACGTCACTCTCCACATCATCTCTACTACATCCTCCTCAGCTGACACTAACAGCAGCGCTACAACCTACAAGAGTATCTGGCTCTTGCCGTGGTCATTTACTCTCAATGTCAAAAAAATTGGAAGTTTTAGACCTTTGATTGGTTTGATTAAAAATCATTTGTTTTCTCCTCTGCTCAATTGGGGGAATTATTCTTTGACCGCTAGTTTGTTTGTTTGTTTGTTTGTGCATATATAGTACACACGATAACAGGTTGACAAAGGTCAAACAAAAATTATAAAAGGAAAATTAGAAATGGTTAAAAGAAAAAAAACACATCATCACAGTTGTATGCTCAAAGGAGTAGGAAGAAGTAAATAACTTATCTAGTCCTACCCCTTATTATGTAACTGAATTGTTCATTTTTCAAAACAAAGAAGAAATGAAAAACTACATATCATTAAATATTTTTACTCTTGTGTATACTATACTGTTCTATTTCTACACCTTTTGATTTGTATATATCTAGTTATTTCTTCTTTTGTATTTCAATTTTCTGGTATTCATTATAATTAGCATTCCTTGAATTATTCCTAGTTATCTTATTATTATTAGTTGTTTATTCATTGAATTTTTGACACCTCCAGTTTATTTTGCTATCTTTATCCGAAATAAAGAGAGATGATAAAATAGTCCATTGGATGGATGTTTATTTTTTTAAAGGTGTGTAGTAAGACTAAAACAGCAAAATCAAAATTTATTACCGTAATCACCTTTTATGAGATGGGGTGGGGGGGGGCTGGAAATCTCCGGGCCCCTGACAATTGCTTGTGTTGGCCTTCTCAATTAGTTTCTGCTATGCCCTACGAAGAAAACATTTTGCGACCCCCAACCCCAATTGTCCGCCATTACTATAAATACTGTCATTTGTCTCTAAAATTATTCCAGTACACCTCTGCATAATATTTAATCCTCAACATTAAAGCAAACGAAAGAAATGTAGATCAACTTCCAATGAAGAATTACTTTGTTACTATTGGGGTTTTTTTCCCCTCTGCAATGTTGTCTCCAGTACATTCGTAACTCCAGTTTCTCATTAGATTTCTCACTGTAACATTTTGAAACATGTTCAAATAGATTAAATTAGCCGACGGGCTCAGTATATGTGAGGATGTTGGTGTGCAACAGCAGTCAGTTCCCTCTGGATGTGAATCCCTGTTTTTACTGAGACGTAAAAAATCTTTCATTTGGGGAAAGAAAACATTTTCCCGTTCTAGTCGAACTTCCTTTAGGCAAGAAGCAAGCTCTATTGCTTGGTTGTGTTTCATGTTTAAAAGAACGCGATCGCAACGTGTCAACTGTCTTTGCAACTGATTACAATGAAAATTGTAGGCCTTTGTGACCTGGCAAATGCTCTTCCGGATTAGTGGTATTTAAACCATATGGCCTCTGTTTTCATTTCCTGCAACTGGCTTCTGCGGATAGACTTTACAGTTGCATTCCACATGTTCAGCCATTCAGGAGTCACTTTGACAGGTCTTTGGTCACTGCAAGAGGAAAACAAAGCTATTTGCAATGGAAGCACGCTTGGCCCTCCAGCAACAAACATGCTGCAGGAAGTTTTCCTCCAGCTGAGACCTGGAAGGACAGCTGAGTTGTCCCTGAACTGCCCTGACTCCGAGTGACAGTGGGGTTATAGTCCCTTTGTGGAGTTTGACTAGACAATACATCACACAGCTAGCACTCGCCTGATAGGAAGCTAAAGACAACTGGAGGACAGTAAGGGCATGGCAGGAAAGATGGCTACTAAAATCACACCGGGCCAGTCAGGAAGTGGACACTTTCACTCAGTTTCCTGTTAGGAAGGACATGGAGCGTTGCGGTGAGGACATCAACAACTCATATTTGACTTTTTATGTGGACACAAATTTCTGGGCAGCTCCAAATAAAATTAGCCATCCGGATGAATCTTTGAAGCATAGACTCAAATTCACATTGGTGGTTATGCGTATGCATTTAATTTCTGCAGCCCATGCGTAGTTGCTACAAGAATGCTGCTGTTTTTGTACTCATTCTCGTGGTCATCAGGCCGCTGCATGCACTCTCATCAAACTATTGTTACTCGAAAAATGTGCAGTACAATTTACCCGAATTGGAAAGGAGGGTTGTCTGGCAGCACTTGCCAACGTCTTAAGAATAACATTTCCCAAGTGACCACCATGCTGCGTTGTAATGAGCGAGAGAGTTAAACGACCATGAGTAGAAGGGCATTGCTGCTTTGAGTAGGAAAGGACTGCGGATATGATTCTCTGAATACTTGATGGTCCTGCTGAGTCTCCTGAGCTTTTTTGAGCCTACACAACCTTGTTTTATGATGATCTGTCGAAAATAACGTGAACCACTTATATAATGCAACAATTAGTAATATATGCCTTGAGCCTTGCTGACATTTATCACAAAGTAATCCTGATTAGCAGCTAGAGTTCCTGCCACAGCACCTTTTAATTTCCTGATTGGATTACCGTAACTGGAGTTTGAGTTGAGGGCAAAATAGCAATTTCACTTCTTACTAACGGCCTTGCGAACTGTAATCATTGGTTAAATTTAACACCTACAGAGCTTCACATGCTTGACAGCTCCCCAAATTTCAATTGTCGTTCAAAGTGTTCAAATGATCCAAAGAGCAGCTAAACCAGAGTATTTTTGTTTGTCATTTCTAAAAGGCAACAATATTGTTCATACTTTGCTAAGCGCCCTTGTAGTTTAAATTGGGACTATTATAATTTTCCTCTTCTATTCTCTCTTGTCTTTTCAGGCACCATGAGACCAGTGCAGAGGAACTTCTACGAACCGTCTTCTGCTCCGGGCAAAGGCGTGGTGTGGGAGTGGGAGAACGACAATGGCTCATGGACTCCATATGACATGGAGATATGTGTGACCATCCAGAATGCCTACGAGAAGCAGCACCCGTGGCTGGATCTGACCTCGATAGGCTTCTGTTACCTCATCGATTTCAACAGCATGTCACAAACCAATAAGCAGAGCCAACGCAAACGGCGCCTTCGGAGACGGATGGATCTTGCTTACCCACTCATCATGGGTTCCATCCCCAAGTCGCAATCTTGGCCTGTGGGTGCCAGCTCTGGTCAGCCCTGCTCCTGCCAGCAATGTATCCTGGTCAACAGTACGAGAGCCGCATCGAATGCAATCCTTGCCTCTCAGCGACGGAAGCTCCACGGAGGGGCAGCAGGCAATACGGGTGCCACAGGGACCCTGACGACCGTGCGGCAGAGCAACACATTTGCTGGAACCTCTCTTTGGTCTCCAAGTTCGCCTGGCACCAATAATGTCAGTATAGGAGGCGGGCAAGCCAAAGGTGAGCAGGTGCAGGTGCCATTGTCCCCAGCCAACTTTCCTGTGATGTCATCCCATGGGCACAACACACTTGCAATCAACGGACAGAACAACCTGAACCGACCAGGCACTCAGCGCATCTCGATGGCCAGTCCTAGAGGAACCATTCCACCAGGGTAATGAGCCAAGTCTTTTATTTGCCCACCGATTGTTTCTCTATAGACCCATTTTCAGGTTGTAAACAAAAATAGCATAATCAAGATGCACGTGCATTGTGGAGCAGAAAGAACGACGGAGTACGTTAATATGCACTAAGGTTTGCGAAAAGTTCTTGTATACCATACCCCAAACCATTTTCTTGCGCTAATATGATCGGGTCATAGAGGCAGCAGCTTTAGCAGGGAAGCCCAGACTTCCCTCTCCCCGGCCACATCTTCCAACTCTTCTGGAAGGACCCCAAGCCGTTCCCAGGCCATCCAGGAGATATAGTCCCTCCAGTGTGTCCTGTGTCATTCCCGAGGCTTCTTGCCAGTGGGACATGCCCAAAACACTTCCCCAAGGAGGCATCCTAATCAGATGTCCAGGCCACCTCCTCTGGCTCCTCTCAATGTGGAGAAGTAGCAGCTCGAATCTGATGACTGAGCTTCACACCTCTCCACCATCTCTAAGGGACAGCCCGGACCCCTTCTGCAGGAAACCCATTTCGGCCACTTGTATCCGGGATCATCTTCTTTCGGTCATGACCCACCGTTCGTGACCACAGGTGAGAGTAGTTACGTCGAGCGACTGGTAAATTGAGAGCTTTGCCTTTCGGCTCAGCTCCTTCTTCATAGAACGATACAGAGTCCGCATCACAGTAAACGCTGCACAGATCTGCCTGTGGAGCTCACGCTCCCTCCTTCCCTCACTCGTGAACAAGATCTCAAGATACTTAAACTCCTTCACTTGGGGCAGTCTCTCATCCCTGCCCCGGAGAGGGCGTTTCACCCCCTCTGGATGCAGGCTTGGAGGTGGAGCACACAGGCGAGTGCGTCGTGGCTGAGCCTGCACCCATCGGGCCTGGCTGTGCTCAGCCCGAAAAGGCAGCTTGGGTCCCATTTCCCATGGGCTCATTACCTCTGAGAGTTGCCAAAGGAGTCAGGTGCCCTGTGAGCTGGGCGGCGGCAAAAGCCAGAGACTTTGGCGGTCCAGCTACAGAAACGAAACTAATTTCGCCTTACGGAAATGAAGTTTCCGAACCTTATGGGATTACAGAATGGGAGGAAGATGTTACAAAGTTCATCTTTATTTAGTGTCAAAACCAAGTGTTTACACTCGAGAGAAAACTGTAAGCCCTGTAGTTCTCCAACAGAAAGGAGAACTACATCTTCACAGTCAACTCTATTTGCATGTCAGGGTGAGTAATGTAGCCACTGAGTCTGCTCGTTTGTTTTGATGCTTGTTATATTACATAAAAGCCAACTGATAATAGTAATTGTAATGACGGTGATCTCTGTGGGATCACATTGTAGAGCTACTTTTAACTTGCTGAAGTGTTCAGCCAAGCCAAATATCGCAAACAATAATGCAAACAAATTCCAAATTTAAGCTACATGGCACGAGTGTGCACCAAAGCTGATCCCTGATTGAGTTGCACTACACTAGCGGCAAACACCGTGCCATTATTCTGCAATCCCTGACCACTTACTCAACATTTCACGTCAGGGGGGTTAAGTTAAACCAAATGGTCACAAGAAGTTACCAAATATGAAATGAGCAACGCAAATGCTGCCATTGCTGATTATGGTCCTCGGTCCAGTCTCTTCTCTTGCTTCTTCTTTGAACGCATACGTCACTGTCACACAGTGGCGTTGCAGCATGGGTTGTAGAGGCATGTGATGTCATCATCTTTCTGCTTTCATTAGCTGTGTGTCTGTTTAGTGGTTCGAGCATGAGAGGCGGTCTGTGGGTTCGCTATGGGGACCTTTCAGCCATGGAGATCAGGCTCCACAGGGAAAAAATGAATAATGGATCAGGGAAAATTAGGGTTTGCGCAGAGTGGTTTGACTTCAATGGAAAAAACCAGGGAAATCTGTTTTTCTAGTATTATCAGTGATTTTGCAGTCCCAACCCATTTTTTAGTTTAAATGAAAACCCTCTCTTTGTCTAATTCCATTCCATTTTGTCCTAGCCTTCATGGGGAGAGAGAGAGAGACGCTTATATCTGTGACGAGAAGCACATAAATTAACTTTAAGCCGACTTATTATGCGTGACTGAGAGTTCACAGTATTCACTCAATAGCAAATAGATTATTTTCTCTGTTCTGTATCTGCATGATGAGCCTACAAGGGTGATGGAAAAAGATGCTAAGAATTCAATGAGAGCACAGGTGTGCGGGGGCTTTCTCATCCGGCAATTTTGTGGAGACTGAGAGAGAAAGCTGCCGAAGAGGCTGAGGTGAAACTGAGTACAAAAATTCTCAAGCGAGTGGCTCAACATACAGGATGTACGTGGTTTACATACCCTCAGCAGCACACTCACTCACATGTGCACAAAGACAAACCGCTCGCACACGCTCACTTGTGGGAGGCAAACGGACACCAGGAATTTACACAGAATGTGAGACATCAGATTTTTGCACACAGCAGATTGGAGGATATAGAAACACAGATACTGGGCACCCTTTGTGATGTTTCTTCCGGGGGAGGGTGGTGGAGTCACTCTTTTACAGTTACATCACATTTTACTGTTAACATCACATTCTTTTTTTTTTAAGAAAATCTTGCTTATCAAAGCGACTGTATACCAAAAATTAACACCTTTCGGAGGTGCCAATGTCAACCAAGCATTGATGATGTGGTGTCAGTTGAAATATTGAAACTTTACTGGTGGTCTGAAATTTCCTTTTATTTCCGTTTATCTTGTACATAAACATCTAGAGCTAGAAAATAAAACAAACATGATGCCATGAGTCACGCTTGTCTCCATACATATAACATGCGATTAAGTGCATATTCTAATCACAAACATAAATCTATAGACAGATAAACACAAATATTCAACTTGTTGCCGCTTTCAAACAGGGTATGTTCAAACTGTTAATTTTGTCACCGGTGAATCTGTTTTACTTCTTCTGAATCATCTCTATGTACGACATTTCACCGTCTAATCAGCCGTTATCTCCTTCCATATTCCTTCAAAATAAGACTTTTGTCCAACAGGAAGTCAAAAGTAAGGTCCGATATTGCAGAACCCATAGTCCATTACACATTATATGGGTTTGAATTTTGATGAAGCACTCGCTTTGCCCCCCCCCTTCCCCCCCACACACACACACACCAAGGGGACATCAAGGTAACCCATTTTGAAGACTTGGACAACACCACAAGCCGTGATGATAGATCTTGAAGGATCTTGAAAAAAAATCCAATACACGATAGCAGAGGCATGGAAAGTGCGGAGGATTACTTGGACGGGAAATCAATTTCAATATAATTATATTTTAGTTTTTATGTTTCGCGCACATATTAAGATGAGGCTTAAAAAAATACAGACCGTTGGTAAAGAGGAAATGAACACTGGTCAGACAGAAGAGAACGATTTGATTTGGCAGAGTGCAAGAGCTGTCAAGGTGGTTGGGTTCATCCTCTTTGACTGAATGGGCTCAAAGAGGTGCGCTCAACCAGATAGAACAAAGTGCTGTTCTTGTTTACAATACCAACCTGACCAAACACAACCACCTTGGCATTATGGAATACTGTTTGTATGGATATTATTTAATAGTGAATTAAAAGTTGAAAATGATTCCAGTCCAGTTTGATCAAAGCCAATTCAATAAATCGGGTTCCTTCAGCACCCCCAAACTGATGTCTTGAAACTCATGTCCTGCTAGTTTAAGTTTCACAACATGATGAGCTGCAGTGCACTGCTTGCAAGATGCAATATGTCTTGACTTTGTATCAACAAACGGCATACATACATGTTTGCCTGCTTGTTTCAGTCTGGCTCATTCTCTTTGATTTTTTTAAAGTCACAAGTGGGCAGCTGTATCATCACATTGCATGTTTGTGATGTAATCCTCTATGGAGCTCATTGTGAGATCTAGCATCCCTAATTAAAGTTACACGCTCTCTGCACTTGATGGTGAAGTTTGGACCTTCACAGAGAATAAGATCCATTTACCCTATTGATGAATTGTTTGATTGCTGTTCTCTGAACAACCTAAATTGTATACCCAATTACTCCCTAATGGATGATCTGAGTTTGGCCTAAATACATCAAGTGGACCGTTATTTATTTATTTGATTTTGAAGTATTTTCATGGGAAGCTAGTACTGGAGGTAAATTGCAGTCTTGATCGAACTATGTGAGGGGAGGGGGGAGTACTCATGCAGCAGGAGTAAGATGGATTTTGCTGGGCTACAGTGTGTCAAGGCGAAAGCCCTGCTTTTTTTTTGCCCTTGGTCTGGCTTCAAAAGAGAGGCATCAAAGAAGCCAGTTGATGTGGATTCGCAAAACTCCTCAAAGCTGCGAGGCCAAAGACCTCAGGTCCCTCCTGGCTAAAGAGCAGAGTGATTTAAAGCTTTATTAGGTGGCGTTGAGTGGATGAAGTGAGCACCACCCCATTTACACGTGAATACTGCGTGCGACTTCGGGCAGGTCATTTTTGGAGCTGTTGTCTATTAATAAAGATACAATAGTCTCTTCTGCAGTCACCTAATTGAAATATGGTTGTTTGATGTGTATCTATTCTTTATTGAGACCGATGTCACGAAAGACAAGGAGTTAGGAAGTCGCATATGAATATGTGTATGTATGCTGTACACATCCAACTTGTGTCATTTGTTTTGTTAACCTCAAGTTGAGCATTTATGATCATATAACAGAGTAGGGTGGCACGGTGGGCGACTGGCCTCACAATGCAGAGGTCGTGTGTTCGAATCCGGTTTCTTGTGTGGAGTTTGCATGTTCTCCCTGTGCTTGCGTGGGTTTTCTCCAGGTACTCTGATTTCCTCTCACATTCCAAAAAAATGCGTGGCAGGTTAATGGAACACTCCAAATTGTCCGCCCTCAGCCTCTTGTGAGCATAAGCGTTTCAGATAATGGATGGATGGATGTCTTAAAGCAGCGATCCCCAACCTTTTTGCCCCACGGACCGGTTTTATGTCAGACAATATTTTCAGGGCCCGGCCTTTCAGGTGTGACGGATAAATACAACAAAATAATATCTGACCTGGATTAAAACTGTGGTGTTTTTGAAACATAATAATAAACACCAATCATGACACGAGGATTGTCCTATCTGGCCGCAACACTCTCTGTTTGCCATGGGAATATTTAAACGTGCCTTCAAAATAAGATACCGTATTTTCACGACTGTTCGACGCACCGTACGGTTGGGCGCAGTCTCATTAATGGGTGACATTTCTGTATTTTACACATAGACAGACCGCACTGTACCAATGGGCGCAGTTTTACAGTGGTAAAACATACGCAAGCTTAAACATACGGCATGCATGCGCGCACGCTAACACGTTAGCTTGAAGCATACGGTAGCATGCCAAGACATACAGATACAAGCTAAAAACACGTTTTTAAAAAGGCAACGAAAGCAGAACTGAGTTCGGGTGTATTTTATTTAGCCATCGTACAATGTTCTCACGTTTTCCGATCAATCATCACCCAGAAATCCTCATCCTCTGTATCAGAAGCAGAGGACGGCACATCCCAGTTGTCATTGAATGCATCACATGCTAGTGTGAGTTGCTACGCATTGCCGAGCGGAAAGAAGGAGCAGCAACAGCAAAGTCAACATTTCTCTCGTGTGAAGCTTTCCCACATTTGAAAGTAAAGAACAGAGCGAAACAGGGTGGCAGCGCGTGTGTGTGTAGAAAGAATTGAACAATTGTGCAAGTACCGTAATCCATCAAAAACGCCGCGTTCCCTCTCGTTGTTGCGTATTGTGGCGTAACTCGCCCAGCGCTGCCTCTCACTCTTTGTAAAGTTGTGTTTGCCATCAATCATTGTTCCCATGCCGTTCGCAACTTTACTTTGAACGCCCGGTTGATGCCAATGTCCAGCGGTTGGAGTTCTTTAGTCAAGCCTCCGGGAATAACGGCAAGCTCAGAGTTCATTTGCTTGACTTGATTTTTCACCGCTGCTGTGAGATGGTCACGCATGCCAAAAGCATAACCGGTGGCTTTAAGTTTTAACTGAGCTTCGTAGGCATGTCTCTTTGTCGAATTTATTTTCAGGGGTTCTTAGAAACCAAAACCGGAGTTGTTTTGCAACAATGCACATTGCCACACTCTATACAGGTGTTGGTACCTGCTTGCGGTGTCCCTTTAGCGTCCACTTACACGCCCACCCTTCACCATTGGCGGACTGCTCCCCAGCTTGCCTGTCCTCTCTCTCTCTCCCTCTCCATATATGTATATATACACGCCCACCCTTCCCTGATTGGCCGACTTCTTTCCCGCATGCCTGGCCACAGTCACTTCCGCCTTTTCTCTATATAAACGGCGTGTCGGCTGTCAGTCAGATTTTGGAACTCACCGCATACAAAGGACGCTCTGCACGATAAGGTGTCCTGTCCATTTTGGAGAAAATTTAAGACTTTTAATGGTGCCTTAGAGTCGTGAAAATACGGTACACCACAAATACAAAGTGCTTGAAAAATACGACTCACCGTCCGCGCGTATTATGCGGAGTGGGCTTGGTGCGTGGGAATCTCCCGTTGAGATAAATCCATATTTTAAGTAGGACTCTTGATAATGAAGCCTTCTTTTTCTTGAAAGTCGTAAGGTCCTCTTCTGTCTCCTGGTTGGGCCTTTTCCCCTTCCTAAAAAAACTTTCCAAAGACCTTTGTTTTTTACTCACTTTGCAAGCTCCTGGGTTTCATTTTGGCAGTAACATATCACGTGACCGAGAAGCGCACCTTGACCTGCTTGAAGAGTGACATACTGTTGACGGATGTAATCTAGGATCCTGTAATTTTTCAAAATAAAACAACGTTCAGATTCTATTTAAAAAAAAAAAAAAAAAAAGAAAATCATGAAGTTATTTATTTATAGTTTCTGTGCGGCCCGGTACCAAATGACCCACGGACCGGTGTCAGTCTGCTGTCGGGGGTTGGGGACCGCTGTCTTGGAGTATTGCTCTTTTGTTTTACTACTTTGCAGAATAGGCTTTAAAAATATCAAAAATCAACAGTTGTTGTCATATGCGGCAAAGTCAAGTCTAAACTCTGTTAGCATGGATTCGACCCGTCCATGTGTCAGACTGTCTCATTGTATCATAACATATTGAATACAGAACCTTCTCATTTACTTTTCTTTCTCTTGCAGAGTTCCTGCTCTCCCAGTCAAAAACTTGACTGGGTCTGGACCAGTGCATCCAGCGCTAGCAGGTTGGCTCAGCTAAAATCTTTCCTTTGTGGTGAAGATAATACAATATTACTCACGATCATTTTCTGTGTGTGTGTGTGTGCACGCGCGTGTGTATGTTGTCACATACGCATTAGGTATGACTGGTATCCTGATGTGCGCTGTAGGTCTCCCTGTTTGCCTGACCCGAGCACCCAAGCCTATTTTGCACCCACCGCACATCAGTAAGAGCGATATGAAGCCTGTGCCGGGGGTTAACGGGATGCGGCGCAAGACCAAGAAAAAGCACCTGAGGAAAGGTAAGTTGGAGGCAAAGATGGTGGAACGGGAGTTGTGCGGTGCAGCGGAGGAAAATGTATCAATTAAGGCAAATGCTCTGTTCGTTACGAAATCTGCCTAAAGGGTTTGTGCACACTGGAGCACCCACACCTGTGTGGGAGTAGCTTAATATACTGAACCAAACTGTGACTGCTCTCCCTTAAAGTTGCCAAAGAACAGTGGCCCTCAACCTTTGTAGCATCACAGACCGCTTTAGTGCACATTTTTATTCAGTAGAACAATGCACGATCAAAAGATGACAAGATTGATTGCTGCTTTTGTCCGGTGGTTGGCAGCTAATTGTTGGCAGCTAAACTGCTCATGTTGACATGAGCAAGCTGCTCACATTTTCATGCTTTTATCTTCAACACTGGGGTGCTACGTGTCCAAATGATTCAACAGTTTTGTTGCATTGCCTTGTTTTTTTGGCAAGATACCTTTCGCAAATGCTTCCTCTATGTCTAATTGGTGATACAGCCACACAAGCGATGGGAAGGAATTTCTCTTGTCAACATAGCTTCATCTTTCGAAGATTAGTCCAAGTCATGGCTGCCCGTCAACTGCGTGTTAAACTGCATGTTTTGGTCATTGTTACTATGACTTTCTGTTTTACTGCTTTTTTTATTTATTGGCAGATTGTGTTTGTGTTTCAATTTGCTAACCAAATTTTGGAGGAAAAGCTTGGCTCTTATTGGCTGAAGTCTCACAGATCGACATGCAGGCCAAACAAGGCAGACGGGAACCAACTAGCTTTTCTACTCATCAGCTGGGCTTTACAGGCCATGGCCTGAATGAAAACGGGTCGATAGAAGCCGTGGAAACTCTGGACCTCCCAAGGGAGTCTTTGTCCCAATTGATCAGTGAGGCTTCCATCCTGAGCCTACACTGCAGTTGCCCTCTTAGTCAGCCCTTTACAGCTCTTATTGTGGTACACCACTTGTACTCTTTCACTTTGACCTCGTGAGGTTTTGTTATTAACCGTGTCACTAAGAGGATTGAGCCAAAACTCTCAGGCTGTATACTATAAATCCTCTGTAGAGTTTATTCATGTAACAAAAGATCACATCTGTATGTTGTTTTCATTTAGATTTTTTTAAATGCTCTCTACAGTTTGTGGTTGGTCCAATTGAATATGATGCGAGTTGAGATGTGTCAATTTTCACCGACGTCACCACAACTGTTCCATAGATGGCTGATAACATCAACATTGAACGAGACATCAGACAATGGGTGTTATGAATTGAAAGGAGGCAACATTGTGGTGCAGTGTTCATCTCTTTCTGCCTAGCTGAACCAAACAAAAAGACATTCTGGCGGAAAAACGCATTGGCTTCAGTGGTCTGCTATGTGGGTGTGCTCTTAGCCTTGCCACACTGCTTGCACACATAAAATAATGATGCATGCAGTAGTTGAATGATGGCTTGAACATGTACAATGGAACCTCGAAACGTGAACCCCTCTGAGGTCATACAATACGGAGTACAACTTCATATTTTAAGATAAAAATTTTGTTTCCATGACATCACTAGACTCCCGCATATCTTGCAAGTCATCATTAAATTGCATGAGCATTCAGCATAGTCAACATTTAGATGAACTGTGTGTTTTTACTTTGTGTTTGTGTGGGTGTGTTATCTTATTACCACATACATTTACCAGTGATTGCAAAGGGGAGAAATGACTATCAGAGTGGAAATGGAATTTGCACAGAATATTCTGTCCACTTAGCCTTTTTAATGTTGTGCATGTGTGTGCTTATAGTTTACTGTATATAATTTCTGTTTTGTGTGACAAGGCAAAACCCCAGAGGATGTTGTCAGAAGATACACCGACAAAATTAAAGTGGCACCAGATGAGGTAAAACAAACACACACACACACACACGCGTGCGACACAGGTGTGAAAATATGGAGGGAAAAAAAAATCCACAGTTCTGGAGCATGGTGACTGAAGTGTTATTTGGCTTGTGCAGGACTGTACCATCTGCATGGAGAGGCTGACCATGGCATCAGGCTATGAAGGCGTCCTGCAGCATAAAGGCATCAAGCCAGAGTTGGCGGGCAAACTTGGCAAGTGCGGGCATATGTACCATCTGCTGTGCCTGGTGGCCATGTACAACAATGGCAATAAGGTGGGGAAAAGCTTATGAGCCAGCTATTATGATGTCACTCTCTCGGCTGGAATGACAAACTCTCAGCATCTTTCGGCTTGACTGGGCTGCACGGCACGAGCAGACGATCCAACTCTGCAACTGTTCTAGAGACAGAGAGCCTTATCAGATCAGTCGTATCCATCTCAAAAGCCCAGCACTGGGACTTGTGGGAAATCATTATGAATTCAGCTCATTTTGGTGCAGTTGCATGAAATATTAACAGTACTCCTTTTTGCAGAAGCAGAAACTGCAAGCACATTCGTTTGTGCAATGATCACAACTAATCAAGATTAAAACAGACAAATGTTTGGAGGCTTAATTTATCTCTTATATTTGTGCTACGCAAATGATTGGACAATAAATGTGAAAATGCAAACACCATTCCCCCAAAGCCGCTATTGTGCTTTGTGCAGAAAACAAATGAGTCACACAATACAGGGGGAATACATTGAAGCGCTTTTAAAGCCTAAAAACCTCTCAAGCCGTGTTCTTTCCTTAAGTTGAAGCATAGATGCTGAAGTAGGGAAGTGATGGGCTGAATTTCATTTGCTGCATGTCAACTTCTACAGGTGCCTCTGCATACGACAATAAGAGTCCTCTTGCTCCGTCTTGAATGCTGTATAATTCGCAATGACCGGTGGCCACTACTTAAAATAGATTAAAAGAGGACCTCATCTTTTCTCACATATCGGCACTCATTACTCCCAAGCAGGATGGAAGTCTTCAGTGCCCAACATGCAAAACCATCTACGGGGAGAAAACAGGCACTCAGCCTCCCGGGAAGATGGAATACCACGTCATCCCTCACTGCCTGCCCGGCTACCCGGACTACAAGACCATTCGCATCGTCTACGATATTCCTGCCGGTGTCCAGGTTGGCACTATCAGACTTCACTAATCCTGCTTGCTTTTTTTGTGCTCTGATCCACCTCCTTTCTTCTTTAAATCACCAACTCTAATGCGGCTGCTTCATCCGCTTAAGTCTGATGATTCTTGTACCAAGGTGAGCGATGTGAGTCGCTAAGAACAAAGAGTCAAAGATTTTCAGAGGCTGGAAAAAATTGAATCGTCAATCTTTGTGTCAAATCTATTTCTCAATTCGTAATGTGTTTTAACGCTGAAATGTCGAATGATTTACGTTGGGTTTTTTGCAGCCTATGTTCACAACAGTTGAGAGAATAGAAGGCTGACGATTTGACATGACTCTCCATTGGTGCTGTAAAATGTTAAAATGACCTTTTGAGAGCAGGCTCAGTATGCCAAAGGCGACAGCACTGCTCAGCTGTCATGTTAGCACCGCAGCCACATGCTAGCTGGACACCTCCAGCTCTCATAGTAAAGCCAGTGTACCTTCATCTCTTTCCTCTCCAACCCCCAGCCCACTTCCCCGATTTTTGGCATGTTCGTTGGATGAGATCCCAGTATGTCACAACACTGTGTAAGGTCCTAAAACATTGTGGATCCTTGTAAATGTGACAGTTACAAGCAGCTCGTGATTGATCAACGTGTTTGTCACATTCAATCTTCTACAAAGGCTGTCACAAAAGAGAGAAAAGATGAAAGAGGTGATTTAAATGTAGAATTAGAAGAGATGTAATGTACACGCACACACGGCAAGCATGCACACACACGACAAAATACTGCTACTACTCAGAGGTGGGGTCAGTAAAATTTGACAGTCAGTCATTCACCAACAGCTGGGCCGCAGGTCCGTCATCTTCAGTCTGTTATTTTTACAAGCTGAAGCAAAACTGCAATTGTCAGTCAATATGCAATTGTTATTTCAACCACACGTAATGGCTAAATTCATATGAGAACATGGTTACAGATAACAGCATTGTTCATCTACCTTTGTCGTGATATTGTGGGATCAGACGATTCCATTGTAAATGGAAATAAAAGTTGTTTACTATATATACTGTATGTTTCAGACAAATGAGCATCCCAACCCTGGAAAGAAGTTTAGCGCAAGGGGTTTCCCTCGGCAGTGTTACCTGCCAGACAACGAGAAGGGCAGGAAGGTGAGCCAATCCACACAAGAAGTGGTTTGTGAATTTTAAACTGTCTGTTTTGGTCAGAAGAATGCCTCCGTCTACCATAATAAAACAGCCCCATCATTCCCCATTTATGTGGAAATCTTAATTAAAAAAAAAAAATTCAAAGGTAGTTAAGAGCCCCTACAACCAATACTCCTTGTATGAACTCCTCACAGCACCCCCCGCCCCCTTGCATCCCACAGGTCCTCAAGCTGCTGATCACAGCCTGGGACCGACGCCTCATCTTCACCATCGGGACTTCCAGTACCACAGGCGAGTCTGACACGGTGGTGTGGAACGAAATCCACCACAAGACCGAATTTGGCTCCAACCTGACAGGGCACGGCTACCCGGACCCAAACTACTTGGACAACGTCCTGACGGAGCTGTCGGCCCAGGGAGTGGGCGAGGACAACGTAAAGGACTGAGAGACTCTCGAGCTGGACGACGGAAACACAACACATCATCTGCTGCGATTAAGATGCTGTGGTGGCAAGGCAAGAGTGATAGAAACAAAACGATTGTTGTGATCTTTTTGCTTTCATTTTGATTACATTTGACATTATGCCCGCAGCATGTATGGGTCCTCAGAGACTTGCGGCACATGCGTCATGTCTGTGTTGCCGCCAACAAATGTGTCACTGACCTCTTTCGAGTCAAAGTGAAACATCTGCACTTGTAGCGCAACAAGGAGGCGTGATTGCGTGGCCCCACCAACGCCGCATAACGAATGTCGAGGAAATTGCTGCAATAAGATGAGGTGCCAATGAAGCTGATCTCACTTGAGAAGACAAATTGTAAAGAAAGACACGCATATGACTTTTCTTAAGGATTGGCTTCTCCCTTGTTTAGTGAAGAAAATGAAATCTTGTAACACATAGTGCGACTTTTCTGTGAGTTCAGAAAACGTGTGCCCCCATCGCTAAAGCAAGGGCTAAATAAAGTGTGTTTTATAGTACATGAAATAGATTCCACTGACCCAGAAGCTATAAGGTATTTTCCAATGGGCATTTGTTACATCGCTAACCTTATGGGCTGCCTTTGAAAATTTGGAGGCTTGCTATGAGATGTTGGAGCGTACCATTGCGACATTCCAAGGTTAAACTCATTTATTTTGTTGACACTCTGGGAAAGCTGACCTCTGTGAACATGAAGCCCCATGTTGGTATGCTCTCAATTGGAGGAAATTGTGGCCTTGGGTCTATCCATCATTCTGCCATACATGAGAGGGAGCATGTGACTGCATGCATTGAGATCCTAAAGGTGTCGGCATTTTCCCTAGGAGATCCATCTTGCGATATCTCATCTCTCCTGAGAGGGTTTTGTTTTAAGACTCGATCGAACACGCTGCAGTGAGCACTGCTTTCCTTCTGCAGGGAGGAGCGGTGAAGCAAGTTCTCTTCTTGATTCATGTTCTCTTCATGAGCAGCGGACACCCTTCAAGGAAACATGCAAATGTTGCTTTATCGCAGCGGAAGATGCATCGGAAGTATTTTGATTTCTTCTGTGCATGTGTTCCGCTTTCCCTCAAAGATGTTGTGCCCAAGAGCTAAAGATGGTTTGAAGATCCCTGCTGGGGATCTTCATGGTTTGGGTTTTTGTTTTTTGTACTTGCAGATGAAAGCGAGGTCAGCGCTGACTTTCCACAAGAGCATCTGATCAACTTTAATGAGGTGGGATGTTGATGTAAACTTGTTGTGGGGCTCATTTTGGAGCAAATCAGTCTTCCACAGCAATTTGAAGCAGCAGCTTTGCTTCCAAGTTGTTATTTCTTTTTTTATAGTCTTAAATGACATTTCCCCCCTAAAGTCATCTTATAGTGCTTTGGAGGAAAAATGATTTAGGGAGGTGATCTGCCCGACTATTTGAGCTTAGTTTATTTGTATGGTCAGTTTATTTTTATACCGTAAAACATTCAATTACCCATAAACCTAGCGATACAAAAGCAGATGTCTACAAGATACATAAAAGCTGGCAATGTTGTCAGTTTTTCAGGGACTGTTTACTTATGTATGACATATTAATGGGCGTCGAATATAATAAGTAGTGTTAGTGTATGCTACTGTCCGTACCTTCATGTAGAATGTGTGTAGGTGACTTGAGTAAATATAGTCAGTGTATCTCTGTCATTAGTCGGGGAGCCTAAACAGCATGAGCGTCGTCATCCTCCCTTAGGGTCCTTTCTAGATAGGAAGTCAACTTTTTAGTTCACCTTCAGTCAAAAACAAGTAATCAACTGGGTGAAAATTGGCTGCAGATATCATCTCTGTTCGATTAATAAACAGGAGCCACAGATTGGTGGGTTAAGGCTTTTTTATTGTATTTTTTTAAAGGCCCTGAAACCTTTTTTTTATTTTTTACTCACAATGTAATATTGGCTTGCTCTGTATTGTGAGACGTATGCAACTGGGTGACGTGTCACTTTGCTGCTGGAGCAGCGGGCCTGCGGCTGCTTCTGGTGCCTCCTAAATCAATACAGCCTGTTGTCATGATTTCAACCACATCCAGCCAGGCGAAACATATAAGTGAGCAGCATGTCTGTTACTATTGTGTTGACTAACATGGCGTTAGAAGAGCTGGAGGTCACCTTGAAGAGCAGCAAGCCGAGAGTGTGTTCTGATGTGTGCAAGTGTTGTTGTTGTTTCTCTTTTAAGCAAAAACAGCAGTTTTCTCTGGGGGTGACGCACCAGCGGGAAAACCTGTCTGCCTATTTGCTGCAGTTCAGACTTATTTAATAATAGTTATATTAGACCATGGAGAGTATGTCCACCACTTTCATAGAGCTTCATTGCTTTTGCGCTCTTCGTGAAGCAGATCTCAACTAAGATCAAAAGTTCAGGGATTATTATTTCATGTCTAAGGGAGAACCAAATTCATTTTAAATTATGGTCTACAACCAACATCTTACGAGCTGAACGCATCTTTCGAAGTGAGTTGTTGTTTTTTTTTCCCCGCGAGTTTCCGTGATGGATCTTCTTTGACTCTTGGTGTACTGATTCACTCTGGATGACACAGCTCTGGTCTTTTTATGCAAAAATGCGTCTGTCCAAATGTTTTGTAGTTGAAATGATCAGCCTCCTAGAATTTTTATCCTCAAAGAATTCGTCTGTAAGCAATCGCTGCATGAACTATTTTTTCCATCAGTTCACCTCACCGAAAGAGGTTTTTTTGAAAGATACTTTTTCAGGGGCGTTAAAAATAGTTCTGTTTTAGTTTTTTCTTCTCCATCCACTTGGATATTGACTGCAGTCAATTTAAAGTGTGCATGCATGGAATATAACCTGTGACTGAGGAACACATGTGCCAATGCGCCACATAAAAAGGTTCCTTTTATTCCAGTTTCAACTTGTCATCTTATTTAGGCTGTCTACTTTTCTCTACCCCGTCACAAGGCAACATAAATTGAGACCGATCATTGTTTGGACCTCCTTTTACTTTTGGAGGCCTTAGCAAGTCAGAACTATCAGGGAAACGTCCACATTGAGTGAAGTCTATTGAAGAAGAGAAATCCAAATGTTTGCGCCTTGAACATTTTGTCGCCCTTTAGACTTTCAGGTGTGTACAGACTTTCGCGGAAAGGAAACATGCAATGCGGTTTGGTATGCCTGAGTGACAGAGAGAGCTTGTTTATGCAATTTACTATTTTCGAAATGATTCATTTGTAGCAAGGACAGTGATATTTTTGGGTTAGTAGTTGTTGTCCTTGTGGGGGTGCCTCACTCTTGTCTAGAATAAAAGCTGACATATGCATATAGGAAAGCATATATTTTTTGATGTATTTTCTGATTAACGATTGTCTTTGCGATAACTATGTCATTTGATTCCAAGGGGGAAGTTATAATGTATCATTGGGCGCAAGATGTAGTACTGTACTACTGTAATCAAAAGTCCTAAATGTTCAATGCTTATAGTACATGTACACCTCTTTCAAATATACCTTCGACATTTAGTGTGGCTATACTGTCTGTTGGTATCTCTTTGTCTCTTTGAGTGTGCGTCTTGCAAGACAAAAATCATCGGGCCGCGTCATCCTTTAAAAAGACGTTCATGTTCTGCCCGAGATGCATATGAGCCACTTTCGTGGCAATGCGTAGGAAGTCATTACGAGCTCCTCTTTAGAAAGGTCAACCAGATGATGTTGTCATCTTAGCACGGCTCTTTATCTTGTCGCAGAACATTTTCATTTTACACGACTCAAGGAGACATGGCGTTTGGCTGATATCAACTTTTGGGACATGTGCAACATGTTTCGTGTTTTAATTGACCTTTTCAATTCCTAATTTTGTGGTTTGACATGACTTGAGCAAAAATTTTCTCGTTCAAACTCAAAATGAGCTTAAAGAGACATGGAGACAATGATCACTATAAAGGGCTTTTTAAACAAATAATCAGTCTTTATTGAATCGCGTTGACCTTGTTGCATGTTTGTGTCTTTCTTGTGGACAAAAATGAAAAAATAAAGTGCCCTCAGTGGGGGTGATTTTTGTTTCACCTTTGTTACCTCGGCATTCATTTTATTCAATTTTTTGTGTGTGTCTTATTTGTGTTTCGCGTTACTTCCTGCAGCTCATGATGTGAATTTGAATGTGCATTACTGGTCATTCGGAGCCTCTGTCAACTGAACTGCGTGAGTGCCGAAGCCGGTGTGTACTAAAGGCTGTGTTGGGACGTGACGACACCTGCACCCTTCCCTGCAGCACTGACCCAGTAGCTCCCTCTTATTGGTCACGTCCTGTCTAATCGTCCGAAGAGCTGGGAAACTGCTGCGTGGTGCAGGTAGGTCAGCTCTCATTAGTATTTAAATCAGGCACAGAGCAGCAGTGGATACAAACACAGTTCATTTAATATGACATTTGGTGATCTTATAAAGTCATTCTTTTGTATGTAGGATGTTTGTATATTGAAGTTAAGAAAATTTCTGCTGTAAAAGACTGATGCTATAAACCGAAAAGAGATATTTTGACTTTATAGTCTTTTTGAGCCAAGTAATCAAACATTTTTGACAACTTGCCTTCGGTTTTTGGAGTTGAATCTAAAGAGCCCACAAAACGGGCCAAATCCCCATCACCTGGTTGTACACAGTCTGGGAAATTTAATGGAAATATTGTGATGCACCTGCATATCTTTACAAATAGGAAATTGAACAGTCGTGTTTTAATGAATGAGTGTTGTCATGATTTCCGTAGATGACACTCCAGTAGAAGAACAGATTTTAAAATAAAAGGGAAAGGCGTTTTTGGTTTACGTTCACTCTGGTTTCCAATTGGGATTTTGTGATGTGAGACCACACTCAACATTTTGGACTGCAGAAATACCACAACATGAAAACTAATTATTGACTGCCCTTTCTGCAACAGTCACTATTCTAAAGGACCGACCCCCTCCCCTCCCAACACACGCAGTGCGCTTCCATTAACATGAACACTTAATCTGTGCCCAAATCAAAAGAGCAATAACTGTTTAAAATAGAATGTGTGATTTTAAATGTACAAATGGAAAACAGATCTAGATCTAGATCTTTTTTTTGGGGGGTGGTCTTAATATACATTAGCTTTTTCCAAGCGGGACCCTTTCAATTCACAAACTTGATGGCACCTCAAAAATATAAATTGTAAACTACTCAATTTAGCCATCTTATTCATACCACCAATGAAGGATCTGGTCCCATCTATCTATACTGCATATGATCATTTAGGTGGCTGGATATAATATGTAAAAGATAAATGTTCCCCACATCAGTGGAAAGTTACCACAATGCATCGTCAGCTGCAAGTACAAAACAATCAAAGTAAATGCTGAGAGCACCAAACAAACGCACACTGCTCCATCATGAAGGGCCCAAAGCAACAATTCCAAGACATGTTACTTTGTTTACTTCTTATCGGCACAGGTTATTGTGTGGCATGTGTGTTTCTCATCATGACGATGTCACCGCAGTCATAGTCGCGTTGAATTAATGAGGTGCCAAAATTCATGCACAAAAGCAATCATAACGCACTTACAGAAAGTTAAACACATAGAAGTTATAGAACAAGCTTTTGCATAAAAAATGTGCGCCCTGGTGTCCTATAAAGTATCTCAATGTCCCCACCCACCCCACCCCCACATACAACTATGAGGACACAGGACATGCGACAAAAAAAAAATATCTAGCGATCATGCTCCCTTTATCTTCAAGTGTCATAAATTCTCTGCGGCATTGCTGAAGTCGGTGGCACTCACAGAATACAAAGCATGGCCTACATATTGGAAATGCTCTCGAAAGGATGCGCCCATTCAGCCACGTTTCCTCCATCACGATCTCAAGGGTGGAATTCAGTCTCACTTGTATTTGAGAAGGATTTATTGGGACCAACTCGTAGTCTGGTCTACTGATTCAAAATTACATTGGCGGCGTCCTCTTCGCCTCTGCCCTGGAAGGCTGCGTGAGCCTGTTCTAGATCCTCAATCGCTGTAAAGAGCCGAATGGCGAGGCTCTGACGCGCCTTTACGTGGTCCACTTTACATTCGGCGCCATCTATGGGGTGGGGGGGGGGTGGGGGGAAGGAACTTAGTTACATGTTGCTTGTTACAGTATAGCCCTACCGTTGTGCTACACCCCTAGAGATCATCATGAGAGATCAGGTGTGGCACAGGAAATACCGGTAATCTAAATTCACTTAAAATGGCCCCAAAATTATTTCTACAATGCGTCTTTTGTATTCAATCTATGCCTGTGATGTATAGTGACAGGCAGAATAATTAAAAACTCTTCCATTAGGATTAGGGTTCTACATCAGCATGGTTGGAATTATATCAGAATAATCATGTATGTAGCTCATTCATTAAATTAAAGATCAGCTGTCTAATACTACTTGTGGGCTCTGTTAATGACATGGTTGTACAGAAATCAACGTCAGCTGATGGAGCTGTGAATAATATTGAACAAATAATTTGTTTTTAGCTGAGTGTATTTTACAAAGGCAATGCAAAGAAAGCACTTCATGTCCATCTACTGTGATGTGTTGCTCTACTTACAAGATGTTAAAGTTTTTTTTTCTTGCCACACCTCATGAATTTGTCTTGTGCTGGAAATGAAACGATCACCCTGGAAACCATCAATATTTTTTTCTGTATCACTGTAGTGCATCATGGGATAGAGTTGATTTTCCGGTGAGAATCAATGGAGAGTTTTATCCTTTCAGGGACTCTTAATTACTACAGTGGACAGCTTATCATGCGATCTGGTTACAGGGTGCGTGAAAGGTTTAAAGGGGGGTCGTGTGGGCACGAAACAAGGGATAACCTGTACTACACAATCAAAACAGGACTACAATGGAAAAGGCACGACATAGTGGATAAGAAGTATTTCCAAATACAGCCAATAGTTGAGCTGTTCCTCTGAGTATATCAGCTTCTTCTTCAACTCAACGGGATTTTCACGTGTAAGTACATTTGTGAGTAAATTAACATGAGACTGTTGGTGTTTTAGCGTACCGTGCATCCTTTTTGTGTCGTTTCTTGCTACATTGTGTACAGTAAAGATGGGGCATCACCTGGGTGAATGTCAGAGTTGATCTCTTCTTTATTGCTGGTCATCTGATCTGCATCTGCCTCTGGAAGGTATTTTTTCCTACGGGCACATCAAGCAGTTCATCACAAGGACGATTCATTACTGCTCAAAATATAAACAGAGGAGGTAGTTGAAAGTGTGAAACACGGACCTCCAGTGTCCAGTTTGTGAATTGCAACCAGGTTGAGGCTGTCATTTTTCTTTTTGAAAACCCACTTACTACTTTTTGTTATCCCTCATGGTCATATTAAGCTTTCACTTTTCACTGTATTTTGTGTTGTGTACTACATCACATGGAGAAATGTAAAAATGAAGAGGTGCCATTGGGATTGAGGTGTCGGCGCCTTGGCCAAGGTAATCTCAACGGTGATCGAGGAGTCGACTCACATTTCTCCAAGATTCGCCTTTTTTGGGGCTGCTCAGGGACTCATGACTTTCAAGTTGCAAAGATCTTACAGAAGAGATACTGTATAGCACTGACCTGAGTTTGTCTCTTCCCTGAAGAAACTGCTTGTAAATCGTCTGAGTCTCCACATCGGGATCAAGAGGGTCACTCCAGTCCCCCAGAGTCACAGCGGAGTGGGTTCGACTGCAGCCTGGAACTGTGAACCAAGCGCAGCTAAACACCCGATGCATTTCTACTCTTCCTCTATGACGGGGACAAAGAAACTTGACGAGACCAGTTTGCTCCGGCTGAATCTTTCTGTTTTGACACAATGGCAAAGCGGTGAGCGTTTCTGGGATTTGGGGTTCGAATCTCAGCTTTGGCCTACCTGTGCGAGCGATGTTCTCCCCGTGGTGACGTCCCACATTCCAAAAATATGCACATCACATTCAATGAGGACTCTAAATTATTTGCAGGTGTAAATGAGTGAGTGAGTGTGATAGGGAGTTTGTCTCTATGCACCTTGCGGTTGTCTGACAAACTCGGGGATCAGGGATACTGTAGGCTCAAACCTTAAATGCATCGCATATGCTTCCAACTTTGTGGCACTATGAGGGAGGCCTTTTTCCTCACTTTAGAGACATTTGGTTTGGACGAGCCCTGACCTTCAGTCACTGTTTACAGGGATTCCGAGCCAGGCTAACACGTCCAAAATCCATCCCATGAGCCAGCTGACTTTGTGCGAGAGGAACGGGTATACCTTGGGCTGGTCATTCAGACAAGGAACAATGTTAGGAAAGCCAAAGTGTCCAATACTGTATTTACAACCTTCTGAGAGATGCAAACCTGCTCACTAAATGCCTCACTCGGCAGCTCCATATGCAATATGACATGGACAAAAATTCCCACAAACACAAAATGTCAATATTCATTTCCTGTAGGGGAAAGCCAGAGGTCCCCAAAACTTAGTACATTTGAAGGAACAGTAGGCTTCAACAGCGAGCTGCATTTTTCCTGAACGCTCACTGTCAAGTACACAAACAAGCATTGGAAGTAAACAAGGACGCTTTACCTTTGCGCTCCGTCTGCAGGCAACACGTCCACTTGCCCCCACGATGTGTCCCCGGGTGGAAGGAAGGAAGCATGCGCTCATTGTAGATGCTGACTTTCCTGATAGCTGACAGCCACTGGTTCAGCTCATTCACGTTCTGTGTGGATAAAAACAGCAACAAGTCATTAGGTGCGCACGATACGTACTTGATGAGTCAAGCTAAATTATACACAATTGTTATTTTGTGGTGTGTTTTGAGTAATTATTTTGCTGCGCGATGAAGGATCGAACAGTTTAACTGCATTGTTCCTTGTATGACACCAGTCAAGAGTAAATATTAATCAGAGATGGCTTTGACTGTCCCTAAACATATTTTTGACGCACAATTTAAAAAATGTAGTTACTGGTACTTCTTTTTCGAGGACATTACATTTTTGAGATATTTTCTTTTTTTGTTTGTTTGTTTTTAGGTTTGACATGTAAAGGCTTTCACAATATGGTTTTTACCATGCGTTGTAGATTGTACCTTTGATGTTCCAGAAAATAAAATCCACCTGTTGCCGAACCTAATCCTAAATTCATAAATATTACGAAATATACTTCTATATTCCAGGACCAGGACCACAGCACAAGCTTTGTGTTGAGGTGAGCCCAACTATATCTGGTCACAATTTCTTAATCTGACACACCAGCTCAAGCCTCGTGCCTCCCAGAGAGGTGAAATCCACGTCCCTCGAGCCAGCTTCTGTATAGCCAGAGATCGGACCACCGCAATCCCCCACCTTTGGCTGCCAGCCAGCTGTCTTTACGCACCCAAACCCCTCGGCCACTCCCGCAGGTGGTGAGCCCAGGAAAACTAACTTCATGAAACAACAAAAGTCAAAGCAAAATTAAAACTAACTACACTGCAATGAAAGATCCAAAACAATTCCAACTCTGATTCGCACTTGTACCGAGGCCAAATCCAATTTTGTATAAGGGGTCAAGATCTTGTCTGACTACTTGGCGCCGCGATTAATGAAGAATGTACCTTGCACTGGATGTACATGGTTTGTAGTTGGCCGTCATTGTCCTGGGTAATGACCTGCATTACATTCTGCTGCTGGAAGGCATTTTCGTCCACCCTCTCCACCGCGCGCACACAATGGATGGGTATTGAGGAGCGCACCTGCAACAATTGAGCCACAAATCACAGCAGCAATTAAGATGAGCACAGGCGAGCTGACAATGATGGATTCTGCTGAGCGTTTGCAGGTTGGAGTGAAATAAAATACATCGGCGTGACTCAACGGGGCAGTTGTGGATGAAGGACATTGACGAAAGCATTATTCTCAGGGGCTATTGTGTGAGAAAAGCACGTCATGATGATGAGAACAGCATGGCGGGCAAAGCACTCTTTTAAGTGTTAATCAGCCTGTTCCGATGGGAGCTTGGCTCAGTGAGACCGGTCGGCTCCAAGATGGAGGAAATGGGCCAGGATATTGTTTACAATCTGATTTGCAACGTTACCATGAATATCCACAACCTTCAATTAACCCTCGCCTTTATCTCACTCACACAAAGCAGAGGCGGGCTCAAAGAGAGCTTTATGCGGCTCTCTTCTCCGGCTGGTGAATGAGAGGAGATCATTATCACAAGGTAAGGCACCGCATGGTAATAACACTAATGACGGCCTCACAAGGTGATCAACAAAAATACATTAGAGCAAGCTGAGGAGGATTAAGATGGTGCATCTTGTTCGGGGCCAGGTTGCCACGAAAGCTCATTTACCACCAGAGGCCACATTTCCTCTTTTAACAGAGTGAGATGGTTTCATGTCAATTCACTGATTTTCACACCGGAAGAGAGTGATGCTGAACACCCGTAGTTTAGACATGACGGATTGAAGCTAACAGTCGAGGTGAACGCAAATTTAACATTTTGCAAGGCACTAGTAGAAATACCTCTTCATTCATAATAACCTTAGGTGAGGATTTTACAAGGCTTGAATTTACTTTTGTGACTCAAAACCTTCAAAATGATTTGCGATTCATCATTCGATGTGATTCTTAGAGATGTATCCATCCACCCATCCATTTACTTGCTACTTCTCATCAGAGGGCAAGAGGTGCCCGTGAACGTTGGCCGTGCACGTGTAGAGAAACAACCGCTTACACTCTGATTTAAACCTGTGGACAATTCAGAGTCTTCAATTAAGCGATTGCACATGTTGTGGGGCTGTGGGAGGAAACAACCCACGCTCCACGCAAACACTGCATTTGGATACGCTACATGTAAAGCTCTTGCTACCGACCTGCCAATCAGGGGTCTTGGCGTGAGAGAGCGTCTCGCTGGTCAACCAGAAGTAGCGCTTCTTGGAGGCGAAGCGAGACAGCAGCTGGGCTCCTTCGGCTTTGTGTTTTTGGAGGTATCCTTCTTTCACGATGACCGTGGGGAGGAACACCGCTCGCTGAGGCATCTCAGATACTGCAAGAGAAAAAGAGACACAAACCAAGATTCCACAAACATAAAGGTATCTGACCATTATACCTACGAGAAGTGTAAATGTGCAGTTGACAACAGGATTTGTCACACAGGTCCTGTCGACAAGGGTGTCATATATTTGAAAGAATGTTTTTAGTCATTTTTATTTAATTATCTTGTCGTTTTATTTATTCATTTTGACTTTTGGGGGGGATTGTAAGTGGATAAATACTGTTTGATAGCCGTCTTTTCACAAGGGTGTACATTTTATTGATTTTAAGACATACCGTACCAAAAATCTACAAAATACAATTTCAGTTGTAGTTCATCACAAACGTGATATTGAGATCGGGGCTCTCTGTGGCACAGTTAAATTATTAAATAACTCGCTCAAGCATGTTTTTATAGACCTTGCATAATTGTGTACTGGAGCCCAGTCATGCTGGTGAGAAGAGGTCCTTCCCCAAAGTTACGAGCATAGAATTGCCCCAAATGTCCAAAACGTCTTCATGAATGAATTTATTTCCAAGTGTGTCTCAAGACTTTGATCAGAAACAACCACAACATATCCTTCGATGGTTGTCTATTGCCACTTCAAGATCATATCAAAGTGCCATAACGTTCACAGCTGAAGAGCATCAAATGTCAACCTGACCTTTAAGAGAAAAGTGCGGGTGTTGATTGTGCAGATGGAAGATGAAACATTATTAAAAGGTGAAACTTTTTTTCACAACGCTATCCTTGCTGACGCATGATGGTCAGAAAGCGGGCAAGTCATGTGTCACTCTGACTCCCCGCCAACTCATTTGTCGCATCAACTCTTTTCTGCGTTCATGAATATTTCACTGCTCGGCTACCAAGCCGTTTCACCGATTCTGCCATCGGATGCCACAAAGACACTCGTGACGCTTATGAAACTTTCTTTTCCGCTCCTATGTTGTTCCTTACCCATCTCATGATCAACGTCAATCAATTTGTCCAAGAAGTCCTTGACAGAGGCCACACTGCGAAGGATGATGGGATGAAGAGGTGCCATCCACTGTTCCTTTCCATGACCCAGTTGAAGGCCCAGGTTCCCCACACTTTGTAATGCCTGATAAGAACCAAGGCCATGTGTATTCATACTTTCATCAGGTTTTTTTTCAACAAGCATACACTTGAACAAGCCTCTAAAGGAGCAAGCCTAGTTCGTTATGGACAATTTGGAGTCTTAGATGGAAACCGAACATGCATATTGTGAAACGGGGGAGGACGCCAGAGTACCAGGAGATTGCAAAGTCCACATAAAAAAACACGAGTCCACCGCGATTCTAACTTAAAGTCACAGATCAAAAAGGTCCCACCCCATAGCCCAGCACACTGTGAAGCCTTTTGTCCAGCCCCCACCTAGCCGTGGGAGAGAAGAAAGTCCCTGTATACATCCTCTGTGATGCTGTCTTTGAACAAACTCTGCTGACTGCACACAGATATGCAAAAATAGCCTGTCCCTTCCGCAGAAGAGGACCCATGGCAACAGCATATCAGAACGGTGGACAGCAGATATGAAAACCACATCAAGCAATACTGCATGTGTAAGCCTGACACCCACACCGTAAGAGTAGGTCAGGACCCACGCGCGGGGGGTAACTTCAAATGAAGGTCATATCAAAAAATACTGTATAGTGGACTCATACAAGGAACCGGGTTCCTTATGTTTTGCCATTTTCATTTGTGACATGACCGTGAGGCCAACATAAGAGGGGAGCGTCACAATTCCTCAGGTTATGCAGTTTCCAGTGTACGACGTTTCAAGATTACAAATGGCATACAATGAACTAGTGTGCGCAAAGCATAAAGAGACATCATCACGCAGCTCAAGACAGCATGCACTAACCGCCGTACAGGTTGGTTGTATTTGTACATTTTTCGTACAAATATTCACTGTAATCATTATTTTGCTACTGCGTGAGTTAGTGATAGAAAAGGGCGTGTTCCAACTTGCATCAAAATTGGGATTATTCTGATGGCATGCACGTGTGTGCAACGTGTGGGTGCTGTCAATTATACCTTGGCCAGCAGTAACAGTGTCCTGCTTGTACGTGTATCAGCATGCTGGTCTCTCAGCTGGAACAGTTTAGGTGTGAGGATGGCAGGAGCAAAAAAACGCAAGAAAAAGAATCCACTGATGGCGAGATATTTCACATCCTGTTCAACATAAGGTGAGGATGACAAGCGTTATTAAAGCTGCAAAGGGATGTATACTGAACCTATAGGCTGTGACATACGATCATATTTCACACCGGGCATTTTCTTGATGTGCACACTGACCTCGTTCTCGGGTTCGGCAAATTGCTCTTCCACCCGCTTGTGCAGCTGTTTGAAGGCCACTCTCATGACAGGAGGACATTGCTCAACCGAGCCAACGATTGATTCAATGATCCTGGTTAAGTAGCTTTGCAGCATCACCACACTGCTGTCCCGCACCTCTGCCTCCGACACTACACCTTTGAACGAAATTCGCCTTTGCGGAAGAAAGGCGACATAACATCGATATTAGATAAACACAATAGACATGCCTACGATCGCGATTATAACCATGTTGTTCACATGAGTTTATGGAGAAAGGATCCTTGCCATTCAGTATTTGGTTTTGGGGTTCAACAGAGATTTATAGATATTTTTAAAAAATGAAAAAATGACAGCATGCTTGGCTACTGCAAGAAAGATCTCCCTCCGTGTGACAGAGTGACATCTCATGTGGTTTATAGCAGTTGCCAGGCAACAGCTCTGACATTCTTTTCTATTTCATTCTCAGGTTTGTGTATTCTTTCCAAGGATAAAGTGTAAAGGGAATGTGCAGCACTCAAGGCCAGACATGAATTGTGAATTACAGATATACAATCTACATTTTTATCGCGGGGATTACGTTCCAAAAAGATCAGTGAAATCCATTAAGTCATCTTTTTTTTTTTTTTTTTTTTTACATTATTAAGTATATAATATGATACTGTATTGAATAAAACCAAAGATTAAAGCTTTTTTCAGGCCCAAGCATTTAAAACGAAACAAAAATACAGTTTAAATGTTTTCTTACAAACGACGGTCCGGTCATTTTTTACAAATACTGTACAGGTTTTGTTGACATTGTGGGTTTTGTCATGGAGAAGATTTGGCAAACTGTACAACGATGAGGCGCGGAGACTGTTGACATTAGTCTACAGTCCCATAGCCAATCAGGATGAAGAACACAATGCACTGTTAAAAAAATAGACCGGTATATATACACGAAAGAAAATGTGTGAAACAGCAAAACCCTGAAAGATGAACCATGTATGAACCAGGGATTACTGTAGCTGCATAATTACATGCTTGATATATGAAAATTGTGATTCAGGTTGTCAATAGGTGTAGTCTAGGTCAGACTTACCTTGTGTGATTCAAGTCAATCTTACATGGGTCCAGTTCAATGTACTTCTTCTCATCAAAGATGCGGCTGATGATGGGCTTCAACACTTCATGTAAATACAACATGCCAACAGCCTGACAGCAAACAAGACCATGGGTTAGTTTTTTTTTTTAATCTACATTTACAGTACATCACACAGACTCAGATGTACATTTTGGAGCAAGAAAGAAAAAAATAAAAATCACCAAATGACTGACTCACCTTCATAAACTGCTCCATGGCTTTGGACGCAAGAGAGTTGGAACGAAATAAAGTATTTGGATCAGCTATGATGGCAAGACAAAAAAAGAAGAAAAAAAAGAAAGAAATGCTGTTAGTGGAAACAGAAACACTGGCACAGATTATGAAGAAACAAGCTATTTAGTTGATTCTATGAGAGCATTTTGTTCTAAAGGATTGGGGGGGGGGGGGGTGATATTATTATGATTGTTGTGAAAAGACCTAACTCAATAGTATTATATACGTAGTCCTGGTAAACCATCTATTGGTTGTGCAGTGTTGCCATGGAAACCTTGGCAAGAGGCACATTCTCTCAAACTAAGCTAAGAGTATAGACATACCAGAGCCCAACTCTGTGCGACCTATACACTGACCAGTACAAGCATTATGAGAACCTGCACATTATAATGTGATGATAAGAGCTTCTTTCAAATATTCTGGCTTTATGAAAATAACCATGTGCTCATTTGATCGGCACTACCAATGACAATTGCAATGGGCTTCAACTGTCCAACATCACGAGTAAGGCGCATGGATTTGCAAATTCTGTTTTAATTTACAGTTCACACAATGGCCCACTCTCATTGGAATTGGGGTTTGCACAGTAGTGATACAACATGATGGTGTACGGTTCAAGACCACTGCACGTAAATATTTTCCCATTACACTCCGACCTTAACTTTGTAAAGGTTGATTATTTGAGACAGCGCTTCTATTGGATATCATTATATGTGGTTGCACACAGGGTAAACGGACACGTGATGTGCAGGCAGACGCATGAACGGAAAAGATTCAACTGGCATTTACCGCGGCCTGACCTTCCCGCACAAAGACCACGACTGTACCAATTCGCGGAGAGAGCACGCAGGCATGCCCCAAACTCTGGCTAAAATAAATAATGACTCATAGGAAACGAGGCAGGTCTCACACAAGGTATATTGTGCTTCTGTATCACTTTTGGAAAGTCTTCCATGAACATCGGTCCTCATCACACCTCGATGGAAACAACAAGATTTGCCATTCGAAACGGTACCGTGATGAAGCGTGATGTAGTGACATTACAAGGACAGGTTTCAATGCCGTTGAACGGTTGGGTGTCCCAACTTACTGGTCTGGTTGACCTCGTGGGTGTTCAGATAATCTAAAAAGGGAACCACGAGGCCCTGACCCAGGTAGATCTTCACCAAGGTCATGGCCACATCTTGTCGGCTCTCAACGGTGGTGACCTCTTCCAGCATGGTCAATGCACTGCTGTCCTCAACCTGACAAGAAGACACCTTAGATTATTTGTTTGATCTTAACATGCTTGACATTTTTAGTGGTAAGAAGGGAAATTCTGATGAAAGGCTCAGGTGAACGCTGTGAATACGAAAAGCGGCTAACCTCAGCAGGGGAGATGACTGACTCAACCAAAAGGTCAATGAGCGGCTGATAGTACAAAGACGGCAAAATCTGATCCTCGACCAAGCGCACTTTCAGACGCAATGCTCCCAACTTGCCTCTGGACACAGAGAAATAATTTCGGAAAACAAGCTCGTTGAGCTGTATTTGTAATGTTAATTGTATCTTCACAGGGGTGTTTAACAAAGTAGATTTGGGTGGGGGGTTTCTGGAGTGAAACGCATAAAGACAATATTAATCAATGAGAAATTACAACAACAATGTTGTTAGTGAACTCTCTGATATTGGCCCTTTACAAATAGATTGTAATGCAGTGTGTTGGCCAGGATGTCAATATCTGTTTCCTCCCGACTAAACTATGAGCAAGGACACCGACCTCTAAAAGTCCAAAAGTCATCTGAATGTAATATCACCGACCAAACACGCGCACCCATAATCCTCACCCTGCATCCACCTCATTGTTCCCCAACGGTAGCAAACGAAACCAGCTCTCCAATAGCGTCTTTTGGTGCAAACAAGCAGAAGGGATTTCCACCTGCAGCAATCAAACACTTCTTTGACTTATTTCATGAATGTATGAGTTGTAGTCAGTGACATGTTGACATGTTTTGGGGCATTTCGAGTCAACCTCTCCTCACCTTTCCCAGAAAGTCGTTTTTGCCCACCATGTCCCAGTCCCAAACCTCCACAATGACAGTTCCTTCCTCGCTGAGTTCCTGTGGATCCAAGTCCAGCTCCAGGGTTTCTCCCCAATGAGGGAAACGGGTCTTCTTGATAATCTGAAACCCAGAGGGTATGACTTCACCTCCTCGTTATAAATTCGTACAGCGCATGGTAATCATAAAGACCGCGCTCACCGAGGTCTCTGCACTGTGGCTGTTGTAAATAACTCTTGCAAATGGATCTGAGGTTCCAGAGATGTCTCTTGGGGCCAGGTCTCTAATATCAATAAATCAACAAACACATTTTTTTTGACGCAGCAAACCGCAAACAACCTATAGTCCTAGTTACTTGTAAAAATGATGACGCCGTTTCATTTCAACCTCATCCTTTCAAACCAATTCATATTTGAAAGAACATGACTAAATAACGCAGTGTTAAGGTCAGAGTGATATGCTTGTTAGCGCCCTTACTGAGAGGGTGAGTGTGGATGGAACCCACAGATGGGGTACTGAGAGGTGTGAGGGTGGCATGTTGACTCAAGCAGGGAAAATGGAAGCCTGCGGCATTATGATGATGATGACAAGATTTCAGCGCAAAGATGATGTATCAGGCATAAGGACATAATAGTAGAAGGGAAAGAAAACCTAGGGACACTATGTTCTGAAACCATGGCAGCCATCTTTCAGAGCAGAGCTAATTGCATACCTTGCTTCGATCACATCACATCGCAGGACAATCTTTTCTGTGTGTTTCAGCAGTTGAAGAGTCAGGTGGATCTCTCCTTGGACTTCTTCATTGGGATCAACCCGGGTCAGGTTCATCCAACTGTCTAGCACTGACCAGTCCACACAGACATGATGTTAGCTATATTTAAGGTATAACTTTTATATGTTTTTACATGGTTGTCATTTAATTCCGAATACTGCAGTTCAATCATGACATCATGACAGACGTGGAGCAGACAAGGAGAAGTTAGCCAATAATATCGTATGCAAAATTGCTTTCAATGAAAGGCATTATTGAACTGATATACTGTAGGTCATTGTTCCATCAAATCATTTTCCAGCCGACGCGCATATTTTACACTTTGTACATGACAAAAACCTCACGGCACACCACCAAGCAAAAATGTCCAAAAGAAAAAAAAATAGTATGCTAAAATAATGATGATCCTGTGTGCTAAAAATAACGATGATCTCTTAAATTTCACATACATTCACTAAATGGGTAATCTGGGCCTGTTCAGTTGAAGCAAAGCTATCATTGTATTGTATCAATGGCAGCAGGTGGATTCATAGGTGCATTGTACTTTCTGCTATCTAGTGGAAGCGCATTTCATTCTTCTGCCTGTCACTATCGCTGCTCTCAATCGATGAGCAAAGAGACATCGCTTTTGGAAAATAAATGTTTTAAAAGTTGTGATATTGACATTAACAATAGTTCAATTGGCCCATTTTTCCCACAGCACACTAATGTGCAGTGGTAAAGTGGTTGGAATCACAGCTGTTGTTCGTTTCCCAGTCCCGTCAGATTGAGCCGTTTTCAGTTTATATTTATCTTTTTTTTTAGAAGTCTTTGAATCAGTTGTTCAATTGTCACAATGTCAACATTTATTCAAATTCATGAAAAACGTCATTGTTAAAGTGACCTTTCCTGTCTGTCTACTTCTTGAGTGTTCTGTGTTCCCATGCATAAAGTACCGGTAATGTTGTCCTTGAAAACTTGTTTCAAGATTAGATATTATGAGCGAGAATACACAAGTAATAACATTCCCAAAGGTTTGGTTTTAAAAAAAACAAACAAACAAACAAAACTATGGACTCAGGCCATGTGAATTCATGACCATTTAACCTTTGTGACCTCCTCCTCCCACCAAACGTCATACCTTTAGTTTGAGATCCAATGGCTTCTTTAGTCAGCGAAATCTTTCCAATAACATCATCATGGCTGTTAAAGAAGATAAAGCTTGATGAGATGCAATCTAAACTCAAATAAAAAGAGTTGATGGGCTGATTAGACGATACTTGTTGATGAGCATAAGGGGATGGAAAATCTCGAGACCGGTACCATGCACGATGGTGGTTTATTCTAAACCTTTGGGTCTTTTCCAAAACATGCAAATCGTACGTGGGACTCTAACCCAACTAAATCAAGAGGAAGGTGAAGCAAACACTGAGGTCTGAGAAAACCATACATCAAATTAGGGTTCTATTAGTCTGACTTTGGAACCATGTTGCGATTATTTTGGGCTTGACGACTTTACCCAATCGTATCCTCATCCATGACATGAAAGGAGAGTGAATGGAAACCCATTGGGAGGTGCAGTGTGTACTCTTCACCCCAGAAAGGATTGAGGTTCTTCCACACTGTAGCAGTCCTGAACAAAGAAATCACACATACATGACAGCATAACAACCAGAGCAGACAGGAAGAGAATCACTTCAAATGAGGCAGCAATATGAATCTATGTTGAGTGGATAGGCAGCTCAAAAACTCTCGTGTATAATTTATGGATAACAGAAAAGAAACACGAATCCACATTATAGGAACTTCATATTTTCAGGTTGCTTTCATCCATGTTCACAATGTCTTAACATGTGAAGAGATTTCCAGTTGCTCCCAAATGCGCAATCTGAATCATATCGACGACAACTTTGTTTGACAGACAGAAATACAGTGTTGTATCAAATTGACTATCTTTGAAAAAAAGACAACTTTCTGAGCCTGCATTGTGTTCTTGAGGCTGATCGGTCTATTATGTAAGTGAAGCTTTAGCATGCCTATGATCTGCACCACAATTGCTGCCTGGCAGAACTGATGACTCAAAATAAACAAGACAGACGACATAATTGCGCACGAAGGAAAACACGTTGCTTCATTTTCATCTTTTCAGTGAAACTATGGCTGGAGAGGCTGCAAAAGATTATTTTGCAAAAACAAATGTAGAAGAGTGGTTAATAAAAACCGCATGTTACAGAAAAGGCTTTTGCTAGCTTGGAGGCAAGGGACTGAATAAGTAGGTTTGTACTTCATATTATTTTACGGTTCATTTTAATTGAGACTCGTGACGACACATATTTGCTCAAGATGGAAAAAAGAATGTTTTTGGAAGAAAAGACAAACATATCCACCCACTTATACAAAACAAGGAACATCGTGAATGAGACGTCAGTGTTCGCAGTGAAATGTTTTGCCACTTTCTCAAATCCGAAATAGAAATCCGCATAGAAAAATGACCACTGAGTTCAGCTTGTGTTCTTGTTGAGTCGCACTGCATCATGGTGAAGATCACAATGTTTTGTGGAAAGTGCCGAAGAACATAACCCATAAAACTGAGAAGATCCTATCCTACTCCCCTAACAAAACTGACTGTTTGTTTACACAGCAAGCAACAAGCTACTCCCTTTCAAATCTATCATGTCTCGAATCCCTTCGAACCCAGAAACATGTAAAACTCCCTCTATTTCCTTAAAAGTACACACCCTTGGTGAATGTCTCTCTCTTACAGACCCCGCCCACATAATTCACCATAACCAAACAAGAAATCAGGAACAGTGTCAAGAAAAACACTCAATAAGGTGGAGGCCGGCATATACAGCCAAGAGGGCTGCAATTTGCAAGAGGGGGGTGTTAGTTAGGGACAGGGCTGGGTCCGGAGGCCAGGTTCGGGCTGGAGACTAGGGATGGCGGGAACCCCGCCCGTGGTGCCAAGGCCAAGTGCAGCGGTGTCATTGACCACATGAGCAGGCTTGTGGTGGTCCGTCATGATGTGGTCTGGTTTACACCTCTAGGTACCTTACAAAGTTCTTTGCCCTTGGCTTCAGCACATGGAAGGGTGGCTCATAGGGGGGCTGCAGTGGAGGAGGGCGGGGTGCGTAGCGGACAAAGACGTACTTGGCCCACGGTAGGTCTGGTAGGGCACATAGAACTGGGGTAGGCCATGGCGGGATGTCGGAATGGGGACAAAAACATCAGCGACACACTGGGACACAGTACAATGAGAGGTGGCAGACCAGAGGGCTCCAAGCGTGCAGGGGTAGCCAAACAAATGGCATAGATAAACCGGCAGTTTGTAACATGGATTAAATGCACAGAGAAATTCTATGGCCAGCAGCAGATGCCATAACAGAGTTCCAGCCGAAACGGTGTCAAAAAACACACTTTTACGCACCTGGAACCATTGTTATGTATGGGTGTGTCATTTGCAATGTCCATATGGGGGCAATGGTGTATACCTGCCATGGTGTCTATCAGTTGTGCTGTCAGTATGCTGCACTGAGTGCTGGAGTGTACCAGCAGATGTCGGCTGAACATCAGAATCAGAATCAGAATCATCTTTATTGGCCAAGTATGTAGAACACACAAGGAATTTGTCTCCGGTATAACATATGATCATATGATCAACATGAAGTTGATCATATGAAAAAAAAGAAAACAAAAACTGGATTGTCCTCAGCGCATCATCCTTGCTGATTGCTGGTGGAGCCTCCAGGAGCAACATCACCCTGGCTGTTGTTGAGGTGTTCAATGGTGCCACCATTTGAACATATTTAGTAACATTGTGCATTATTCCTCTTCGCTGGAACTGGGCCTCGACGTGCTGAAAACATGGCTGTAGGTTGTGCTGCCAACATTTGAGAAACTTGACCATTGGGGCGTAAGCCCTGGCATTGACATCTGACATGTTATTCATATCAGGGTCCCCAATTTGTCGACATGCGGTAAATCATGATACGAGGAGAGAAAGCCGAGTCATGTCTCTCTACTCTCCACAACAAAACTTTACTTTACACAGCAGGTAGCAAGCTACTGGTTTCTGACTCTTTGATGTTTACGATCAGTTTGAACCCGGAAACATGTTAAACTCCCTCCTCTCCTGTGAAGTTGAAGTCATATCAAAAATGCTCTTCACAATAATATGTTCTATGCAGTACCACTAGTTTAAACACACTATTCTGATTAATATTGTGTTTGTGGAATTTGAATTCGGCAGCAACATCCACCCATTTTCATCCAACTCTGGGGATGGCCATTTTGCAACTTGCTCTCAACAGACAGTGAATTCGCAACCAATCACGGCTCCGCTTGCAAATGTCACATGACCAAACTCAAAAATCGTGAGCTGTGATTAGTCATTACCTGAGCTCTGACTAACTGTGAGGTCATTTTCAGTCAACAGCAAGTGACAGTCAAAGGCAAAATGGCAGCCCCCTGGGATGGATAAAAATGTTGGATTTAACTGCTTAATTCATATTCCACAAATGCAGTGTTAATCAGAATGTGGTGATTTTGACTAGTAGGGAAGGATAGAACAGAAAAGAAATATGTTTGACTTGACTTCCGTTTAAAGGTACAGGTTCCTGGTGAATGTCCCTCACTAGTGGTTCACCACAAGAACCTCTTTCAGCTGTATTGTCTAAAAAGCTTCCATCAACTAATAACTGCATGCAACTACTGATGCATTCTCTCCATGGTTACCTGCGGGTCTTTTAAAGGCCAGAGCAGTATCAGGTTCTTTGCAATGGGGGGGAGCCGCAGTGTACCCATACACCACCACCATAATCACACAATCTACTCCCAGGCTCGTAAATGTGTGGAATAGCAGTTGCAGTACGACATTTGGTACAATGAAAAATCTTCACAGTGACAGCAGATTAAAAAGAAAAAAGACAGGTTGAGACTCACCTGGCTACAACTTCATTGTCAACTTTTACTATGCAGTATGGATCACTGGTTCCAGACCTTGAGATGGCAAGAAGAATATGTGACAGGATTAAATATCATATATGATGGTGGTGATTTATTAGAGTACAACCTCGGGCAGTCCTGACTTTCTAGTTCACCAGTATTTATTTTTAAAAAAAATAATAAAAATGCAGGGGACTCAGGGCTTTTCTATAGAAAACAAACCTAGCAAATAGCGTTGAGATTGAATTTCATGAACAAGGCACACAAACACCTGCCTTGTAGAGGCATTACTTACACATCTTTGGCTGGGAGGTTCCTGCCCTCGACAATGCGAAAATATAATGATGTGTTTTTGGCCATTTCGGCGACGACTAAAAGCTATTCATCCAATGCTCCCATGTGCGCGTTCCGTATCCAAACGTGTTTCTCCTCCTTTCTCTTCGTCTCACTGCACCCTGAACGCGCATCGCCACAGTCCACGCACGCTCGCCGGCAGCGCGCGTGCATCTCCTGTCGTGTCAAACAAGCTCGGTCACTGGGGGCGTGAGCTGAGCACGATTTTATATTTGCCTTTCTTACATATTTTTAAGACGAATTAAATAAACACACAATTAGAAACTACCACCGTAGTTGAATCAACACATTACGCCATTTTTGCTTCAATATTTGACAGCGTTTAAAACGTGTCCCTGGTGCTCTTTCGGTACCTTTTTATTCTGATCGATTAATCAGAATCTGAATCATCTTTATTGGCCCAGTGTGTCGAACACACAATGCATTTGTCTCCGATGGTACAGGCTACACTAAGTATCATCAATAACAAGCAACTACGATAAATAAGGACATGAAAAATAAGTATGGAAAGACATTCCGTAATGTAATGTCAGGGTACCGTTGTGCGGCAGGATCACCCAATGACAGCTGTGAGACAATGTGCAAAGCATCAAGCAGAGCTAAAGTGATCAGTGGTAGAATGCAATACTATAACAGTTGTCCAGTTGGTGCAAATATTCATTGCACCATTTTAAAGTGACCAGTAGCAATATTCGTAGAGCAAGTTTAAGTGTGCAATTATACAGAAGTCCTTGAGCGCTTTAAAGTGTCTGGTGCTCTGGACTAGAGATCAGTGACAATGGTTCAAGTACAGAGCTAGAGCAACAATGGTTACTGCGGTAATGCTGTTTCACATATTGTGCACCATGGTATTAATAGAAACAAATTAATATACCAGTATGGCAAGGATGTTCTTTTATTTTAAAAAAAAGGTGCCACCTGGCGACTTGACACAACCACTACCATACCTTATTGTGACTTCCAGACAGGCATAATAAAGGGCAACACGATGGGGGTCCTTTTTAGCTAGTGAGAGAGCTAACATGGCTACCAAGCGTAACAAATCTGAAGTCATTTAAGAATAAATTCCTCATATCAAATCGAACATATGATCACGGACGTGGATTTTTTGTATGTCAAATCCCCTCCCTTAATTAACCAAGTATTCTCTACGATATCCTTTTTAAACCGTTCAGTGAGGTCAATTGTCGCTGTGTTGATATCGATTCGAACATGAATGACTATCCTCCAGTAACTGACGCGGATTCTACAAAACAGCAAGAACGGCATTACTACCTGTTGTCAGAGCTCCAAGCTTTAGCAAAAGATTTACCGAGGTAAGATTACGTCCAGAAAAAAAAGTGACTTGTATGAGGGCATAGAAAGCCATTTGAACATTTACCTGAAATCCAAGTAGTTGGATGATACACACGTTTTGATTGCACTCAAAGCTATCAGTCGGAGTTTTATAGTTACTCGTAGTGTCCATGAGGCTACTAGTTTGTGTCACATGCTTTCTAGTTTAGTCTACTAATGTTACTAGTGCCGCACAGCAATTTATGAGGTAGGTTTAATTATTACCCAAAGGCTAACAATGGCACTAAAAGTTATATAAGTGTCCATCCATCATCTACCGCTTATCCGGGGCCGGGTCGCGGGGGCAACAGCTTTAGCAGGGAAGCCCAGACTTACCTCTCCCTAGCTACTTCGTCCAGCTCTCCCCGGGGGATCCCGAGTCGTTCCCAGACAAGCTGGGTGACATAGTCTCTCCAGCGTGTCCTGGGTCTTCCTCTGGGTCTCCTTCCGGTGGGGCATGACCGGAACACCTCACCGGGGAGGCGCTCAGGAGGCATCCGAATAAGATGCCCAAGCCACCTCATCTGGCTCCTCTCGATCTGGAGGAGAAGCGGCTCGACTCTGAACCCCTCCCGGATGACCGAGCTTCTCACCTTATCTCTAAGGGAGAGCCCGGACACCCTGCGGAGAAAACTCATTTCAGCCGCTTGCAACCGGGATCTCGTTCTTTCGGTCACGACTCATAGCTCGTGACCATAGATGAGGGTTGGAACGTAGATCGACCGGTAAATTGAGAGCTTCGCCCTTTGGCTCAGCTCCTTCTTCACCACGACAGACCGATACAACGTCCGCAACGTTTGCACCACTAACACTGTGTACAATGGGGATGGGGCGCTGCTGACTTCGACTCGGGACGTTGTGAACCGGTGGGCAGAGTACTTCGAAGACCTCCTCAACTCCACCAACACGTCTTCCTTGGAGGAAGCAGAGCCCGGGGTCTCTGAGGTGGGCTCTCCTATCTCTGTGGCTGAAGTCACCGATGTGGTTAAAAAGCTCCTCGGTGGCAAGGCCCCAGGGGTGGATGAGATCCGCCCGGAGTTCCTCAAGGCTCTGGATGTTGTGGGGCTGTCCTGGTTGACACGCCTCTGCAACATCGCGTGGTCAACAGGGAGAGTGCCTCTGGATTGGCAGACCGGGGTGGTAGTCCCTCTTTTTAAAAAGGGGGACCGGAGGGTGTGTTCCAACTACAGAGGGATCACACTCCTCAGCCTCCCTGGTAAGGTCTATTCAGGGGTGCTGGAGAGGAGGGTCCGTCAGGAAGTCAAGCCTCAGATTGAGGAGGAGCAGTGTGGTTTTCGTCCCGGCCGTGGAACAGTGGACCAGCTCTACACCCTTAGCAGGGTCCTCGAGGGTATGTGGGAATTCGCCCAACCAGTCTACATGTGTTTTGTGGACTTGGAGAAGGCGTTTGACCGTGTCCCTCGGGGAGTTCTGTGGGGGGTGCTTCGTGGGTATGGGGTACCGAACCCCCTGATACGGGCTGTTCGGTCACTATACCACCGATGTCAGAGTTTGGTTCGCATTGCCGGCAGTAAGTCGGAATCGTTTCCAGTGGAGGTAGGACTCCGCCAAGGCTGCCCTTTGTCGCCGATTCTGTTCATAACCTTTATGGACAGAATTTCTAGGCGCAGCCGAAGCATTGAGGGTATCCGTTTTGGGGGCCTCAGTATTGCATCCCTGCTTTTTGCAGATGATGTGGTGCTGTTGGCTCCTTCAAACAGGGCTCTCCAACTCTCAGTGGAGCGTTTCGCAGCCGAGTGTGAAGCGGTTGGGATGAAGATCAGCACCTCCAAATCTGAAACCATGGTCCTCAGTCGAAAAAGGGTGGAGTGCCCCCTCCGGGTCGGGGAGGAGATCTTGCCCCAAGTGGAGGAGTTCAAGTTATATAAGTGTGTACTTGTAATTTTATGAGTGTACTGAATTGACTTATTAGTGAGAACAAAATGTTTACTGGTAAACGGGTATAGCGCCTAAAGTTGTATATCTGGATTTAAGAGTATCAAATTACTGCTCAGTATCAAATAACTGCTCAAATGGCTTTTAATCCATCCATCATTTTCCGATAAGCTATCCTCGCGAGGAACTCGGGCCTGCTATCCTATCCCAGCCGTCGTCGGGCATTAGATGAGGGACACCCTGAACAGGTTGCCAGCCAATCGCAGGGTGCACATAGACAAACAGCCATTGACAGTCACACCGAGGGACAATTTGGAATGCCCAATCAACCTACCATGCATGTTTTTTGTAATGTGGGAGGAAACCGGAGTACCCGGAGAAACCCCACACAGGCACGCAGAGAATATGCAAACTCCACACAGGAAGGCCAAAGGCGGAATCAAACCCTGCATCTCTGCACTGTGAGGCTGAGGTGCTAACCAGTCATCCATCGTGCCATGGCTTCTCATATGGACTAATTTCATGGCTAACTTATATTTAGCACTTTAAACCTAATTCTGTTTTTGTTAGAACTACTATTGAATACTCATGATGTTTTTGGGCAGCTCCTTCCAGCAACGCCTGTCCTACAATACACTTGGCGACCTGGCTCTGGCCCTCATAGATGGAACAGTTTATGAAATTGTACAGGGGCTTTTGGATATTCAGCACCTGACAGAGAAAAATCTTTACAGCCAAAGGCAAAAGTTGCACTGTGAACACCAAGGTTAGTCCTGTTTTCCTGTTTCTCAACTTTCACTGAGCCATGACACTGACAGGCATTGCACATATTTGAATAGCTAATGGCACCACACCAAATTGGTGTGTGTGTGTGGGGGGGGGGGGGGGGTACTGTATATCGTCTTTAAAAAAGCATGAAATCCACAAATCTATAAAGTTGTTTCAAATGTCAAAATAAGTTGACATTCTTTACAAAATAAAAACACACATACTGGATGGATACATGTACGTAATACAGTGTATATATAGTGCATAGCACAGTGAAGCAGTCAACAAAAAATATGGCTACCCAGCTCTACTTTTTCCACCTTAATACCAATAATGACGTCAATTTCAGTGACCCGGAATTCACCAAATTTGTTCTTAAAATTCATTTCAAATTTCATTTAAAAAATATTGACTTTAACTTGCCTTAAGCTTTAGTAAAGTTAAATATGTTTGTTTGCTGTTTGCTTTATTGCAACAATTTGCATTTGCCAAATGCCAATATTGTTTGTTTTAATGAGCAGCCCTAAAGCAAGATATAGCAAGGAAGCACAAAGAAGCCCTGCTGTCATGCAAGTCTCACAACCTGGCACTCCTCAAATCAAATCAGCAAGCTGAACAAGAGGTAAAGGGGGCTACCAATCCCATTGTGCACCTTCCCGAAGTACAGTGGTACTTCAAAGTATGACCACAATCCGTTCTCTGGCGCTGGCCGGCTTTCAAAAATTTCCAACCAGCAGTACACGAAAACTTACATAATAAAATATGGAGGAGAAATAGCAACGGGTCTTGTCATAATTATTTCCTTCCCATGAATATTTTTCTATTAAGGCCCTGGAAATTCGTGTTCGAGAGGAACAAAGAATGATGGATAAGAAGATTGTGTCTGAGATTGATCAAAAAGTTACAGACCAACAGAACACTCTGGAAAAGGCTGGAGTTCCAGGGTTTTATATCACTGCCAATCCTCAGGTTTTCAGCTCGTTATTGTTGTTCATATCATTATAAACAATTGTACCCATGAGTGTTAAATTGTAATTGAACCTGAAATGATTAATTGCATATGTGGATGTGTTTATGTTGTTGTTTCCCAGGAGCTGACAATGCAGATGAATTTACTGGAGTTGATACTGAAGCTTCAACAGAAGGAATCCCAGTCTGGATTTCTATGACAGTGCCATCAGATGTAAAATACACAAAAAAAGTCACCTCTGCAAAATAAAAAATAAATTGTAATTCTTTAAAAATACTGGAGCTGAAGTTTGTTAATGTTGCAGGTTGTATCAATAAATGAGTTGGAGATGTTCCTGAAATTAGTCATATGACCTTCATGTAGCTCATTAGATTTTTGTTAACTTATGGTGCCTTTACCGACAAGACTTGCACTGTCCGCTTCCGGCTTAGAGGTTTTTAAATTTAGCATGGAAATGTGAGACAGCGCCTGATTTTGTTTGATTTAATTTGATTGTGTATTTATTTCTTTTGTTTGTTTGTATGTTTGTTTGTTTGGTTTGTTTATTGAACATAAAACATATACAGTAATTGACAGAAAATAAAGTAAATAAAGTAGTAAAAAGGAATGAGAAATCAGTCATCATTCAACAATTATGTTCAAGGGAGTAGGAAGAAGTAAAAAACGTATCTCGTCCTACCCCGTGTTATGTGTTTATATCTAATAAATCATTTTTATATCAGAAAAGAAATAAAGTAACAAGTCTCCATTAAGGCTCATATATTTACATATTTTTACAACTTTTGGTTTGTATCAGGATTTTATACATACCGGTACACACATATTTTAATAATAATTGAGATACACTGCACTTCTTTGATTACAATTTGCTTCTTGTGTACTTTTGGTGTTTTAGGTTTTGTATAAATGCAACCAACTTGAAGAATATATATTTTTGACAACTTGATTTTCTCTTTTTTATGCACGCTGTATATAAATGTGATTGGAATAAGATTGTTAGTGTTGTTGTTTTTTAATTTAGCAGAGCATGTTGAATCCCTTGAAATCTGTTGGCGTAACTTAGCAAAACTTGAGGGCTGGTCTGCCAGATAACATCAACAGATATTTTGTGGGCTTTTTCACCATCAAAAGGGCATGTTTGTCACTAATCAGAGCAGCAGAAAGGTAAATTAATTAGCCAGACCATCAATCATATTTGTCAGCATCCATCCATTTTCCAAACCGCTTTATCCTCAACGGTCGCGGGGGATTCTGCAGCCTATCCCAGCCGTCTACGGGCAGTAGGCGGGGGACACCCTGATCCGGTTGCCAGCCAATCGCAGGGCACAGAGATTAACAACAATCCACGCACACACTCACACCAAGGGACAATTTAGAATGTTCAATCAGCCTGCTATGCATGTTTTTGGAATGTGGGAGGAACCTGGAGTATCCGGAGAAAAGAAAAGAACATGCATACTCCACACAGGAAGGCCAGAGCCGGGATTGAACCCATGACCTCTGCACTGTGAGGTCAACACACTAACCCCTGGACCACTGGGTCGTCAGCATTAGCCCTCACATATTTTTAAAAAACATTTTATTTATGTTGTCCGTTAAAAATTACAGCTACAGTTCCGTCTCCTTTGGAAGCAATTCACCAAATGTAACGGGTAGACAGTTAAGAAGGCTAAAATGAAAGCCATTTATCCTGTTGTCGCAATTGTTCTACCTTGGTCAAATAATCGAGAAGGGTTTGTTTACTCGGGTGGCATGTTCGATATTGCTCACATGAGTAATGGATGCAGGATTCAAATTAAGTTGTTTATAAGATCCAGGTGAATACTGTATACCAGGAAATGTTGTATCTAATTAACTACTGACAAAAAAAGGAATCGCCTCATCGTTGCTTTACTTTTGGATCAGCATGAAAAGCAGAAAGAAGCAGGGTTTGTTTGTTCTGCAGGCTGTATTCCAGCGCTTCTCAACTCAAAATCATTTGTATTTGTTCATTTAGTCTGAATAAATAGCCGGCGCCGTATTTTATGCTTGTTCACTTGGGCGAAGACTGTCTGCTATCGGCGGGGCCATGTGATGACGTGGTGGTGGCTGGCTCTTTAAACCGCGCCTCACCCAGGATGCTCGCCTTCTTCCCCATCTCACTCCAATCAACTCCCACCGAATCTGACACCTGCGGGCGCCTTTGGCAGATTGGAAGCGGTAAATGCATTTTATAATCATATTTCTGAATACACTCCCTCTCAAAAAATATATGTATAATAAATTCCATTGTAGGTTGGCATTACTGGATGAACGAAATGTTGGACCGCTCATTTTCATCTCGGACTCAGTTTACCTTCCAAGCAATCCTCTTTGCGTCCGTCTCCATCTTGTTATGAATTATTAATTTTCCATTAAAACGACGTTTTTTTGTAATAAACGGTCTATCGTGGATATGGGCAGTGATGTACCGGGGTTCGTTGTGATGGCAGATGTCTTGTTGCCGTTGGAAAGTGAAGTGTTACGTAATTGTATGTTGTCGCCGGCTGCATTATGAAGCGCAGGAGTCGAACATTGTCCTCCCCGCACTCGCCTGATGCCTACAGAATCGGGCTGAACGGTTGGACTTGGTAAATGTAGTGAGAATAAACGACAAAATGTGATATTTATTAGTGCATATGCATGGGCGTGACAACTGGTTTCCCACACAGATCCATTAGCAGCGCCAAAAGTGGGCGGGGGACAAATATTTGTTCACCTCGTTTTGAGCAGAACGGATATTCGTTGTATCATGACGCCATAAAATGAAAATTTGTTAGGCTCTCATTATTAAGATATCCTTTATTTGTCCCACACTGGGGAAATTTACAGCCTCCAGCAGCAAGAATGTAGGTAGAAAGAAGAACCTTTGTTTTTTTTCTCTTTCTCCTTTCTTCTTTCTACATACATTCTTGCTGCTGGAGGCTGTAAATTTCCCCATTGTGGGACGAATAAAGGATATCTTATCTTAAAAAAGAGAGAAGAAAAAAAACCAACAACAAACACCGTTCAATTAAGTGCAATATAAACACAAAATGGATAAATCGCAGTGCTATTTACAATTGTCTTTCACATCATTTAATTATTATTATTATTATTGTTGTTATTTTTATTCAGCAGCCTGACAGCAGTTGGTAGGAACGAGCATCGGTATCTTTCCTTCTTGCAGAGCAGGATTATCTGCATGATTATGGGTGAGTGAAGACCGGTTAAATATAAGACAAATACCAGTTTCAATTTTTAGCATAGTTTAACTAACCCTTCCCTCTGACGCTGAAACAAAATGAAAATTGAATACAGTGGACGACTGGTTAGCACACGCACGTCACATTACACAGATAAAGGGTTCAAATCCAGGCCTTCCTGTATGGAGTTTGCATGTTCTTCCCGTGCCTGCATGGGTTTTCTTCTGGTACTCCCGTCTCTTCCCAAAATCTAAAAACATGCAGGGTAGTGTAACTGGATACTTTATATTTTCCCTAGGTGTGACTGTGTGAATGGTTGTTCATCTATGTGTGTCCTGCGATTGGCTTTCAACCATGGAGTGGCTATTTGGGTACGAGGTGTACCCCACCTACTGCCTGAAGACAGCTGGGTTAGGCTCCACCACGCCCGTGACCCTTGTGAGGGTACGCGGATCAGAAAATGGAAGGATATTGTTTTTATTTTCATTTTTTTAAGATTACCACCTCATTTAGTCTAGGTATGATAATATGAGAAGCAAGACTGTCAAATTATTTACTGCCACTCATTTGATTGGCTACATTCCTTTCACAACTGAGTGCACAGAGTCAAATAAATTGGAATAATCAGCTTTCCCCACACACAAAGATTTTTGTTTGTAAATATTGAACACATTTAATACTGGTACTACTGGAGGCCTCAAATACTGGGCCTCAAAGGGCTTCAAAAGCCCACAGTTCAGGAATATTAGCAACATCTCCTGCTGACACCCCAAAACCAGACAGGGCAAAAACTGCAAACCTCCCTTTGGGGTAAGGGGAATCCTTGAGAAAGGAACCAGGTGAATCCACCTTCAAGGATGACCAGGCTGTAATGGATTCTGAGTGGCCAATCTGACTTGATTTATACAAAGTAGGACAATCTAATAGACATTGTCGGGCTTTGGACATCCTTGGTCGGGAGCAGGCAAAACCGGGACCAAAACAGCCCTATTGTGTAGACCCATCCTTGGGCAGCATCAATTCTGTGCCCGACCAGTACTTAGAATTGGGTCAATGTACCGTAAAACTCTAACAAACCAGACCTGCAGTCAATAACATGCTTTTGATTGCGCTTGTATTATGTTTTCCAGGTGAGCTTCTTGGGACAGTAATGGATCGAGTGTGACTCCTTCCTCCATTTTGCTATCCCGTTTGCCCATCTTACTCGGTAACTATGGATTCTTGTCAGCGAGGCTGCACACCAGCTGTGCGCCTTTGTCAGAGGATGAACCGGTTGAAGACGCTGGATGACGACATGATGACCACGTCACTGAAACGCTGTCTCTCCACCCTGGACCTGACTCTGTTGGGTCTGGGTGGCATGGTGGGCTCTGGCCTGTATGTCCTGACCGGCACAGTGGCCAAAGACACAGTTGGGCCTGCTGTCGTTCTGTCATTCATTTTTGCAGGTTTTGCCTCTTTGTTAGCTGCTTTTTGCTACGCGGAGTTTGGAGCACGAATTCCCAAAACCGGATCAGCGTACATGTTTACCTATGTCTCAGTGGGAGAGGTCTGGGCCTTTTTGATAGGTTGGAATGTGATTCTGGAGAATATGATTGGTGGTGCAGCTGTGGCACGGGCATGGAGTGGCTATTTGGACGCAATTTTTAACCATGCCATCCAGAACTTTACTGAATCCCACATAATGCGGTGGGATGTGCCCTTCCTTGCCCAATACCCAGATATGCTTGCAGCAGGGATTCTACTGGTTGCCTCACTTTTTATTTCCTTCGGAGTTCAAGTGTCCTCCTATCTTAATCATATATTTTCCACGATCAGTATGTGTGTAATAGTTATTATTCTAGTCTTTGGATTTATGTTGGCGGAACCGGCTAATTGGAGCCAGAAGGAAGGAGGGTTTGCACCTTTTGGATGGTCCGGAATCATGGCAGGCTCAGCCACATGCTTCTACGCATTTGTAGGTTTTGATGTGATTGCCTCCTCTAGCGAGGAGGCCAAGAATCCACAAAAGGCTGTTCCCATTGCCACAGCAATATCCCTTGGACTGGCAGCAACAGCCTACATCCTGGTGTCCACAGTGCTTACATTAATGGTTCCCTGGCATACGCTGGACCCCAACTCAGCTCTGGCAGATGCCTTTTTCCGTCGAGGTTACAGTTGGGCTGGAGTTATTGTGGCAGTGGGTTCCATCTGTGGTGAGTAGAAAACCTATGCTTCAGTTAACAGAGATAATGACGGTATGCAGTATTAAAAGACAGGGGAACGGCCAAGGGTCAACCCCCAATGTGCTTGATTTTAGAATCCGTTGTTACCAAAGGAATCCATTAAAAAAAAAAAAAAAAAGCAAACAAAAGTACTTTTAACTATACAGGATTTTTTTAACATTGATAATATAAGTTCTTTTTAAGATAAGAATAAAGGATATCTTATCTTAAAAAGAACTTAGACATTACTTCCCAATGTATTATTTGTAATAGTTGGCTAATAGTTCTCTCTTCCTCCCTCTAGCCATGAACACTGTGCTTCTCTGCAATCTTTTCTCCCTCCCTCGGATTGTGTACGCCATGGCAGAAGATGGGTTGTTCTTTCAAATTTTTGCACGCGTCAATCCAATCACCAAAGTCCCCGTCAATGCTATTGTGGTTTTTGGATTCCTCATGGCCACCATGGCTCTCATCTTCGATCTCGAGGCTTTGGTTCAGTTCTTGTCTATTGGAACCCTGCTGGCCTACACTTTTGTAGCGGCCAGCGTTATCGTCCTTCGCTTCCAGCCAGAGAAAAAACACTCCAAAGAGACTTCATCCACATCTCCCAATCCAAATGCAGAGCCTTCCCCTGCTCCCTCAGAATGCCAGAACATATCAGAGGACAGTGAGGATCTGAAACAGTACGAGTCCTTCTCTGACAAGCTGCAGTTAGTGGACAAGCAGCAAACAAGGGAGCGCAGGGCGGTAGGACAGCTAAAGGCCTGTTGGGAACCCTACCTGGGCAGGCTACTGGGGAACTGCGAGCCAGGGGAGGTGGTGGCCCTCAGTGTACTGGGCCTGTTAGTGACCTCAGTCTCCTTTTCTGGCGTGCTTGTGTTTGGCCTCATGCAGCTGCAGCTCCCAAGCTGGAGCTATATCACCCTGCTGGTGATTTTTAGTCTTGCCTATGTTCTCTGCATGGCAGTTATATGGGTTCATGAGCCACAGACTAACACCAAAACATTCCAGGTAAGCACTTTGAATAATCAAAAGCAATCATTTTACACCTACATTCGCTCAAAAGTCATTATACACGTTTTGTCTTTATTGTGTCAGGTATCATTTCACCAGATGTGAGGTCATCAGCTTTTGGCAGGCACATCATTGATATCTTCACCCAAACTGCAACAAAAACACAAAAGCTGTCCGATGGCCTCACCTCTAGCCAATTGATGCTTGAAACAAAATAGGATATAAAACGGGAAGTGTACTGCATATTGATATTTGGGGCGCACTGTATTGTATGTGCATCTCAAATGCACACTATCTGGATAAATTGAGATAACTCATCCAAACACCAACAGGAAGTGAAAAGTTGAGCTCATGTTTGTAACTTCCATTGATGTACTTAGTATTTGTGACCATTTTTGTCCATTCATCTGGAAGAATAATTTTGAGGTCTGAGGGCACTGATGTTGAACAAAAGGGCCTTGCTCACCATCTTCGCTCTAATTGATCTCAAAGTTTGGAAAGGATGGGGCTGAGGCCAGAGCGCTTTAAGTTCTTCACTATCGCATACGCTCTGTGCACTGGGGTGCAGTCATGTCGTCTTGGCTCAGCCCAATCCTCGATTGTTTTTAATGTGCTATACCTTGATTCATTTATCCAGACAAGTGGGTATCATCACGGTAACAGAATATAAATCAACATTTACCCTTACCCTTAATAATTACCCTCGGTTAATTTCCAGTCAAAGCTAAATGTTAATTGTCAAGTCAAGTCAAGTCAACAGTATTTATAGAGCACTTTCAAACAGCCATCGCTGCATACAAAGTGCTGTACATGGAGCGATTTAACATATACAATAAACAGTAAGACGAATCAGTAATAAGTAATAAGTAATAAGGCGGTAGAAAGCACCAAGCAGTAAAACCAATAGCAAATCTAAGTCATGCTGAGTCAAACGCCAAAGAATACAAGTGAGTTTTGAGGAGGGATTTAAAGATGGGCAGCGAGGAGGCTTGCCGAATGTTCAGTGGGAGGTCATTCCAGAGAGATGGACCAGCAACAGAAAAGGCTCGATCCCCTCTGAGCCTCAGTTTAGTTCTTGGTACGTCTAGCAAAGACTGGTCCACAGACCTGAGGCGCCGGGCAGTTTCACAAACTCAATGTTAACTGCTTTAGACTTTAAATTGTTGTTTTGTTTCTTTTTAGGTACCTCTGGTACCACTTACTCCAGGCGTCAGTATCCTCATCAATGTATTCCTTATGATGAAGCTCAGCGCTCTAACCTGGATTAGGTTCACTGTCTGGATTGCCGCAGGTAAGTGTATCCTATCTTTTCTTTCATTAGTCCTTAGGTCAATTCCATATGGCAGATATTAAATAATGTTTGGAAATATGTAGATATAAAATATTCTGTTGTCTAGTCAGTGAACTCAACATTGTAAATGTCGCCACATTCTCTTTGTGTGTCAAATGAGGATCCGCATAACTAAAAATGTTCTTGTGAAGTGCTCTACCATTCACATTGTTTTAACAGATTTTCAAACTTTCAAGAACTATACAATACGAATACTGGTACCCCAAATCTCTGAGCTTGTCAGTACGCTGGAGAGCCACAATTCTCAGTTTTAGTGTTGAAAATAAGCTCTGCCTTGATGTTTGTTAGAATAAAGACGTTCTTTTACAATTTGCACAGTTGCACCAGTTCCATCCACCGCTTGTCCCTAACATGGATAAGACTGGATGGGCAGCCAATTGCCTGAACACTCCCAGTATTTACAAATAAGGATTCACATTTACATATATTGCCAATTCTTCAACTATGCATGTTTTTGGACATGCAAATTCCATACAGGAAGAGTGAACTATGAGGCCAATGTACTCACCAATATTGCATTCTGCTTGCACATGCACTCACGCACACAGCCTCAGACACACACACACACACACACACACATGCAGTTCTACGAAACTGTAATTTAATACAAAAAAGGATGCAAAGATTTCTGATCATTAAAAAAACTTTCTCTCATCAACAACAATCTAATCCAAACAGATATGTTTTAAATATTTTTTTTAATTTCACCTTCACTCCAACTGTTGACAAATGTAACATTCTTCAATCCTCTAGTCTAAAAAAACATCACACTTTCTATATTTTTCACCTCTTCCTTTGATTTTCACGATGTGCCTTTGCAGGTCTCTTGGTGTATTTTGGCTATGGAATTTGGCACAGTAAAGAGGGAAGGAGGGAGTTGCATCCCAAAGACTTGGCGGCTCGGTATGTCGTGCTCCCCAGTGGCAGCCTGGTCGAAACTGTGGAGTCCGTCCAGCCCGAACAAGCAGACGCCACAGCCACCTGCATGAACCCTGCCATGACAACTGAGGAGTTTGCTGGAAGAAGATGATGCGTGACTGAATCGAATGATTACATCTGCCTGATATCTGCTCTTTCCTACCCTTATCACTATTTTTTTACACAGCTGACTGCCCTGTTGCTTTCTGTACCGTCTCTCTGCAAGTATAAGTACACCAAAGCATAGTATCTCTGTCCTGTTTTGTTGTGAAGCATATTTGTATATCTTGTCATACCCAAATGCAAAGTTGAGACCTTTCTTCGTAAGGTGTATCACATCAAAGACATCGAAAATCATACGAGGCTGTCGGGCATATGCTGTATGGTGCTTTTTCTGTGACAACCTTTTGTTAGATCAAGGGTTCTTATTGTGATTTTCTTATGTACCTTTAACATTCACAGCAAACCAAAAATCTCAATAGGACAGTTTAAGCGTACGTAGTACGTGTTGTATTTTTGGAGCCGTTCAGAGAAATACACTGTTATCAATTCTTCACTTTAATCGCAAGGCTGACTATCAGATTTAGAGAATGTGGATCTCCCTATGAAACTTTTCAACTGCCCTCGTTGTAATGGAATATGACAATTTCTTTCTTTTTTTTTTCTTTAATGTTGTTTTCCCTTCAAGTTTTGTGTTCCATCAACACTGATTTTTCGTTTGTCTTTGTATGGAAAATATGAACACACACAATTGAAAGTGCAACAGTTCAGTGCTTCACCTAATCACCTGCATCACATGACCCTGATCTCGTTGGTCACAATTCTTTTTTTTTTCCCCCTGATGCACCGTTAAGCAGCAGTCCTTTCCCTTGTCAATAGCATCACTGTAGATATCAGAGCACATTATTACATTCAGGAAATTTGAGCACAAATTGAAAATCTTTTCAGAGAATATTTTTTCCAGAAACAGGTTATCGTTAAATCTGTTTTCTCTCTGTGAGGTCTTCTTCATCTCAGATTTGGAGGCATCACCAGGCTGCGGTTTGACCTCTGCAACAGAAATATGTCTCCTAATACAGGCTACTATACATTCCCACATCTGCACTTGTGCTTACTGACGGGTGTCTAATATTAGTTTACAGTGGGGGTTTTTTTTCACGTCTGCTTATAAAACTGACAGCCTTAAACATGTGAATAAAAGATGATAGATTAATCAAGTTATCAGGATGTATACAATTGCTTGATTCTATAATAAATTTATATACAGCACTTGCACATTGTCATTTATTGTTTGTTATTGTGTGTAAAACCAAATACAGACCTGGAACAGAATGTAAATGTTAGTATTGTTACAAAAAAGGTGTGAGGCCGCAGAAGATTTGAATTCTCTGCTTATTTATTTTTAACAGGGTGCACAGATACTCGATTATTTTCCAAACGACCAATGAGGATTTTCCCGCGCATCAGTCTCAATTTCTCACGTCTGTCTGTATGAAGGTGCTGTGTCATATACTGTCTGGAAAATAAAAGGTTTGAAGCTTTATTAAGAAAAATCTACATTCCTTACCATTTCAGATTTATTTTTGGTCTTATTGCAAAACGTATTTTTATGGTTTATCTCTACACATATACATGTATGTCTATTTTAATGGAATATATTTGATATGTCTCAGATATCTACACACACGGACTGGGAGTAGAATACTCGCAACAATTCCATGAACCTTGACTGATATTTAGTATTACATATCAGATGTCTACTTGCTGACATTTCAGGACTCACTTTTCTAAACAAGTCTAAGTGACTTAATTACTATGATTTAATCACAGACCTGTGTCATCAAGTGAAAGAGCTTAAAACCTTGAATTACACGGCTGATGACACAACTACATAACTGTGCCGATGTCAGGGATTAATTAACTCAAAGGTCATGACCTGTCCTTTAAGTATTTAGAACAATACTAGGACATTTTGTAACGAGAGAGTCCCCACTATGTTCATCTGATGTTTACGTTGAGTTAAAAATAGTCATAAACATCGTAAAGCGCTCTGCATTAGTCTGATGGGATGTTACACAACAAAGCAAAATGTGTGAAATTACTGATGTGAAAGAAAACCTACTTGATGTAATTCACACTGTTATAAATTAGAGATTGTTTAGCTATGGTTACTCAAATAAATTAACATCTAAGAGGGAGAGTATCTGAAGTCATTGTGCACAGCATGAAACCTCTGAGTACGTACTTGTGTTGCCATGGATACTCATTCACCATCTTTGCAAGGTGCCATAATTAAACAACAAAGCACATCCGTCCCCAAGTCTTGTAAATTCAGTCCCACACAAGGTACCCACTCCTAATCTGTTGGGGCTATTTTTGGATATTCTATTTTTTTGTTCTGTTATTTATAGGTTCAGCTCTGAAAACATTTGACTAATTATTCATACACTCTCTTAAGTCGGGGCATTTGGAAACTTAAAGCAAATTACATCTATACATCCAGTTTCCATACCACTTGTCAACACGTTTGCTGGAGCCCACCCCAGCCAACAAGGCAAGCCAGCAACTGGACTGGAGAGTGTGTGCGCGCGTGTGTGTGTGTGTGTGTGTGCGTGTGTGTGTGTGTGTGTGTGTGTGCGTGTGTGTGTGTGTGTGTGTGTGTGTGTGTGTGTGTGCGTGTGTGTGTGTGTGTGTGTGTGTGTGTGTGTGTGTGCGTGTGTGTCTCAGAAGCTCCACACAGAGTGGTGTTCCCCCTCTGCAGCAAATACTCAGCAACAGCCACACTGTACCAAAGCATACATTACAGACAAATATTTGCAAACTGTTCCAAAATTACTGCACATCTTGATACAAACCAAAGTCAATGATTCACTTTTTTCCTCTGCTTTAAGCTCCTGGTTTGAGGTAAGTGAGAGGTTTTGCGTGTGTTACGTGTTTGAATTTTAGCAGCAGTGGAACTGATGTTGAAGTTAAGGGTTTGAAGAGAAATGGTGGTGGATGATGAGGGGGTCACACAAGTGGGTGGCATGCGATCTGCTGCACTAGCTGACGCCCAATCACGCTCTACTGGGATTACTCTGTCATTGTTTCCCAACCATGGTGCCTTGCAGTTCTGCCTGTTACTGGAGGGAGGAAATAAAGCAACAAAAAAGATTCATCAATGATAAACATTGCTAGAATTATGCTTTTAAGTACTTACAATGCACTCGTTTGCGTCTGTGTTTGGTCAGCCAGTTGTTCGACAGGTGGGGTGACTGGGGAGATGCTGCATATTTGCAGAGGTGAGCTTTCCTGTTCATTAGTTGTGCTCTGTTGATGAGAACAAACCAGCATTAGAACACTTTAGGGTCATTTGCAAGGCCTGACACCAACACAGACATGAACCCTCAGCCCAAAGACACTGCAGCACACGGTATGTGTGATTTAATTGCAGATATGCAGGTATGTTTTTGTTAAACTCTGTAAGAGGGAGATTCACACTTAGTATCCATCTGTTCCATATTTACACAACATATCTGACATTTTGTATTTGTGTTGCTGTTGTTGTTTTAAGTATTTTAATTATATTTTTTTAATTATTTAGTTAGTTATGCGGGGGAGAGGTTGCTTAGAGTTTTATAGAAATGAACCAGGGATGACTTATAAGCATTTCAAGAATTAATGTGATCCAAAAACCAGTGTGTGTCAGAACAAAGCAGAGGAATGTGGGACATCATTGGATAGTCCGGGGGTCGGCAACACGCGGCTCCGGAGCCGCATGCGGCTCTTTAGCGCTGCCTAGCGGCTCCCTGGAGCTTTTTAAAATGTTTGAAAATGGAAAAAGATGGTGTAGTGGTCGATTGCGGGAGGCTGGTTGATCAAAAAATAGAGTTTTGGTCAGAAAAGGTTGGCCCCCCCTGCTCTACAGGATGCACTGCTGGGGGAAAAAAACATTCAATCGGGAAGGCTCATTGTGTATTTGTAGTCAACTTAGTCATTTTGATAGTAGGCTAATATAGCTAAGCTAATATAGATACATACAGCGTGTGTTGCCTTCTTTCTGAGACTTTTGATTTGTTGTGGCTCCAGACACGTTTGTTTTTCGGGGATTTTTGGTCCAATATGGCTCTTTCAACATTTTGGGTTGCTGACCCCTGGTATAGTCTTCACTTGAACAAGGCTGAGGGATTTTGGACAGTAATCCAATGGTGATCATGTTTTTCTCTTCAATATTGCCATTTAATTGTAGGTTATTTTTTTCCAAGGTCCTCTTCTCGTGTATTTGAAACGACGGACAGATGCATTTTGCCCTGTATTTTATGCTCATGTGATTTTCGTGCCAATGTCTATTTTTTATTTATTTAGAACTTAGAGAGAGAGAGAACAGGAGGTGGTGACATTTGATTTAATGGCATGGTTAAGATTTGCAGTCTCCTACATCTCAATGTAAGTTTGATTTAGATGAATTGTTCAGCTCTAGTTAACATTGCTAAGCTTTTTAATTTCTCAGTAGTAAATTTATATTTGATGAAACACATTACCGTACATTATTCTGCTAATACAAAAATAGGGCTCGTCCTTGATGGAGATCTCCATTCTATCAGTTCCAATCCAGTTTGAGTTGGTCAGTCCTACCTTAGCAGCATTCTGCTGGGCTGCCTCCTTTAACTTTGCAAGACTGCCTTGAAGGGCAGCATTCTCCTTCTCCAGCACGCCAATGCGAATGGAGTTTGCCTGCAACTGTTGCTCCATATCCAAAAGCACATTTCCCGTACCTTGTAAAGATTCCAAGAACCAAGACATCAATAAGGATGATTCAAATGTAACCAATCGTGTGCAAAAGTAATAATGACATGCGTACTCTTTGGTTGGGCATGAGCCAGGGGGCTGAGTTCTGGGAAAGCCACCAGCAACCTCTCTGTCTCTTTCAATGATTTCACACTTTGCTTGAGCTCAGCCACACTGCCCTGGAAATGTTCTATTTGAGTTTGTAGTGTCTGCTTCTCACTCTGTAGCTGTGAACAAGTGTCCTATTCGGAATTGAAAACCACACATTCAATTTGGTGCTGTCATTATGTGAAACGGAGGTTGAGGGCGATCTTAAAATACCCGTTGTGAAGTGAACTGTGTTCGCAGTTGTTCATTATCCTCAGACATCCTTTGTAGCTGATTGTTGAGGCTCAGCTCTCTTTCCTGCCCCTCTCCCAACTGTTTCTGCAGTTCCTCGCACTCTTCATCGAGAGCCTCTACTCTCTGTAGCAAAGACTTTTGTTTTGTTTCCATTGACTGTTCACATGGGAGTGGCAAGCACAAAGTGATTGGAAACTTCATTCGTCTGAAGTACTAAAGACCAAACCAACATGGCATGTGAGACTGCCGCCTTACCTCCTGGTGATGACATGCACTGTCGTATTTGGCCTTCTCTTTTTCGAGAAGTAGATGCACCTCGCAGAGCTGACTTTCAAACTGCTTAATTCTCTCTTGTAGATTAGCGCAAGCTTTCTCCTTTATGTGCAGCGTTTTCAGTTTCTCCTGCAGCTCATTCCTTTGATACTCTAAAATGAAGAAAAAAAACAACACTGGATGGAGTGTCACACGGTGATATATCTTAAAAAATATATCCATTCATTACAATTTTGAAACCGATTGTCCTCTTTGGGGTCGCGGGTGAGCTGGAGCCCGTCCCAACTGACTTTTGGGCGAGAGACATAAACACAGAAAAGATGAACCATTAAAAATCTTCAACTAAAATAAATGCTGGAGTACACAGAGAAAAAAATACGCACGCACCTGCAGATTATGCAACCTAGACACAGAAGGACCCAGATTCAAATTTTGATCGATACAGATATGGTTCTTACCAAGATCTTGCAGTCTATCTTGCGCTATTGCTACTTCTTCTGTCAGATCGGAATAACTCTTCTTTAGGGATGTATGTTCTGTTGGAAAGTAAATTACATTAACCTTCTCATCTGTTTTCCCATCCCTTGTACAGTACATGATTTATGTTGTCACCTCACCTCTCTTGAGTTGTTCATACTCATCTGATAGTCTTTGTTCAGTTTCTTTGCTGGCTGTCTGTGCTTTCTGTGACGCTACCTCCAACTGAAGAATAATGGAGTTCTGGTTTTCCACTTTTTCCTTTAGTTCTTTCTGGGCACGTTCCATGTCGCCCCTTAATTTATCTCGATCTGATTCTGCTGCTGTTAGTTTCTTTTTAAGAGGCTCGACTGTATCCCTCACATCTTGTACATGTTTTGACAGTCGGCGCATATCACTGAGCTGCTCACTGGCCCACTGTGCAGCATCACCGGCTCTCATTTCTCCCATAACACTATCCTGCACAGCATCTACGAGTGGGTGTAAAGAAGAGGGCAATCCCTCACGCTGAAGTAGCTCGGCCAGGACATTGCCCGTCTTTCTAATAGTAGATTGTGTTTGATGACATACACTGCAGGGAGCAGCGGGCGTGTCGTCGGTTTGAGAGGATACATTGTGCGTGCCAACTTTATGATCGCATGCGAGGCTATCGGTTTGAGAGTATACATTGTGCGTGCCAACTTCAGGATTGCATGTGAGGCTATCGGTTTGAGAGTATACATTGTGCGTGCCAACTTTAGGATTGCATGGGAGGCTGTGCGTGGTACTGGGGGGTTGCGAGTGGCACTGAGGGGTGGGTGCATCCTCATCTGGTAAAAAGCTGGTGTTTGTTGAAGCAGAAATGTCATGTGCACGCATTGAAGGTACACACTCATCACGATTGGACATCTCTGTTTGGAACTTGTTTTCCTTCTGAAGAAGCAGACAGAGAAAGTTATAAATAAATAAAATACATACGGAGATTTTGATAAGTTGCGATACAGTTTGTAAGTGAATCAACCTTCATGTTGGAAAATTGAAGTAAATTGCGCCAATATTTTTTAACAACGAGTCCAATTGACGTGCAGGCTTTCTGATCGGTTTGTTGATTCCTGTTGTTACTGCTCCGTTCTTCAACATAAGCATTTGATGCTTGTACAAGAAGCAGTAGCCTTTATATATTTAGAAAAAGAATTGTGTTAAGTTGCAGGTTGCATTTATAAAAACCGTTCTCGACGTGCAAGAAACTTTTATTTACCTGTCTATCACTAACTCCAGTAAAACAATATGGACGTGCTGGTTAAATTCATCCTCGCCGTCCAGAAAACTGTATTGCTCCATATCCAAATCCAGATTACAAGAGAGTTTGTCCGGGAATTTCCACGAGAAAACATGCACCGGGCCGGTTGTGGAAAAAGCGTCCACAATTGCACATTGAAGGTCGGCGATATCTTTTTGGAGACTTTCTATACAGTCCTGGCGACCGAGAAACTGAGACATTTTTAAACACTCAGTTTTGACTGCCGTCCCGGCGAAAGGGGTGGCGTGTTGATGTCTCGTCTCCGCGGCAACCTGGCAGCACGGCACTCCAAGTCCCAAGGTACTTTGCGGCATCTACCCGGAAGTAATACTCCGCCATTGAAGTGCAGTTAGCAAGAGGACCGACCACGCAGTAAGTTTTCAATAACAGAATTTGTTAACATTTATTCATGGCTCATTTTTTAGCACGGTAAGATAGCACATGTACTGCAAGTTTTGAGCTATCCTGATCTGTTTTCTTAGGTGACTTGTGGGTTCATTAAAAAGTCGCAATCATGCCGCCTGGCCCTGTTCAAATTGTCCAGCCGGAGCTCAACAAGGTAACGACGACACTGTGCTAGTTAGCTGATGTTAGCAAGCGACTGAAGGTACAGTTTTCGTTTAGTTGCACTAATATAGGTAAGAATTGGTATGTAAACCAAATGTAGTCGAAGTACCTCAATATTAAGAAGCTTGTAATTTTTTTGCATGGCCGTATTTATCATATATTTTATGGCACCCGCCAATTAGCTGTCATTTGCCGGATAGCAGGATAAACGGGGTTATTGTTTGTGCTTTCTAATTGCTGTGGGGTGTTTCATACTAAAACTAATACGATGAATTTGTTTTGTTTGTGAGCTGCAGTAAAACTGTATACCGCCGCCTGTGTGATAAGACCGCATTGTGCAACATTGGATACGCTTAGATCTACCGTATTAAACAGTTTCTGTTGCTTATATAATAGTGACCAACATAATTAACTTTACGTAATATAATGCCAATCCGGTAATGTATGTTGTTGTTAATTTTAATTTAACACAACTATACGTCTGCTATACAGGTTGATGCAGCTGAAGAAACTCCAGCAACCAAACCTATTGTTGGTATTATATACCCACCACCTGAGGTCCGAAACATTGTTGACAAAACCGCCAGCTTTGTTGCCAGGTTGTTTTCTGTTTTCAAGTTAAATGTTGTTCACATCTGGATTTTTACTGTTCTATTGTCTTTCATAATGCTTAATCACGATTTGTCCATTTTCAGAAATGGGCCTGAATTTGAAGCAAGAATCCGTCAGAATGAGATCAACAACCCTAAATTCAATTTCCTCAACCCCAATGACCCATACCATGCTTATTACCGACACAAGGTTACTGAGTTCAAGGAGGGTAAAGCCCTGGAACCATCAGCAGCTGTGCCAAAGGTTATGCAGCAGACCATGCAACAGACCCAGCAGCTTCCTCAGAAAGTATAACCACTTCACATTTCACAATGATTTTATTATAGTTTTCCTATTCGCTGTATTAATTTTTAAAATATTTTTGTGGCTGTCCAAAGGTGCAGGTTATCCAGGAAGCTATCATTCCTAAAGAGCCACCCCCTGAGTTTGAGTTCATTGCTGATCCTCCATCAATTGCTGCATTTGATCTGGATGTCGTCAAGCTCACTGCACAGTTTGTTGCTCGCAATGGGCGCCAATTCCTCACTCAGCTCATGCAAAAGGAACAGAGAAACTACCAGTTTGATTTTCTACGCCCGCAACACAGCCTTTTCAACTACTTCACCAAATTAGTTGAGCAGTATACCAAGGTGAAACAATTTTCCTAAACTTTATTTAGATTGTATTTCATTGCTGGATTAATTCCTCTTTGTTTTCTTCACGTGTAGATTTTAATTCCTCCTAAAGGCCTTCTGATAAAGCTGAAGAAAGAGTCTGAGAATCCGAAAGAGGTTATGGACCAGGTGAACAATTCTTATTTGGTTTTTGCTTTGTTTCACATAAATGAAAGCAATTAACAGCCTTTAACCTTTGCAATGGTAAAACCTTCAGGTGAGATATCGTGTTGAGTGGGCCAAGTATCAGGAGCGTGAAAGAAAGAAGGAAGAAGAGGAAAGAGAGAAGGAACGAGTAGCATATGCTCAAATCGACTGGCATGATTTTGTTGTAGTGGAGACGGTGGATTTCCAGCCCAACGAGCAAGGTAATAGAGTCCGTCTGATTACTTCTGACGACTGTTGTCACCAAAATTATTTATTTTGTGAGTGTTACATAATAAATTGGCACTAATTTGGTGGAATGGTTAAAAAAATATCAACATGCAAAACAACATACTCCACGGGCAACATTGTAGTCGACAGGTTAGCACGTCCCCCTCACTGTGCAGAGGTGCAGGGTAGGATTCCGTCTCCGGTCTTCCTGTGTGGAGTTTGCATGTTCTCCCGATGACTATGTGGGTTTTTTTCCGGGTACTCCAGTTAGGTTTCCATCCACATTCCAAAAATGATGGGGACATTATGATTTTCCAGGCCACTTCCCCCCACCCACCACCCCGGAGGAGCTTGGTGCCCGCATCCTCATCCAAGAGCGTTATGAGAAGTATGGCGAGAGTGAGGAAGTCGAAATGGATGTCGAAAGCGATGATGAGAATGATGAGAGGGAGGTGCGGAATGCAGGCCATTCTGTGCAACCTGATCAAGACACACAGGTCCAGGACATGGATGAGGTAAGAAGATTTTGTAAATAAATTGGTGCCCCCTAAAAAGACTACAAATATCTTCTCACTGCAGACAGATTTATGATTAATCATCTATCACATTTTAAAAAGAACAAATTATTTGTAACGCGAAAGTGCTTTGTCACTCTTGTTCTTTAGGGATCTGATGAAGAGGATGAAGGCATGAAAATACCGGTGCCTCCCAGCAACCCAATGCCACCCCCACTGCCCCCAACTCCAGACCAAGTTATTATTCGTAAAGACTATGATCCCAAAGGTGAGGACTGCCTCTTTTTTAATTTGAGCTAATCTCATTGGCAAGCCATCAGAATGTCACCATTTCCAGTGTATGATGATCCGATGCCATTATTTCATCAGCTTCCAAAGCTCCAGCACCAGCAGTTGTTTCAGATGAGTATCTCATCTCACCTATTACTGGTGAGAAGATCCCGGCTAGTAAAATACCGGAGCACATGCGCATTGGTCTGCTGGATCCACGCTGGCTGGAGCAAAGGGACCGCAGCATCAGAGACAGGCAGACTGAAGACGAAGTTTATGCGCCTGGTATGGACATCGATAGCAGCTTGAAGCAACTGGCTGAGAGGCGTACCGATATCTTTGGTGTGGAGGAGACAGCCATTGGTAAGAAAATTGGGGAAGAAGAAATCCAGAAGCCGGAGGAAAAGGTGAGCGCAATTGTGCTCTTACGGACATTATTATATATTTTTATTATTTTATTTTGTTTTAATGATTGCCTCAAACTAATTCGGGTGTTCTCTCTTCAGGTCACCTGGGATGGCCACTCTGGAAGCATGGCACGCACCCAGCAAGCAGCTCAAGCTAACATCACCCTCCAAGAGCAGATTGAAGCGATTCACAAAGCTAAAGGGCTGGTAGGGGAGGATGACACGAAAGAGAAGATAGGTCCGAGCAAACCCAGCGACACTCACCACATGCCTCCGATGCCATCCCCTGCACCCATTGTGCCAAAACCTAGCCCTCCGGTTGCAGCAATGCCTCGCCCGCCTTCCAATGTCAGTTGTGCACACAAAAAGCATGTTTGTGGCAAGTTGTTGCTTCCCCCACAGTGTAATGTGCCTGTTCTTAGGTGGGGCCCCCAGTGCGCACCACTCTTCTGTCAGCTATGCCAGTAATTCCAAGGCCGCCCGTGGCTCCCGTTGTGCGCCTGGCTCCAGGACAAGTGTTAACATCAATGCCTCCGATGATTCCTGGCCCTCGCATCAATGTGGTTCCCATGCCCCCATCTGCACCTCACATGATGGCTCCCAGACCACCTCCAATGGTCGTTCCAGCTAGTAAGATCAGTTTCTGTTACGTTATGTTACCTTGTGTTAAATTGGACACTAATTTCCCCACTGTTACAATCTAGCATTTGTTCCTGCTCCTCCTGTACCACAACCCCCAAATATTGTTCCTGCACCGCCATCACACCCGCCGCCGCTTCATGACGATGAGCCAATGAACAAGAAGATGAAGACAGAAGACAACCTTATTCCAGAGGATGAATTTATTCGCAGACACAAGGTCAGTATTTTTTCTTTTATTTTGCAATACTTGACATACGGCTCTCTGCATGTTAACTGTTGTTGCCCTGAATTTCTTTAACATCATTGTCTAAAGCAGTGGTTCTTAACCTGGGTTCAATCGAACCCTATGGGTTCAGTGAATGGGTCCCAGGGGTTCGACGGAGCCTCTGCCATTGCGGTTAAGACACACCCGACTCAACGTGTCAATTAGTTATGACACACCCGCCTGGCCATCACTGGCTGCAGATGATCACATTACATTGCTTGTCCAATCAGTCCTGCGGGAAATTTAGTTCACTCGGTAGTCAAAGTGTGACTGTTGTGATCGTACATCATGCACGGTTCATTTTGTGCACAATTAAAAAAATGTATACTTATGTCTAGAAATGTTATTTACTTTTTTCAGTCTTAGTAAATATGTTTTTTACGTGTTGAATTCATTTAAAATAATTGATTTTTTCCCGCCCCCTTATCTCAATGAATGTGCATATGAACTGGTTGGATTCAGTGCCTCAATCAAGGTTAAGAACCACTGGTCTAAAATAAGAGCTACAACTACTTGCATTGCTTGATATACATTTGTACAGCCCAACAGATTTCATACAAAACCTGTATTTTTCTTTCAGATTTACTATTTCCTATAACATACTGCATTGCAGTACACTCATGAAAATGTGTGACATTGATTGAAAACGAATACACACCTATAAAACTCTTGCAAAGCCTCTTTGAAAAAAAATCTGATTCACAACCGCAGTCACCACCAAATTCGGTAGGGGGGAAGTATTCATGTTCATCAGAAAGGGATAAAAAGGTTACTTTTCAAAGTGTTTGCACTCGTATGTTATGCAAATGAATGGTAACCATTTGAAATAGAAAATTAATACATTTATACACCTATGAAATTGCTACAATTGTATTTTATGCAATGATGAAATAAAATAGCATAGTTCTCATCAGTAAGCCACTCTCGCCAATGTTATTACTTTGTGCTTCATTCGAATAAATCAAACTGTGTCTGAATTTCTGACTTTTTTTTAACTATTGTTTTACTCTCAAGGGTCCCGTGGCAGTTAAAGTCCAGGTCCCCAACATGCAGGATAAGACAGAATGGAAGCTCAATGGCCAAGTGCTCAATTTTACAGTACCACTCACTGACCAGGTAATGAGAGTAATCTTGTTCTTATTTTGTGCAAAACATGTACTACAGTGCACTCCGCTTAATAGAACACCGGTTAATAGAGTAATCCGCTTAATAGAGCAAAAGGCTCTGGAACAGATTTGCCTAATGCAATTTCCTATAAAGATACTCCGCTTAGTAGAACAGATCTCCGCTTAATAGAACAGGCCGTAAGCAATGAACATTGTAAACTAGTGGTTTTCGAAGTGTAGCTATCGCGATACTGTACCACTATCGCGAGAAAACGCGGTAGTTCTAGCCGTATACAGTAACAGGTAGCACGCGTCACTCCACACATAGACACACGCACGTCACAATGGCTTCAACTTCATTCAAGAGACGAGAGAGAGACTAAGTGTAGCTATCGCGATACTGTACCACTATCGCGAGAAAACGCGGTAGTTCTAGCCGTATGCAGTAACAGGTAGCACGCGTCACTCCACCCATAGACACACGCACGTCACAATGGCTTCAACTTCATTCAAGAGACGAGGGCTATCACCTGCGGATAAGAAGGACATACTCAGACGATACGATGCATTGCCGGATTCTCAGAAGGTACGCCCGCGGTTTCCAGGACTTCCCTCTTATCCAGCGCATTGAGAGGGAAGTCAACCGCAAAATTACGGACTCCTATTTCCAGACAAAAGTAACGAAATATTTCTCGTGATTTGAGATGTTTGACTGAAGTTGATTAAAGTTGTTGTTTGATTAAAGATATGGACGTCCACAGTCGAAATATCTCTTCTAACTCGTCAGCAGGGGGTTTTCTGCGTGCATAACTTGGTCGTCGACGTGTCTGAAGGTGTACCTAATAAAGTGTCTCCGGTTAATAGAAACCCCGCTTAGTAGAACAGAAGCGCTTCGGCCCAATGGTGTTCTATTAAGCGGAGTGCACTGTATTAACACTCTCATAATGGATGTGTATATCAAAATAATTTCTCCTCAGGTTTCTGTTATCAAAGTGAAAATACATGAAGCCACAGGCATGCCAGCAGGAAAGCAGAAGTTACAATATGAGGTAAATTTACTCTTGGCCATGTTGAAAACTAGTTGAGTCAGAAATTCCAAACAAAACTCATTGACCTGTCACCTGTAAACGAGCATTGGTCATAATTCAAGCATCTACTCGAACATAAATGTGTATGTATAATCTGTGTTTCTTCCTATTTTAGGGCATTTTCATCAAAGATTCCAACTCTATGGCTTATTACAACATGAGCACTGGTTCGATCATTCATTTGGCATTGAAGGAGAGAGGTGGAAGAAAGAAGTGAATCTCTGAAAGAAGCACAAGATTTGTGGATCACATTTTCAAGTCAAGATGTTTAACCTTGTTGTGTAACAATTTATTTTAGTCAAAATGTTATTTGTAATTGTTCTTGTATTTGGAATTATGCATACTCATACATCTTGTTTTCCTAAATGTAATGTTATCTCGAGTACCGGCAATTCCAAGTGTCTGTTATTATAAATCATTGACTCATTTTCTCCATGATGCGTTTCCGTTTAATAAAGATTTTTAAAAAGAACCCCAACTGTCTGTGAATACTTGTTTTATTGAATGTGAATGCAGATCGAGAGAAAACCATGCGCATAACTGTCACACATGATGCCTGCAGAATGCAGTACTGTACTTCAAAAAACGTGTCAGGAGGCGCCATCCCCCCTTCCATTTACAGATGGTAGTAACAATAGAAGCCACTAGGAGTAACATTAGCCTTGCTATCCCAAGACAAATCATTCGCACCGCTGGGCAAGACTGCTGGTCGAAGCAAAATTTGACAGGACGTCGAGCTCAGCCATCACTGCTGGCCGTTGACATTTCAATTATCTACTTTCTGTAGTTTATTCCCCTGGCAATGAAGTACACTCTAACGGCAGGGAACGGTGGAAACCGTGTAGGAATACTGAGGGTTCGAGTCCCGAGCTGTTAACGTAAGTTTGCTTTAGCATGCCAGTTAGCTAACGCTAAACGTCGGATTGCAGTTGATTTTACGTTAACTCGCTTTTCTATAACTCCGACCTGACGTCTATTTTCTGGCTAGTGTTGTTACGTTGTGGCGCCTGTTAATGGTTAGCGAGGGACCAGTAGAAGTGAATTTTTCATTTCTATGAATAAGCAAATGGCGTCGGAGATGTTTGACTCGAACGTGGTATATGTTTAAGGAGCAATTTCTGACTTGGGCTTGTCAACAGCCTCGCTGACGTTGGCCAACTTCGCTAGCCTGCTAGCTGTCGACGCTAACATGGCCAACACGGAGAACGGCCGTCGCTCGGTGGACACAAGGAGCATCCGGACCCTCAGCAGCAGTCACATCGACGACGAAAGTTCACTGGGGTCCGACTCTGAGATCAACGGTTTCACCAGCGATAAACAAACCGACAAATATGGATTTATTGGCGGAGCGCAACAGTACTCGGAGGAGTCGTAAGTGGCATTTTAATTTTACTTGGTCGCCGGGTTGTGCTTTAAATAACCTACACGATGTTTATGGTCATTTCAACCATGAATGCACGAGAACATGGTGCAGAAAATGTCATTTATCCAGAATGTTTGTGTGCGCTGCCTGGATGCCTCGACCCACGAGCTGCGTGGCACAATGTGGTTATTATACCCTGTGTTTTTTCCCCCGGAACATAGAATGTCGAGCCAACAGTGAATTTCTCAAGATCGGTTGGTTGTTGTAACTGTACTGTACTGTTTTCCTGGTAATAAATACGTTTCAAGTGTACGGCGTTTTATTGAGGGATCCATATTTGTTCCAAAAACATTATGATCTACATCTTCTATTAGCCGCTATAAATCAAAGAGGAGTGCCTAAAAGTAGCCCCTTTGAAGCAGTGTGAGCCTACAATTACGCACTTTAGTTGATGAGGTAATTGCATAGTTCCAAAAAACATCATACCTCCCTCAATATTATGCTTGATCTTCCTATATTTTATTCAACTGAAGCTTTTAATGTGGGTCTATTTTAGTGTGGACGCTTGTATATACGTACTCGAATCAGGCAAATACTGCCACTCGTAAAGTATTCTATTAAACATCCTTGATCTAAATAAATACTGCTAATTCTCAAACTTGCACTCACACGACCATAAAAATCAACTGTTAAGTGACACAAGCACAACTCCCTTCCATTCAAAGCTTTTGCTTTTAACTGTTGACTGGATGTTCATACTCTATAACTGACGATCACTTAATGCTTACTTCAACCCTTTTATAGTTCAATTTGTTTAAAAGTGGAACATGTGTTTATAAGAAGTGAAATGATACATGTTCTCTTTTGTGTGTCTCCAGGGCTCAGGATGTGCCTACAGCAGTGCTCAGGCAGAGGGAGGTGAAGTGGTTGGATATGCTCAATCACTGGGACAAGTGGATGATCAAGAGATTCAATAAGGTAGGACAAAACAAATTCTAAACTGTTGAAGCATAAAACGTCCTGTGGTTCACTTGGGGCAAGCCATCAAAACGTCTTTTCTAAGTTTATTGTACTGCCAATATCTTTGCAAATCTCCATACTCTCATATTTTCTGGAGTTTCTTTGTTTATTGTAAGTGGCCAACAGGGGGCCAGATATTTATGCCATATACTGTACTCTCAGTGACTGTTTTTTTAACCAACACTAGGGTGTTATTTTTTTTTAATCATTAAATTTTTTTGTTGCAGTTATTTGGAACAAGTTTGATGACCATTGTCAAGGAAATTATCAAGCTGCTCAGTATATCAGAAGTAACATTCAACAACCACGACATTTATATGGATATTTATGAATCCCTGGCATACATTTTCACAATACCCTTATTGATTTCAATAATACCTTCAAAACGTCATTAGGCGACACTGTAAATAACTGTAAGTGCCGTATCTCGCTGAGTGGCAAAGGTTTGCAAGTATGCGTGCATAGCGAATGTTTATTTTTCGTCAGTGTTCATTCCATGTTGCAAAGATGTTCGTTCCTTTGCAGTTTTAATGGTCGCGAACAGTTTTTCTCATCAGCATAAAAATTTTGAACATGTTAAAAATTTCTGTGCGACTAGAAAAACTGCTAGAGCTCATTAAAATTGTTGGCGAATGTCTGTGACTGTGACCTAGAACAAACCCTGACGAAAGAAAAACAACATTCGCACTTGCAAACCTTCATCACTCGGTAAGCTATATGGGCCTTTACTGCTCCATTATGGGTCTGTTTGCGGTCTTTAAAGATGACATTATTTATAATGCAGTGGTCACCTTATGTGAACTGTTAGTTACAAAACCTTGCCTGCTAAATTGCTGACAGTTTCATAATTCCAACACTAACCCTGGATCAAATAAATTCACTTTCAACTATTTCATCTATGAAAACTGCATTACAAAATGAATTGTATTTGAGTTTCACTGGTACAGCAAAAGTTGCATTAAAAATCGCAACCAGCATTTTATATTCCCGGTATATATTATAATAATAAAAAAAGATTGACAATTTCATTGTGAAAGTGATATAATAAATGGTAAATGTTTATAATGAGCACACATGCAGTGCATAAAATAGCATATTCTGTAATCACATTAATGTTTTACTGACTGCCTTTTACTGCGAGTTGACTGAGTGAGAGAGACTGTAAAGCAATCTAACACATTGCTGCAACTTGGCCTCATTTTTATGAGTCAGCAGTAGGGAAGAACTTGACCTATCCCTGCCACACAATACACACCTTGTGACAAAAACAGTTTAGAGTCATGTTTAGGGTGGGGCTCAACTGACTTGATAGAAGACATTGTCCAAACAAACCTCTGTGTATGTAGACTGTTTGTCCACACTACAACAACCAAATTCAATTGCACAGAACAATGAGTTTATTTGCTCATTGTGGAGATAATGCTGATAGTTCAGCTACTGCGAGTTTCAGGATGTAAAGTCATTGTTTTCTGATCCCGCAATACAACTTGTGTTGTGCCGAGTATCAAGAAATGCATTTTGGGAAATTTTCCGTCACTTCTGTCAACACGGACTTGTGCATGGTGACATGATCACGCTGCACAAGCAGCATGCAAGCTACATTCTTAGCCTTTTTATGTTGTTCATTCGTTCTTTGAACGGCTAGTGTGACAAACCTGTACCATTGGTTGCACTTTTCTATTTTGTCGTGCTGTATTTTGTGACCCCATATTTCACCCTGGTCCAGGTGAGACTTCGAAGCCAGAAAGGAATTCCTCCCTCTCTCCGAGGCCGTGCGTGGCTCTACCTTTCAGGAGGAAAGGGCAAGAAAGAGCAAAACCAAGGAAAGTTTCAGGTCGGGGACATCCTCCTTTCACTTCCACTCTATTCTTGGTCTCATGTCATTTTTCAGTTTCAATACAAATAGTTCCTAAAATGTAGCATGAGTGAACACCCCCTGACACCAATTTTTTTTTTAATATGTTGCTTAAGCGCTTAGTTTGTTTTCGTAGAAAGTGTTTATTGAAATTGGATGACTTATTTCTTGGTTAGGTGCATTGTACAAAACCAGACTTACAGCCTCGTCCATGTGTTTCATTTTAGGAGTTGGATAGCCAGCCAGGGGATCCCAAATGGAGCGACGTGATTCAGAAAGATCTCCATCGACAGTTCCCATTCCACGAGATGTTTGTGTCGCGGGGAGGACACGGGTAAGACCCCAGACCAGAAGGAACATGCACAAAAATTCCAGTTTGGTACGTGGTTGTGACCACTGTTGTGAATCTGTCCACAGGCAGAAGGATCTTTTCCGTGTTCTGAAGGCCTACACTCTGTACAGACCAGAGGAGGGATACTGTCAAGCACAAGCTCCCATTGCTGCTGTGTTACTCATGCACATGCCTGCTGAGGTACATCACTCCCACAAAACAATAATTAAATAAAATATTTTTATTGCACAGCTCAGACTTAATATAACCTTGAGCCATCAGTGCTGTGGAGGTGGGAGCAGTGCGAAGTTTGCTCAGGGAGCTCATCTGATCAGTATCTCTTCTTCACGTTCTTCACCCACTCAATAATTCTGGACAAAACGGGTGTTTTGGTAACCTAGAAGACTAATGCAGGGGTCCCCACGCAGCCTTTTTGAAATAGAGTGCTACTTTTTTGGTACTAACTCATGTTAATACTACTGTGGTAGTTTGGTTCAAATCACACATTTACTCAAATCACTTTTTATACGGAATTAATAATTGGTGGTAATCATTTGTGCGAAGACATTGCTCATGTTTTAATGACTTCCTCAGAATAATTATGAAACAGATAAATATCATCACGCACAACTTTATTTTCATAAATCTCTGCCAGTGTTCGCATTTTCGAATGAGTACTTCTACAGCCTTCCTAAAAATTCACACTGTCCCCATGACTGGTGAGCTCTTGTTAGAACAGACCCTCGAGCTACTCACATGGTCCTTGAGGGCTACCTTGCTGACCCTTCAGCTAATGTATTTCCCAGCTGCATGTCAACATTATTTACAGCCCCCATTGGTTGTCACTGTAATCACAATGTACTCCATTGAGATTAATCACCAACCTCCCACTTCCTCTAGGTTTAAAAAAGTGTGTTGTACAGTTTACTTTCGGGACACGAGTACAGCAAGCAATAAACGTATATTTAATACTTCTCTGACAGCCAGGCCAAATTCTTGTGAAGTATTGGATATTATTACACTGCTCAGGGGTAGTAATGAAGGGACCAATCTGTGTTGGGGATGAATGTCTTTGAATTTTGAACAAACCTTTTTTTTGCAGATCTATTTTAGGCATGGCTTGAATTACTTTTTCATATCTGATGCCAATATCAATAATGCAGGCTCGAGAATCCGCCGATTCTGATCAGATTCTTTTTGTCACTGTAAATCACAGGTGTCAAACTCTAGGACCGGGAGTCGAATTTGTCTGCAACTTACCGGTAATTTTTTTGTGGCCTGCAGAACCAAATCTTGTGCGTCAGCTTCCATGATTTTTGCAGAAATCTCATCCAAAATTTCTCAAATGTCATATGTAAAACAAAAGAGAGAGATTGCAAGTGATTTTTGTTCCCAAGCCCCTTTTTACGGTATTTTGAACGATCCTGAATAAATGATTATCCTTGACGTGATTTCCAAGCTAGTTGTGGTGTATATGTAATACGGTAATATGAGGAGATTAAACATTTGTATGGTTTCACAGCCATAATGGCCCTCTGCGTGAAACCGTAACTAAAAATGAATTTGATACGCCTTACTCTAAATGTGAGAGTTGGGAATAACACGTGGATGTCATTTGCTAGATGACATCTCAAAAACACCACATTCTGCTCCCCTATAGAAAGAAGGGAAACGCCTTGAAGTCACGTGTCACTACTGTGGCTTGATTGAAAATGAAAGCTCCCATCTTATGAAGCGACCCTGTACAGGAGAAGCGGTGTCAAAAATGACATGAAAATATCAAATGTCTCATGTACAGTGATACCTCTACTGTCGAACGTCTCTTTATACGAAATATTCAAGTTACGAAACGCCTCAACAGGAAAATATTGCCTCTTGTTAAAAAAGAAATTTCAAAAATCGAAAGGCTTGGAACGTATTAGGGCATTTACATGGAAAACGCGTCTACTGTACTTACAATATTTTCGAGTTAAGAAATGTCTTCCAGAACCAATTTTGTAAGTAGAGGTACCAGTGTAAAAAATTTGGTTGCTTGACCTGATTGTCTATTTCCTACAGGATGCCTTCTGGGGGCTGGTACAAATATGTGAGAAATACCTTCCCGGCTACTACAGCCCCGGCCTGGTGAGAAAGACACTGCGCAACAGATGTGATTATGACTGAAACAAGAGCACAGCTTGTATCTTATAGGCTGACACAATACTTGATCTGAATCAGCCCGACACCAAGAAGCATGGTCACGATGTAATTGTGTAACAAGAATGTGGTTTATGGATGATGAATCCTACCTTTTGATATCGCATGAGCGGTGATTTTTCTCAAGTGGAAACAGGATTTATTGTTCATCAAGATGATGTTATGTAATCTCCATTGTCTTTCTGAAACGTGCAGCAACATGATGCGACTGGACTGGTTTTTAATCGTGGAACATCCACACGCTTATGCAGAGGAGCACTTGGTTTCCAAACCCCACATTAATGGTTCTCTTCTCTGTGTCTCTTAGGAAGCTATACAGTTGGATGGAGAGATCCTTTTTGCTTTGCTGCGACGCGTCTCCCCACTAGCCTTCCGCCATTTGGAGAAACACAAGATTGACCCCATCCTCTACATGACTGAATGGTTTATGTGTGCCTTCTCTCGAACGTTGCCATGGGCCTCCGTGTTGCGTGTCTGGGACATGTTCCTCTGTGACGGTAACTCCCAGAATTGTATATCCACTCATCATGTGCAAGAATCTTTGATATATTTGGGGCATTTGATGTATTTTTATTGGAATAATTCATTTTCCAGACTGTCGTGATAATACTATTCCTGTTTAGGATTTTTTCCAGTCTAGCTAGGGACAGAATCATACATCACGGCTCAAAGAGACAGAGGGACAAGCTGTTGTAATTCCTACCCCGTTTACCTGATTTTGATGTAAATACCCTAAAATTAAAGCTGGAGGTTTATCTAGTTAAAATTCATCTTAATTTATTTCAAACCCTGTCAATGTCACAATATTTATGGAGCCGACTGTATGCACCTAAATTGACTCAGAGCTTTGGATAAGTTGTTGAACGTTCTAAATAGCATAACCTAACAAGCCCTATTAACCTAGCCCTATTTTTAAAGATCATCTTTTACTGCAGCCTGGATTTTCTATGCTGACATAAAAACAATTGGTCCAGCAGCATTCCTTGGACCGACCAATGCTCAGAACACAGAGCAAATATACAAGGAAGAGCCATGTTACACAATTAATCCAAGTAATTTGGCTGAACAACTGGCTAAAATGGCTTAAGTAGTGTTTGCATACGCTGTACCACCTCCTGATTACGGGTATCTAAGAATGTTTTTTTTTTTAATTAAACACAAAATTAAGAACAAAAAAGTTTAAGGACTGTGTAGTTGGGGAAAAAAAATCATACACAAGAAACACCCGATTAATAACTCTAATAGACTTTGTCTTTTTCTTGTGAAAATCAGGTGTGAAAATAATCTTCAGAGTCGGCTTGGTGCTGTTAAAGTGCATGCTGGGAAGTCGTGAGAAGCTGAAGGCCTGCCAGGGCCAATATGAAACCATGGAGCTTCTCCGAGCTGTGGAGCCTCGATACATGCAGGAGGGTTTCCTCGTCCGAGAGGTAAAAGCAGCAACGTTATTGAGTCGGTTTGATTAAAGCTCAGTCTTTTTCTAATGCCACACCAGAGTGGATGCTACTATCAAAGCATAGTAACTCTAAGTGATGATCCTTTCGTTACCATCAACTCAGCTAGTGCAAGGTTCAAGACAAATAATTCATTGGATAAAGTCAGCAAAGTGGGTGTTGGATTATCTGTGCAACAGAACTACTGGAAACTCACTCAGTCATCATCGTACAAATGCACACAATCCCACACATGACACATGGGGGGATTGTGTGGGATTGACAAATCACCGAATGAAGTCATAGAAAGTCATGGAAAGAAAGAAATAAGTTCATCCACTGTGTACTGGTCCCCAACAGGCGAGCTTGCGGACAGCGCTTTGAACTTAGAATATAGCTCCATTGCAGCATGCATCAACTCAAAACAAATGACAGTAATTATAGCTGACTCTTGAGTAAGTGCTTGCACAAAATTGCGGGCCTTTTTTTTTTTGTATGAGTCACTAGACTGTCATGCCAGTAGTCTACTTGCTTCAGAATAACTGCTGAATTCTCACTAATATAAAATTTTTCTGAGTGAACTTAAGTGTTTCTATATTTACTTGCTCTGAAAATGTACTGAAATGTGAAGTTGTCACTTTTGAACTGTGACTGTTGCTGTCACTCTAGTCCAGAATTGTGATTTGTAGCTGCATGTCAAACAGGGCAGAACAGACAGAGCCCTTAGAGAATGGATACAGTGCACTCCGCTTAATAGAACACCGGTTAATAGAGTAATCCGCTTAATAGAGCAAAAGGATCTGGAACGGATTTGCCTAATGCAATTTCCTATCAAGATACTCCGCTTAGTAGAACAGGCCGTAAGCAATGAACATTGTAAACTAGTGGTTTTCGAAGTGTAGCTATCGCGATACTGTACCACTATCGCGAGAAAACGCGGTAGTTCTAGCCGTATACAGTAACAGGTAGCACGCGTCACTCCACACATAGACACACGCACGTCACAATGGCTTCAACTTCATTCAAGAGACGAGGGCTATCACCTGCGGATAAGAAGGACATACTCAGACGATACGATGCATTGCCGGATTCTCAGAAGGTACGCCCGCGGTTTCCAGGACTTCCCTCTTATCCAGCGCATTGAGAGGGAAGTCAACCGCAAAATTACGGACTCCTGTTTCCAGACAAAAGTAACGAAATTTTTCTCGTGATTTGAGATGTTTGACTGAAGTTGATTAAAGTTGTTTTGTTGTTTGATTAAAGATATGGACGTCCACAGTCGAAATATCTCTTCTAACTCGTCAGCAGGGGTTTTTCTGCGTGCATAACTTGGTCGTCGACGTGTCTGAAGGTGTACCTAATAAAGTGTCTCCGGTTAATAGAAACTCCGCTTAGTAGAACAGAAGCGCTTCGGCCCAATGGTGTTCTATTAAGCGGAGTGCACTGTATTAGTAACTTAACAAACTGCAGCACATAAGGGGTGGGGGGGGGGGGGGGGTTCACATCCAAAAGGGCTCATCCAGTCTTTATAATAAGCTGTCTGTATGAGTTGACTGCTGCTGACCCTGCCAGAGCACTTTGGCATTCACTTATTCAGTTGTAACGTTTAGCACAAAGACCAGACATGGCTGGCGCTTACTGTATTTCCCATAAAGGGCGCGTCTATTCTTTGGAAAATGATCTCAATGACTCATCTGTATCCGAATGACGCGTGTCTTCCTGACATAGATCTTGGAAGTGCCAATTACGGCGCGAGACGTGGAACGGGAACATCACACCCAGCTAAAGCGCTGGAGGAAGAGCCACGGCGAGCTCAATTTCAAATCTCCTCCGAGGATGCACGGCGCTCGACTCATCATGCTGGCCGATCCCCCGAGGCGCCAGGACCTCCAGCAGCACCCCACCATTTTACTGGAAGAGGCGGAGCTTAGCCCGCTGCTGAAGAAGGGCAAAGAGCACAAGAGCAGAAAGAAAACCCTGAAGAAATCGCAGTTTCCTGAGGTGATTCCAAACCCTTACCCTCTTCCCAACGCCACGCCACCCCCACCGTCTTATCCACCAGCCCCGCCTCCACTGCTAAACAAGGCCCCGGAGACTGTACCACAGACTCAAGCAGACCCAATTCACCAGGACCACGCGCCTTCTGCAGACCTCCCGCCTGCCAAAGAGACTCCCCTACAGCAATCCACACACAGCCTCAGCAGCACAGACCAGGATACGTACCTGTAATTCTGACGCGCGCAGTGTGTGCGTAATAGCAGCACCAGCACCCTTCAGCCAACAACCAGCCATGGATGAGTTTATTAGACTGTTGACTCCTCCTCAAATACCAGTTTGGCTTATGATAAGACTGATGTCCAACTACAGCGTAAAACTGCCTTGATGCTCTCTACATCGCAACACCTGACTTCCTGGGACAACATTGTCTTTTTTGATGCGTGGAAGTAAATTGCCAAAGTAATGGGGATGTGTTGTTGTTTTTTTTGTCTACTCGGATAAAACACTACAGTGGATTTTTGATGCAATCAATACGCAAACACTTCCTTTTGCAGTGGGCAGCCTTTCAGTCAGATGGTTTGGTCTGTCTGCAGTCCAGCTGCAATTCCTCTTTACATTCCCTGTTTGGAAAGCTTCTCACCACACAGTCTGTTGGGAGACAATCTTATTTTCATGAGTGCTCTTTGTTTTCAACATGCACATTGAACACTTGAGCATTTCATTTTTACAGTCTTACATTTTAAAAAAATTGTCCAGACATTGTACTTGGGATCTTTTTATCACAGTTATTTATTTTCTACTCTGTCACAAAAGCCTTGGTGGTGCACAAATGGTTGGCTTTTTTTTTTCTTTTCTTTAACGTGGATAACTTAACCCACAAACACTGTGCCACTTTCTGTAGCTTTGGAACAGCAGAAAAGGACTGGTGTCTTGGCAGCAGCCACAAGAAAACTGTACCAACATTCCTGGCGTCTTAAGAGCTAATTAACCTGAACGTGCTTGTTTGCCAAATGCTAATCAGTATAACTAATGACTTTGTGCATGTGCTTTCTCTCGAGACTTGCCAGTGGCATAATGGTGCTGACCTTCCTTTTGCAATTGCTTGGCCCTTTCCCCACCTGTTCCTTGTTTGATCCATTTGTTCCATAATTTTGATTTCAAGCCTTGTGGTTAGGCTTCTTTTTGATTGGGAGATGTAAAACTTTGAACGATATTTGGTGACACTTTTACTAAGCAACTGGATGTTTTCAAACATCTTTACATGTTTCCACGGTAGTTGTCATTTCTATGAGACCGCACATTTTTAAACTACTTTGGAACATCTTCACTATATCCACAAACAGTATATTTTCAACCTTGTATCAACTTTGCAATACTAGAGAAAAACGTGACTGTCATTGAATTGGGAAACAATGTTTATGCTATAAATAAACATTTATCTGGAAAATATTCTGAATAGTTTCATTGTACGATACCATTCTTTGGTGGGTTCTGAAAGAAGCGCTTTGCAACATGTTATTGCTTTTTTTTTTTAATAAAAAGTTTTCAATTTTGTTCAATTTTAAAACAGCTCTGTGAGGTTACTTATGTCTCCCCTTACAACCAATAGAAGGACGAGCTTTTTCAATATGTGCCAGATATCTTCCGATCACCAGTAGATGGCGCAGTATAGTCGTGACAGAAACGAAGCTTCAGTTATGGAGAACGTTTTACACCGGATGAGCCTGATGACTGCATTCATTTAATAACCTCGCCTGCGATCTTGTACTAAGAAACCAAAACATGGTTTACACATTTTTAACTGTTGAAGGACATTGTTTAAGATTTTTTGGAATGATGATCACACTTTTATTCTCAGGTGATTTTTCATTTTGCATAGATAATCACTTTAGCCAAAGGAGAAAAAAATAATTAAAATATATAAACATGTCTCTAAAAGTAAGTAAAACATTTTCTTCTCCTAGAGCTCTCTATATCGGAGGGTTTTTTTTCAGGTAAGTACTGCACGTAGATATGCATCTGACTTGAAATTAGCCTCCTTTTTTGCTGTGTCAACCAAAATACAACGATTTGCAAATTACTTTCAACCTATATTCAGTTGAATACTAAGGCAAAATATGTCATGTTCAAATTCCTGAATGTTATTGTCTTGGATTGGATAAACTTTATTGTCAAATGTACTGAATGTGTAACAGCACAGATTGTTGATTCATTTCGCAACTAGTCCAACAATTCAAAATTTTTCAACATACAGTTGGAAAGAATTTTGTAATTTCATCATCCACTGTCCATTATACGATCAAAAGATAAAAGGAATATGCAGAAATCTCTGCACAGAATCGTCAAAGAGTAAAATCATCCCTCAGGCAGCACTGCATTAAATCTGGCATCATTGTATCAAAGATATTGGGAGCACTTCATCAGATTGTCAACTATAGCGACCATCGTTACGTCTACAAATGCAAGTTAAAACCTTCCATGTGAAGCAAAACCCAAATAACACCCAGAAACGCTACCGGCTTTTCAATGCCTGAGCTCTTCTGAAATGGACTGACGCAAAGTGCATAAGTATGCTGTGGTCTGATGAATATACATTTCACATTCCTTTTATAAATCATGGAGGTTAGTGCCCATGACATGGATCTGACACATCTGTGGAAGTGTAATTCATTTCGAAAGGTGCACACAGGTTTGGAGCATACGATTTGCTAACCATCCAAGCAATGTTTTTTTTTTTTTCAGGGATGTCCCTCCATATTTCAGCAAGACAGAGCCAAGTAACATTCTGCATATGTTACAATAACTTGGCCTTGTAGTAAAAGAGTGCAAGTATTTGACTGCCCAGCAGTCCAAACCTGTCTCCCATTAAAAATGTATGGCGCATTATGAAAGAATTCCACCGCTAAAGCTTCAACAGTTAGTATACTCGGTTGCCAAATGCTTATTGAGTGTAGTTAAAAAGAAAGGTGATGCAACAGTCCCAAACATGCCCCTGTCTGAACTTTATGGGAACGTGCAGGCATCAAGTTCAAATTGAGTGAATCCCCCCCCCCCCCCCCAAATAATCAGTTTGCGCATTAATTATCTTATCTTTGTAGTGTATTCAGTTGAATATAGGTTGGAAGAGATTTTCAATATTCATTGTATTGTGCTTTTATTTATATTTTATACTACATCCCAACTCGAATGGAGTTGGTGGTTGTAGAAGCATAGCTGGAATAACAACAGTTGCGCAATACCTTTGTTGTTGTCTTTGTCTGACTGATTGTCCTATACAACCTTGAATAGTGATAAAATTCTCCATGCAACCGGACAGTGTCAAATGTGTCATCGCAGATAGGACTGCCTGGTACAAACTCTTATCTCTGACCCGTTGCTGGTCTGGCGTCTAGTTCTGCTCATCCTGCTAATGAGACAGCAAGATTTGGACAGTAGCGTGTGAGGAGTGTGTTCGTTCATTGTACAAGTATTTAACCTTTTGACATCAAGACTTTGGACTCCACCCTCGCTCAGGAGGTCACTCCCGGTGTCAGCCCCTGTCTTTAAACTAATGACGGTCTTTCATTGTTTCCTTAATTCGTGACTGAATTGTTCAAGCCATTTTCTCCTCTTGGAGGTGTGGGGCATTTAGTCTGTTGCCCCAGGCCACCAAAGAGAATTCACACAAGTTGCCACCATGATGATGTAGGTAAGCCGGCTAACTTATTCCTAATCGTCCAGCAAGGCGTGAGCTGCAGCTGTTGACTTTTGACCCTCTGGTCTTCAGAGGGTCGGATTACAAAAGGAAGCGGTGTATCTCACACAGCTCGGGGCTTTCTGTTTCGATTACATTTCATAGCAAGACATTTTATGTGTTGCGTTCGACGGAGAACACCTGCCGTCAAAATGCCCCAAGAACAAGCAGGAACTGAAGACACTTGCAGGAGAGGCCTGATAGAGCATCACCAAGGATGAAATCCAGCATCTGATGATATCTCTGCATTCCAGAATTCAATTTCTTAATTTGTCCCGTTACCTTTGGTCAGCACACATTCTATACAGACTAAATGTAATGTAATGTAAATCCTACAACATAAAGCCTCCTTTGGATGGAAATATCCACAAATTAAAGCTCAAAGTCTGCCGTTAAAGAGCATCTTGTTTGTTTAATTTGAAATCCACTATGGTTGTGTTGAAAACCAAACAGATGAGTATTGGGTCCATGTCTCAATATTTAAGGACCTGAACTGTATTTCAGAGACTGTGAGTCCCTCAGATCTCAATCAATCAGATCCCCCAAGATTGACTTGATCTCTCTCCATCAAGTCTTTTTTTTCCCAATTGTGTGGTCATTCGCATCATTTGAAAAAAGGTGACGAGCCTCTATTTTCACAAAAAGAGGCATAGAAATTGCATACATGTGTTTTAAAGGGAGTTGAAATGAAGTATGGATACTTAAAAAATCTACTTTAATGCATTGCGGTTACCAAGTATTTATACTTTGTTTCTCCCCACCAGTACAATGCTATAAGGGGTCCTTCCCTCACAGCCTGTGAGATCGCATTGGTGTGTACCCATATGAGGCACAGCAACAGTTAACGGCGGAGGTCCCGCAGGAATGCATGCACCGTCACGCTTTGCCTCTTTGCTTGGGACACCTGGCCCTCTTTCAGTGCCACCGTTGCATTTACATGTCAAAGGAGGTCGAGCAAGAAGGCCCTCTCTGTGCTCCGCTCCTCACTCCAGAGATGATCTGATTTATCTCTTCATCAACGGAAATATACGCTTCGACTCGGCCGTCCCGCCTCCCGTCCCCGGTTCGAGCGAGCGGTTAAAGGAGAGGCTTGTGATGCCCCGTGTGATCCCAGACCCAACGGACCCCCCTGTCACAATGCTTGATTCATGTGACGCGGCTGACATTCTCGCTGCTCTGAGGCTCAATGTGTTCAGGCATTGAGCTGGGGGGTGCAAAGCAAAAGGCCCCCGCGTTCACCAGGTATCCGATTCCCACGTTTGATGGAGCATAACAGGTTGGCTCAGGTCAAATTAACAGGCACAAGTAACAAATGTGAGGGCAGACATTGTGGCCATTGTGGTGCAGGTGAGCTTTCGGCTAGCAGTGGCAATAAAACAAGATTTATTGCTCTATAAGGGAAATCATTCATCTTTGTGAAGGAAGCATGCGGAGGGAATCCCAGTGCGAGAGCCAAGGTGGATAATTGAATCATCCCAGACTGTGGACCTCATGTGTTTATATGCAAAGGGAAAAGGCAATGCTTTTATTTTCCCTCCTCTGGGTTTTGGACTTGCTATGATTTCTCATGACCATATCGATGATGTTATTGCGCACAATTAAACAGCCCTCAGAAAAGCACAAACCTCAAACCAGCCATAGCTGCTTAATCAGTCAATGTGTAATCGACCGCAAGTAACATGACGAAGAGAATAATAAATCGAGGACAGAGAGAAACATTTTTTAAATCTGTCACTGCCGAATTAGTGTTTGGATCCAGACCAAAATGTCTAACATTGAGTTACGTATATTCCCTGCGCTGCCCTGAAAATGTAAACGTTGTTTCACGATGCTGAAGAAAAGTGATGAAAAGCTTCTTATCTTAATCTCGACCTTTACCTGAATCACCAGCAACCTTTGATGGAGTCTTCTCTGACCATCAGGTTTCGTGGAAAGTCAAATTATTTCTTTTGAGTTTTCATGACACATTGTTACACAGCAAGATTATTATTGTGTTTACAGATTTTCCGATACATTTTTGTACTTCCGCACTGTGATTACTGTTTCTCATGAGAACTCTTCTCTACACTGCAGCCATCCTGTATGCGAACATGACAGCCCTTTTCACGTACACTTATGGCCTCAGAAATATTCATGAAGTATATCTGGCCATCTTAAAAGGCAACTATATTGCAGCATGTTTTTTTTGGGGGGGGGGTTCTGGTAATGTTTGTTAATGTTTAAGTTTTGCGCAGCTCTTCCAAATGGAACCTTTGAAATGGAGTCTTAACACCTGTGATGTTTCCATTGCGTCGCTTCGCTTCCATTTATGGTCCGCAAATGGCCGCACATATGGCTGGTAGATGGTAAATTTAACGTAGGATAACAACCCAACAGTCTCATGGGCGTATTTAGCAAAGTACTTAAAATATCATCATGGCTCTCTTTTCCTGGAATTCCCACAGGCCTGCTTGGATTACTGACCAGATGAATGCTGTCGAGGAGCCTGCTTGATTTTTATTGTTGCTTTTTATTTGAAGAAAGATACAACTTAATATATAGATGGCGCAGCGGGGGGTGGGGGGGGGGGATCGCCATCTGATCTATCTTATAAATGATTGACAGAAATGTTTCATATTCTCGAGGATGTCTGACAGCCTCAAACACCTCGACAAAGCAATAACTCATACAGTACATGACTGATATTTTGTCCATTGCTGTAATGAGAAAATAAATTCAATTCAGAAAACGCAATACAAAATGGAGATTGTATCTGGCTTTCAAACTGACAGAAAACTTAACTCGCTGTACATTGTCTAGCCACCACTTTTAAGAATTGAGGTCGAAATTGAAATTGGATGCAAGGCAAGATCTCCCTTTATTGTGAATTTGCCCAACCTAGCATTACATCAAGTCATTTGTGTGAATGTTAGTGGACAGTATAAAGTTAAATGAGTCGGAGAAAATGTGCCTGCTAATTACCTGCTTGACTCAATGCTTACAGGATAGTTTCCCCCCAAGGATGGGCGCGTAGGGGTTATGCGGCGGGTAAGTACTCCACACCTGCGTTGCTCCTTGAGGACTTACACGCAATTCATTTAATCTCCATCAGTGCACTTCTCCCCCTCCCATCCTCCTGACCTCTCGGCTCTCCTCGCCTCCCGCCACAGCAGTGCCAGAGGCATGCACGACCCGGTCTCGTCCAGTAAATGAAGCGTGAGAGGGATACCTATTTCCCAACACCTGATTGAGGTTTGTGCTGATTGATCTGACATGTTTTTCCAAAAGATGAGTCAATCCGAAGCAGCCAAATTTACAAATTATTTACACTCACTGGTCACAAAACGAGTCGCGCCTACGCAATCTGTATTCAGTCATCACTCACTATTTCACGCTTTACTTTTTGGTGGCTTTTAGAAACAAATGTTACAGTATTTGCCATGCAGTCATTAGAAATGTTATTTTTAATCGGACCGATATCGTGGATTATTGTAATTATTTTTCCGCACTAGCTGTTATTACACCCTCACGTAGCAATCAACACGAGTCAGGAGAGGACAGTGTGTAAAAGACAGAGAATGTCCAAAGTTTGGTATTATTTCATGTATTATTTCATTTCAAGTACAACTGTCTTAAATGACATACCTGCATCTAAGTATGCAAAAAAAAAACATTGTTAGTCAATATGATGTAGCCTACAACTATGAGTTAGAATGAAATGTAATCCATCTAAAATTGTTTAGTGGATAGAGGGAGGATAGACGCAGCTGCTTGATACAATTTCAATTGCTTTATTGGACTGCAGTAAACACACTTTTGTTGATGACCTGCCAATGGCTTCCACTGACACCAGAACTGAACACGCAGAGTTTAGCCGGTTAACAGCAAGCCAACTCTGCATCGTCATTCTGTGACTTAGGCGTCACTCAACAGACCAGGACCGCCTTTTACAGGCACACACACATTCAGCATTATAGATGAGTGCAGTGTAGAAAGTGAGGATGTTAACGCCAAGTGGGCAATATTAATAACTGCACCTCACTGATGTACATGTTTTGGTATTATATGCATGTATAAATGATCAAATGAATTCGGTATTTGGTCGCTTGGGAATTCGTCTCATGTCTGGGTGGGTTGGAAGATAATCCGATTAGTAGATCCAGTACAAGAGATGGATCATCAATCCATTTTCTATCGCGCTTGACGTCACTCAGGTCACAGTTGGGCTGAGGCCTATCCCAGCTGACTTTGGGCGAGAGGTGGTGTGCATCCTGCACTTGTCACCCTACAGATGTATCAAAAGCCTTTAGAATGATAGTATAGTTCCGTTTTTATTGAAGAAGTCAGTGAATAATCTGCGGATTTGGCCTTACTAACACTCCTTTGGAACCTGTAAATGCAAAACTGCTCTCGGAGTGGAAGTTTGAGAATAAAACTGAAAAGATACAAGGGTGTCAGTGGAGGATCTACGCATGTATATTCAGTTTTCAGGGTCAATGTCTCAAACAAAAATACAACAACAGAGCACAGCGCCGTTGTGGTGTTTGTGCTCAGCCCACTTTTCTCACCAAAACGCTGCAAGTCTATTGGCCAGCATTCCGTTTTTGCCAGAATAATCATCATAACTAGAATGTAGAAATCCACCAAGACTGAACTCTTGGTAAAATTGAAGATAATTCATAGAGGGTGATATTTGTGTCCATCTACCGTACCGTATTGTTAGGTAGCGGGCTACTACCTGCTCAACGAAGGATGAAAAACATTCAGACATAGATCTGGTCCGAAACCTGCCTCATATGCAAAGTGCCTTGTCCTAACTTTTATGTCATTTGCCTACATGGTAATATGCAAGTTATTATATACAGTACACACTTTGTACTTGCTGTAGTCGCCGCTCTTGTTGAGTGGCACTCTCATTAACACGTGGCCAGGTAGAGAATTAGCCTTTAAATGATTCCCTCCGGGTGTTTGTTTACTCATTTGTGAGGTAGCGGAGGCTCCTGGCTGGGCCGGTAGGTGATGAGTAACAGACACAGATGGTGGGCATCAGCAGGCAGGCTGGCTGGCGGCAGATTAGTAGCCTGCCGCGTCTTTGCCGTAGCCCCCTTCCACAAGCCCACTCCTACTGAGCCCCAGAGGAGTGGCTGTCTGTAACTCTACTCTTTTTGGCAAGCCTCATGTGTTGATGGAGCACAACCATGGGCTTATCTCGTCTCATTCCACCACCGCTGGGCCAAGCAGGCTCAGGATCAATGTGTGTTTAAAGGAATGCTATTACTGTAGTATGAAATATTTTGCAACTTATCTATGGTGACTTACTTGTACTTTTATCGAAGGATCTGTACTGTTAAACCTTGCGGTGTGACTTCATGATTCATAATCCAACATGTACTCTTTAACCTTCAGTGGGTGGAAAATGGTGTGTACCACCTCCACGGGGATCTTGGCAATCTCCTCTTCCGATGTATGGAAAATGCCTACAGTGCAGATTTTGCCACAATGCCATACAGGAAACGTAGTTAAAAATGGTGGAGGCCATAGGTCAGCCAGATGCAATGTGAGGGATCAGGCAGGAGGGGGGACTGGGGCAGCCTGTAGGTTAGCGTTCAGGGAGCTGTTTATTTTATAAACAGTGGGAGAAGATTAGTAGTGGAGCCAGACTCCCCCCACCATATGGGGAGGATGTCCTCTGCGTGAGGAGGCTCTTAACTAGCCATTGTGTTCATTCACTTGGCATCGCCATTAATGATGAGATAATGTACATGTGGACCACGGGATGTGTACATGTCTCCACAGCTTCCATTGTGGGCACGATTGAGTAGTGAAGGATTGTGTGAATGACGACGCGCAGCGTTTGAGTCATTAGCGGGGTTGGCACACGCAGGCCCTCGTACCACTTAGCCGAGAGGTAAAAACAGGAAATGGAATGACCCGCCACACTCTTCCTCAAGCACAGCGCCAGTCGGATGAATTGTGCTTGAAGATGTTTGTGTGTGGCTCATCTCCTGAAGACTTACAGCCCCTTCCTGCCATTGTCCGGGTCTTTTGTGAGATACGTTGGTAGCAAAGTCTCTTTGATGACTCCCGCTGTCGACACCCGGCTGGACCGACCGGTTTCTCTCTACACTTGAGGATTTACGTAAACACCTGAATGTTTGATGCTTTCATCCAGCGCTCTTTTCTATAGCCGCAATACATATTTTTGGAATTGAGGCTCTAAGCCAACAGCTCCATAATCAGAACTGCCAAAACAATGATGCTTCAGATGATTTACATGGCTCCTTGCTGGGGAGTTGTTTTTTTTCTCCCCCAGACTCATGCTTGTTAGATACACCGCGACCATCATGTACACGAGACATTCTCATGTTTGCTTGAATTTTCTTTAGGTATTCCGGCTTCCTCCCACATTCCAAAAACATGCAGCATAGATTTCTTCAAGACTCTTGATTGGATAAAGAAGCCGCATGCTAAACTATCAAACCATTATCTGAACTGCTTATGCAGTCAGACATTAATTGCCCTGACTACTCGTCTGCATTTGCTTCCTTTGCTTCAACTTTCTTCTGGAGGTTGGCAAATACTTATGGTGCATTACCACCAGCTTTCTTGGCGTGTTATAAAGAATGTTGTCAGCGTGTATGAATACTACTTCTTCATTTTTCTTCTTTCTTTCTTATTTTTCATATTTTTTGTTCGGCTTTTTTTCCATCTTTTTCATTCTTTCTTCTTCTTTGTCTTTTGGCGGTTGGCAAGTATTTTGGGTGCTGTAATGCCACCTTCTGTCCAACGACAATAATGCACCAAAAGTGTTTGCCAAGCGTTTAAAAAATAAAAAATAGAAAAAGGCAACACTGTCTTGGAGTGGGGATTTTGGATGCCAGTCCGAGCTCTAACTTTATTATATAGAAGTCACACTAAAGTATTAAGTTGCAGGACCAGCCAAACTATGAAATAAAAGTTTGATTTATAGTCCTAAAATTACAGTACTGATACTGTGAAACTACTGTAATGTATTGTGATTCTGGACTGGACTGGACTGGACCGTTAGCGCCGTAGTCACTCAAATGGCAAAATGTGTTTTTAAAAGATCTCGCCTTTTTCGGGGTCTACACTAATGCTTATTACATAGCTGATACACCACACATCTATCAAATATGAAAACACACTCATAATCCGATGACCTAGAGTGATGGAAAATGTGGTTCAAGTGGTTGAAGTTTCCTTCATACCAAGCTGGACTTTGGCTTACCATGTTTAATATAGAGGTGAAATAGCAATGTTATGTGTCAACACAGAGGATGGCTTCATTCATGCATATTGATAGGTGCATGAATGAAGTCTCTTCATCTCCAGGCTGAGGTGTGAGTAGCGGGGATCAGGATTTGTTAAGACTCCCGTTATAGCCCGCGGCCTGGATCTGGCTGCAAAATATGCCCGGTCTATTCAGGATTAGGAGTCACAAGCATTGATTGTTACATAATTTTAGTAATCCTGTTCTATGCACAGAATTGCACGTTTCATGAGCACTCCTTAAATCATTCCTGCCAAGATATATGAAATATTCTTTGTATGCCCTCTTAATGGCAAGCAGTGATCCTTCACGTTGGACCAACAGTGCAGTGTTGCGGTTTACAGATGGATTAGACTGTGGAGCTCCAGCTACATTAACATCGGAGTGTAAATCCCCCAAAGTGCCCTTTTTATCTGAATGTAATGAATTCATCACACATTGTGGTGTACTGTGTCAACACTATAAAGCCCTCATTCAGACAAGAGACTCATACGTTGTATCAAACGGCACATTAAGTACAGCATTATTGTAAATGGAGATAGAAATTTCACATGGCCTTTCAATCATCACGGTTGATGTTTTTGACCTTTTTTTGACTTGCATTGTGACAATAACCAGCTTCCTCATAGGACCTAGTAACGTCTGTCAAGCCAGAGACGTATACCGGTAACCGAAGGACATTATGACGTGTGAAACTCATTTTCCCACATTATAAATCTTCCTATAGACGCGATTGCATGCTTTTCACCCAAATGAAACTCTACTCTTCCAGCTGTTTTTGACCTGCGAGTTTGACACATGTAAGCCTTATTGCTGTAGATAAAAGTTATATTCAGAGTGACGCATAGACATACATTGCAGTCACACACCTAATATTTTGCGATGCATAGTGATACTGCTTTTCTTTCTAAACTGTTTGGCTCCAATCTGTTTGCACTTTTTCCAACTGAAAATAGTAAAAATCTTTTTTTTTCCAAGGTCAAGTTTTTACCTTTTTTACAGACATGTTTCAAGCAGCATTTTAAGATTCTAATAGTCTTACATGTGTAAAAACAAGTTAACCAGTGGTTATAAAAAACAAAAACAAAAAAACCCTCTTAAACAGTCTATTAAGGAGACAGACAGTGGTGCCTTGGTACATTTAATTTGTTCTGTGAGTACGCTGTAACTAAAACATTTGTAATTCAAACGGTCTTTCCTGATCGAAATGAATGGGAATGGCAATAAGCCACTACAGCCTTCCTTCCCAAGAACAACATTTGTAATATGTTTTTTTTTAAATAAATAAAAAAACACTACGGTACAATATTGTATTTTGTTTAAAAACAAAACAGAACAATGATAATATATCTTTTATAATGTAAAGAGTTAAACAGTTTGTGTATCATGGTTAACTCATTCCTACTGCTTCTTCTGGTGCATGGCTTGTCCACTTGGGGCCAGTATCATTCATAAATATGGAGATAATTATTGGCACCTCTGGTTAAGATGTGTTCTTAATCTTCGAGTAAGACAGCTGCACTATATTTTCCTGAAGAAAATAGGCTCTTATTGGGCCCTTTGCACTCTCCTCTTCAGCTCACTCGACGGGTTTGAAATCAGGTTTAGATCTGGGGACTGAAACAGGAATGGGAGGAGCTTGATTCTGTGTGGAACCATTTCTACAGCCAGAATGCTTCTGCAATTAAAAAAACTAAATAATAAAACTAAATTCTGTGCAGCTATTAGCTTGAACTTGATAGTTTTTCAGGCCGTCTTATTTGAAAGAGGCGAGTCTTAACCTGGCTGACTTTTTGTGATGAACAGACATAATAATTCAAGCTCTTGTTCTTTGTGAGATTTTAGAGGCATTTTTTTCTCAAAAACGTTGGTTGACTTCCAAGTTGTGCAACCTGTGATACTGCTTTTATCAACTTGTGACTTATACAGTGTACAGCAGGGACATAGAGTGGACTGACCTCAGACAAAGGTGAAGGGCTGAGGGAGTCAGCCCTTGCCAAAGAGGAGTTATGTTGGGATGGCGTGCTAACGGCGCTGGACATGCAGATTAGAAAAGAGAGAAGAGAGCAAGATGGTGTTGCCAGTGATAACACCGCGAAAGATAATATACCGGAGAGAGTTTCTGCCAAGTCTTACCTCAGGAGAAATTCGTTTCTGTCTCTTTTGGGTTTATTGCGTTTATTGCAGCCCATACATTGCCTAAAGCTCAGTTTTCATCCTGAACTGATTTACTTCCAGCTTTCAATTCAAATAAAGCCTTTGTCATCTTTGCTAATTACAGGAAAGAGGAGTATAGTTCCATAACAAAACACTGCCGATGTACAATAAATGCATGCGGAGGTTTATAGAGTACATGTAAAGAGATCCTGTTGTGTTTGATCTCACATCCAGCCTGACGATGACTCAAATGGTCCCTGTCTCTATCCTGGTTATATTCACTATTGTCTTCATGTTCCACTTCTTAAAGATGAGCTCATGTGTTATTCATCTTGAGCCCATCCAGATGTCGCAGGTGCTCCCAAAATGGGATGCTCCGAGCTGCCGTGCACAGAAGAAAGTTTGTTTGCCTCCGCTCTGTTGCCAAGCTGTTGGTTCCAGGTGAAAGAAAGAGCGCAATCCGGATGACTTTTAACCGCACTCGCCAAGTTGCTTGCTCACTTGGTTGGAGGCCTGTAATTAGTTGACAATGGGGCCGCAGTTGGTGCACATGTTGAAGGCTTGAAAGGGTAGCATGCAATGATTGATCAAAGAAGTAGAACCAGCAAGGCGGAGTGTGCAGCAGGTCCGCTGGCGATATTTGGGCGTGTGAACAACAGGGGGTAGACATCTTGCAGGAGCTTCTGTGAGTGATTAAACCATTTAAAAAAACACACACATACCACCCACAAAAAAATGCCGTGGACAGTTAAGTTTGCTTTAAGGTTAAATAAAATGTTATTGCTCATTATTTCCTAATAGAAGTTGTGGCAGAAAGTGAATAAAGATTACAGGAAATAAGATGACGAGAGAGCTCATTTAATAAGCAAACCTCAGTAGCGCACATTCAACAGCTTTGGTGGCCAGATGGGGTCAATATATGGTATAAACCAATCTTAGAGTCTTTGTGAAGTTCAACTCCCACACAAGCTTTAATATGTTCACATACATGCCCTACCCAGCTGTTTTGTTTACAGAAGGACCAGTCAGCCTAAACTGGCGTTTAAAAGTTAGCTAAGCTTTGCAGAAAGAGTGTGGGTAGAATTTAATGAACTGACAAATACACATAAAAGTCTTGCTTGATTAAAGCTAGCAGCTAATGAAAGATGTGAACCTATCCTTGTAATATTACAGGGCCGCTCAGACAAAAATCTGTGCAACCTCCAACACTGAAAAAAAAAACGGCGTGTGGAATTTATTCCGTTGTTATTTTGTCCATTGGTTGTACAAAATAAAATCTTCTGGATCCAGATACCTTTTTTAAATTGATGTATACTGTAGTTTGCTTAAAAATATATATCTGGATCCAAATACTTTAATTTAATGCAATCACTTAATGAAATAAAATTGAATAAATTCAGGAAGGTTGAAACACAATCTGTCCAGTATGACTCTGATCAACCTCAGATTTTCTTATATTTTAAATTTTCCCAATAGAAAATAATTAAAATTATAAAACGGTTTCAACTGTGCAAGCAACATTTAAGTAACACTTGTTTCTGTCATACGGGTATACTGCAGAAATATAAGGCAACCATGATAAGTACAATGGATATAGTATAGTGATACCAAAATCTGAGCCCATAATTGCATGCGGTACTGACCAAATAATTATTTTTCAGTTTCTCTATTAGACTAAGTCCCCTAAACAAATGCTACAGCTATTCTTGAAAAAAGTTCACTCATCCATCCAAAAGGGTTTGCTGTGAAAAAGATATACACCCCCCGTTTTTCATGGAAAACGCATATTGGAGTTTTGTCAGTGTTGGTGGGGGAGGGAGTGGGGTTATACTTTTCTAGGCTTCTCAATGGGCTGTCAATTCCACGCAGGTTTTTGCTATTCCCTATTTCTTATTGGAGATTACACTGAGTTACAGAAGCTCATGAAGCAGAGTCCAAGCCAAAGGTCACGTCATGCTCTCTGTGACCATCAGTGTCATGTTTCCTTCTTGCAAAACATTTGTTCCACACTGACAAAGGGAAGAGGAAAGGATTCCCTAATGGAATGAATTCATTATTTCAAAGCTGTCCATTGTGGACTGCGGCGTCTTGATAAGATAACATAAGAAAATGGAGAATTTCCCAATTTATAGCTGCAAAATTATGAAAGGGAGAAAGTAGAAGACAAAAAAGTATATAAACAATGTATTATAATTCATGCATTCACTCATTCATTTTCCAAGTCGCTGGAATTGAACCCGTTACCTCTGCACTGTAAAGTCCAAGTGCTAACCACTGGACTACCTGGCCACCCATATAAATAATATACAGTAAATAATCATAAGGTTGGAGAACATTCTTGATAAATCACTGAAAACATTCACTACACTTAAAGTGTTCTGTTATTATTGAAGTCTTACTTCATCGGTATGATGGAATAAGCTAGCTTTAACTGTTAGCAAAATATATTCTACCAAGGTTCTGTCACTACTTAACTGACTATGATGTGTCAGTTACAGTAGCCCATTCATTAGCATGACTAACCCAGTGTTGGTACCATGGTTGTGGGAGCATCTGCAGCACACATGAGAGTCCTTTGGAAGGAGGGCTCGACCCCAATGGCGTCGTCAAGGTAATAAATGTGAGCTCCCATTTTATTTAGATATCCCTTGAATTCGACATCTGAATTAGCGATGATACAATTTGAGCTGAGGTGAGAAAAGGTCATAAAACGAGTCAAAGGAATCTATACCGGGAAATGTTTTAACATTCTTAACTCTTAATACAAGGATAAAATGAAATGAACTCATGTTCATGTTTAAAAATCATGCACTCAACCTTAACTCAAGTTGGGCGTCTAGCTCAGTGATGAACACGAGCTCAGATTGGGTCAATGGCAGCTACGCTTCAGTCCTCTTCTGGTAGTTTGAAAATTCAGGCTTGTAATACATCACGCCGAAATCCTGGTTTAGTGCGCAACATCCCGCAAAGAAAACAGTAGTAACATCTGTCATAGCTCGGATCAATGTTGTGTGATACCCTCGAGACGCTGTATTGAAATCTCTGGGTCTGTTCGCCTCATGTCTCGAGATGAAAGCTCGGAGGTTTTTCATCTCTTGCTGCTTTCAAGTGGGTGAACCATGTTGCTGAATGTCACACATTTGGCTCAAACCTGTGTCACTTCATGACGTCAATCTCCAAGTACTAATGTTTAACAGATTCCTCCTCTTTCCTCAGATGTTTTTTTTATTTGGGAGTGGGGGGGGTTGTTATTATTATTATTATTTTTATTTTTTGCATGATGTGGAAATCTCAAATGGCATTATCCAGGCCAGCTAGAATCACTAGAGTGTTGTCTATATCACTTTGTGTGCCAGAAAATGACTGAATGCGTAGTACATCCATTGTATATTATTCATTATGGCGTTAATAGTGAATGCGAGCGGAAAAAAAAGAGATTGTTTTCAAATGGCTGTTTATTACAAGAAGACAAGTTTGCGAAAACATGGTTGGTGTCTTTACTATTCTCATTTGCCCCATTCTCATGTGCTATGAAAGTCAGGTATCTTATTGGTCCAACAAATTATATCTTTTCAAAACTGCGATGGACCAACCATTACCACAATCATCCTTCAGCAAGGCACCATAAACCTCAACTGTTCCCCGAGGCTCGACATAAGTCATCCTGCTCCATTCACTAACAATGTGTTTGCTCCGTTTGTTGCTATGCTGGGTTAAATGCAGAGTAAGGGTGGGTGATATGTGCTTTAAAAAAAACTCTATAACAATAATTTGATGCTATTCCACCAAAAAAAAAAAAAAATCTGTGAATCTGCACAGAACAATTATTGATAAGCAGTGTTTGTTTGTTTTTGAAATTGCTTCATACATCTTCTGTAAAACACTGCACCATGATATTCTATGGTCATATTTAACAAATGAAAAAATGATGTCCAGGTTCAATGATTTTTGTCAATATTTAAGATTTTGAGTTGCAATATGTACTTGTCTACCATTGCCAGCTACCAATCCAGCAATCCAAACGGGAAAAGGTGTTTAAAGCAAGATACCACTGAAAATGAATTTTCCTTCATTCAGTTATATGAACCTAAAATGTACTTGTACTCCTTGGTGTCTCTGGTAAAAGGCAGAAGGACACAATAGTCTTGCACTTCTTGTGTAATCTAGTAGATGTTGAACATGGTAAGTGGTGAGAAGTTATTGTCTTGAAGTATATTTTTATGTGCTTTATTTCAATATTTATTTTTCTAATGACCTTTAACTTTCCCTCCTTGTATTTTAAAACCGATATCTGTGATTTCTATCCATCCATCCATTCATTTTCTTAACCGCTTGATCCTCACAAGGGTCGCGTGCTGGAGCCTATCCCAGCTGTCTTCGGGCAGTAGGTGGGGGACAACCTGAACTGGATGCCAGCCAATCGCAGGGCACACAGAGACGAACAACTATCCGCACTCACACTCACACCTAAGGACAATTTAGAGTGTTCAATCAGCCTGCCATGCATGTTTTTGGAATGTGGGAGGAAACCGGAGTACCCGGAGAAAACCCACGCAGACACAGGGAGAACATGCAAACTCCACACAGGAAGGCTGAAGCTGGGATTGAATCCATGACCTCTGCACTGTGAGGTCGAAGCGCTAAACACTGGACCACCGGGCCGCCCTGTGATTTCTACTTGTTACTTTTTCAAAATACTGTACCCTTTTTACGTCTGACCTCCACGGCCAATGATACAATGTAAAAAATCCGCACTAAGATAGAGAAAGACACAGGCATTTCTAATCCATTTTTAAACCCCAAATTAAATGCCAGCTGCCCTAAAATTTGAGCAGTAACTCATTTATTTTGTTTCAATGTCCTGGTATGTCAATTTTAAACAAGCGAGAAGTAAGGTTTTTCAAACTTATTACAACCATCCAGTAATTGTTTGAAATGTAATTGTAATACACATAATTATAACACATCCCACCTTTGTTTCAAAAATGCTTTGTTTCACCCAATCCCTTCCATGTCTCCCTGATTGAGCTCTGAGCGCGCTGCACAGAGCTTCCAGTGATTAATATACATGGTGTAACTACCTGGCTTAAACCAGGACGCAGAACATTTCTTAACATCTACCACAGAATACTGACACCCAACATTATCCTTATGATTCCTCATTTTTGCTTCATTTCATCATAGCTTAATTTTTATGCTATTGGCTAGCAGTTCGCCGATGGATTTTAAGAAGTAAGAAAATGTTTCAGTTGGTCAGACACAGCACCACTTTCCTCTGAGTCAATATTAGAGTCGAGGTGCTACCGAGAAGCTGCCGTACGCAAAAAAAAAACAAAAAAAACAAGTAACTCGTCTCCTTCCTGAGAATTGTCCCAACACAAAACGACATTGAATCTAACATGACTCTGTCTGCTTGGCTGCATTTATGTGAATTGGTTCTTTGTGTAGAGTAATGCGTGCAACACAAGCATATACCGGTACCTCAATTTGAATTAGTCCCCTATGGAATTAAAAACTTGGGACGATAAAACATTTTTTCTTTTGCCAAGAGGCCAAAACCGCAGGTTCAGTAATGAATGATGATATTTAATAGCATTCCTAAGAGTTAAGTGGCCAAACACACTTAATGCACCTTGCGGTGCTGTGACACCGCAGCCTCACCTTTGCCCTTTTCTTCTCCGCTGCTGCTCCCATTCTCTCCTTGTGAAAACAGGAAGTGGGTGTGTTTGGAGAAGCAGAGCTTGAGGAGTCATGCCGTCCACCATTCACTGGCCAAGTGTGTGTGTGTGTGTGTGTGTGTTTGCGTCCGAGTGCGCGTGTGTGTGAGTGCGCGCACGTGTCAGTATAATTGCTTTCAGGGCATGCTCCAGCCCCCGAGCTGCACTTCTTGCTGTGGGCATTGTGTCCCTTGACAATATTGTGAGCTTAATGTGTTTGACATGCTACCTGAAACGTGCTGATGCATGTGGGCCTTGTAAGGTGTGTGTCAACCAACCAGTTGCAAACATGAATGTTTTTCTTTCGGTTCATTTATCACACTGTCGTGTTATTCACTGAGTAGCTCCAGAGGGGGTCTACCTCCCATCTCATGGGCTTCTGGACCTTTGCAGGAATGTGAAGCATTCAGGCTGCTACCAGGCGGGTGAGGCCCACTTTCCACCCAGTGGGCGCTGTCATGTCGATCGTGGCGTCTTGTAACTGAACTTGCATCCCATTGGGTGGCAGTCAGGGGCCAGCGTCAGGTCACGGTGCCGGCTTGCTGCTGCAGCTCGCACCAAGCTTGCGCCACAGCCAGTAGACATGCAATGTGACAACCCACGCCTGGGTAACAATAGAAGAGAGGGCAGATGTGAACTGGGAACATTCTCTATGTTCACCGCTGTTGGATCGAATTTGTATGCCACATTAATGAGACTCTCGATGGTTGTCTTTCGTGATTCCAATAGTGGTGAGCAGTCAGGGCCTTCTCTTCTGTCCTAAACTGTATCAGAAGCACAGACTAAATTTTACTACAATCTAGTTCCATGAAATTGTATTCATTTATTCCCAAAAGTGTATTATTCATTTCATAGCAATTGTCATGGTTGCACTGCTTACAGTACATTTGGATGTTGTTGTGGGCTTTTGTGTAGGCGGTCCAATCAGAGTTCAGCCTCTTTATGATGCCTTGTCAGTCATGCCTTGAGAATCAGTCGTGCTGAAAGATGTAACTTAAACTATTTTATCAACGCAATTGTTTCTCTAACCAATCAGATGTCTAATTATGTTCATCTTCCACCATCTGATTGGTTCGTCAAAGCAAAATATGTTACAGCCAATTTCGACGAGCATAACATAACTGCGGCGATCTGCATCAGGCTTGTAATTAGGGATGGCGAGTACCGATATATATATATACAGGTATATATATATAGTGTGTGTGTGTGTGTGTGTGTGTGTGTGTGTGTGTCTGTGTGTGTGTGTGTGTCAGATTTTGTAATATACGGAGATACAGCAATACTGTACCTCAATAAATTTAAAATGAAAACCAAAATCTCCTGAGTAATATTAAGAGACAAAAACAGAAACAAAGGACATTTTGCAATGAGTTGAGAGTTGAGTTTTACAAAGGTAAGATGTAGTTTTCCGTTAGTTTTTGGCTTTTAAGGTCATTTATTGTTGATTTTATTTCATGAACGAAAGTGTTTTTTTCCATTTTTGTTTCAGTTTTTTTGGCTAGTTTTCCTTAACTATAAGGGCCCTGAGATGATTAATACATTTATTAATAATCAGCATCTGAGTGTGATGTTGTTATTCTCTTCGATGCATTTGATTCTGAACTGCTCGATGGCACAGTTGCATGCTCTTATCTTGTATTTTTAAATAGTAGTGATGGTTTCTGTAACATGATTAGGTGGATTAAGTTGACCGAAGGTCCGGGTACTTAATGCACAGCCCGCCACTCGAAGTGGCTTGGCTGCAGATACGGCATCAAAATTGCACACTTCCCATGAGGACTGGAATGTGCATAAGTCATTTTATCACAGCAAATTAACTTTGTACTACTGCATTTTTTGTGCGTAAATGACCAAGCTTGCAAGCTAATTGCATGCTGTTGGAATTTTGTGTGATAAGATGTTCTTCTGTGAAAACTCGGTGGGCGTACCTCCCTTTCTGCCCCATGGTGCTTGTTAGCTGTGGAATTTGGTGAGACTGTTGGTGCAAAATCGAGGTCAAATCGAGGTTGAACCGGAATGGCAGATATGTGGACCCTTTTTAAGAGGCAAGGAATGGGCTGCTGAGGAGCTGTTTTGTCCAAATTATATCCCCATATATTATGTCTCCAACACTAGGCATGGCTTGTCTCGCTGTACAGACGGCTATAGTGAGGCAGAATATATGGAGTTGATCTGCAGCAACAGCTGGTTGAAACTTCAGTGGCCCTCATTAATGGCAGACAACAGCTGGATGGGAGTAAGGAAATCTTAACATCTGCTTTATTGGACGGGATCTAAAGGCGCGTCTGCCTGCTGTAGCGTCCCCTAAACAATACCAGCACCAGTGGCCAAGCTATAAACAGAACCATCCCACCGCCTCCTCCATTATATCCACACTCACCATGACGTGCTGTAATCCTTCCTCTGAAATTTGTTATGAAGACTATAAATCCTTCCAACCTTGTTTCTTATTTCCCCACTTCTGCAGTGGAGCTGGGAAGAACGCAGTTCTTCTGTCTCTTTGTCAGATAAGACCTTTTTTGTTGTTTTGATGCCCACCTCTGACAGTTTTTACCATTTCATTACTCAGGCTGGTTTTCAACTCACCTTGCTCGTGTATTCTTTCACAGGCTGTAGTCAAGCATCTAATTGTAGTTGGTTTTATCTGTGTACGGGAGAAGAATAACCAGAGATTGATGTAACGGTGCTTCCATTATGTATCCAATTATTTCGGGATGTCAGTAGATTAGTAGATTTGGGATGTCTGTAGATTTGTGTTCACGTGGTTTGTATTGACAACACTGTTGTCTGAACATGAAAGTTTAAAAAGATAAAGGAAAACTTTTCCTGCCTAAAAGAAATGTAACCACCCTCAGGGCACCCGTTTATAGACGTATCCCACTTCCTCAATAGTCTTTGTCATGAGACTAATGCTTTGACACTTTTCACCTTTTCTGATTATTCAAAACATTCCCTAAAAGGCAAGAGGTCATAACTAAGGAATGGAAACACCGGCCTGTAGTTATTGTGATGGAGCCACATTGACCTGAGCATTGTCTCAAGTCACCCTCAGGATCAACGGCCTGACAGGTTGGGGTAAATGGTCAATGGTGCTCCCTCATTTAGTGCTGTGTGGACATCCATAAAAACATGCCTGGAAGGGGCAACTTAAATCACTGGAGTCTAAAGTCATCATTAAGATCCTAGAAATTACTTATTTCTTCGCTACTAAAAATTACAAAACTAGTAATATTTTTATTTACAATTTAGTACACACTTATTAGAAAACATGCATTACACATTTTTTTAACAGAAATAGACAAGAGGATCAATGGCACTATGCATCATGATAGAGAAATAAATCCAGTATGGTATTACTAATGAGTTTGAGATTGTGTTGTTACACAGTTGGACTAGCTTTTCTGTATAAACAAGAACTTTAATGTCTGCGGTGCACCTCCATGATCACGGGAGATCACTTTGAGGACCCCCCCCCCCCCCAAAAAAAGACTCACTCGCAAAGTTTTTTTGAAGTTCTTTGTCACTCCTTGTAATGCTCATACATAATGACAAATGCCATAGACGGCAGATCAATTAGCCTGGCTGTTATGATCATTTCAAGTCTTCGAAAAAATGCTACTTTAACACACGTGGAGCAGCAACACATACAAATAGAGAATAGAACAATACACATGGGTGTAGATTGTTTTTTTTTCTGCCCTCTGGGAGCAACAGAGATTTAAACTGCAAAATGCGATCCCGTGTTACACTTCCTCTTGCTGTTAATAATGCTGTATCTCTTCCAGTAGACCTCTGTGCTACCTGGCATCTTGTGGCACAACACGGTATATATAAGAAAATCTAAAATCCATATAAAATCTGAAGGTGCACAACTCCAAATTCAGACTTGCTTGCTGACTGTCAAAACCACTTCCAAAAATGATTCTGGAAAAAAAAATCTGCATTCTAGCAGGGTTCACTGTATTCAGTTTTAAAATAGCAAGCACAGCATCATTTTTTACACGGCAGCCCAATTTATCAGCTCTGAGGTTTTATAAGGGAAACGCCTCGTGTCCTGAGACAAAAGTCAAATTACACTTATAGCTAGAGCAGCTTTGTTATTGAATTAGCTACTGTATATCCTGTTTGTGTCTCAATGCCCAAAACTGATATCCACCGGGGTCTTTCCCTTTTTATTTATAATGGAACATCACCGGTGCCAGCACGGGAGCAAAGTTTCATGCCCGGTCACACCCTTTAAACATCTATTCGCAAATAACATCCAAGCAGCACAATAAACCGAGTAGGTTGTGACATACTTTCACAGTTTGGCCTTCCAGTTGACATTGACCTTGTGTGATTTGCGCCGCCCGCTCAAGGAGGATGCCTCACTACTTCCTGTTTATACTGGAGCCCAACAAAAATTTGGGGCACCAAGGACAAACTGGGGTCTTTTTTTAGGCAGCCGTCTTTTGGGTGCCACACCCATCAAGATCCCACCTTACTGTAGCTCGTAACAGTCGAGTTAAATCGAGGAAAAGGGAAAACAAGCAATCATTTTTGTAGTCTGATAGCGATGTTCATGTCCACCTGAATATCACATGAATGAAAACAATGGTTTTTGTCAAGAACAAACCATCAGGTTGCACACTTAGCTGTCAAACAATGCAGAGTCTGCATATAAATATGGAAAGCAAAGCTCATGTTTTAGAAATATATACAGTACATTTTACTCATACTTGTATCATTACCATACCGTTCTTCGTTGAGATAGTTATATTTCTATTTGCATTTGCAAGCTCAATCTTGTTAATCCTTCCTTCGTGAGAGTGCACCTCGATATTTAAATCTTCTTTCCTCCAATATGTAACACCCCGGGGGATTTTAGGCCATGTTGTCCAGTGCAAAAGGGGGCAGGGTGCAGACTTCTGTGGGATGGCTTCTGTGGACGCGGTGGCACATTTGACCAATGCTCACCTCTCGGCTCCGAGGAGGTCTGGCTGATGGATGGCCCTCTAATCAGCAGCAGACAGACCTGCCACAGGAAGCATCTCCCCATCACGTTTACGGAAACCAGCCCTTCTCCAGAGACGTGCTGATAGTCGCAGACGGTCAGGGGGAGTGGGAGCGAAAACAGTTGGAGTCTCTCTCTGATTTTCTATATTGAAAATCAACAAACTCTCATTTCCCCCAAATCAAATGAACGCTCTCTTCCCAAACAGAGCACTTAACAATGCAGTGCTTGAAAGACAAACTGATAAACAAACATCCAAATAATATTTAGATTTTGATGGATTGTGTGTTGATTCTCCAATTGATTAAAAAAAAAATCAACATTTTGCAAAGGATTGATCATCTTTGCAGAGGATTTATGATTGTTTTATTTAAAGCAATACCCCCCCCCCCCCCCCACCACCACCACCACCACCACCACCACCCTGCATACACACAATAAAACGGACTGAATTAAACACTTCGGAGCAAAGGGAAAACATAAAGGGCAGCAATATTAATCTAGTAATGTGGTGAAGTGAGTTTCTACTCTTGTGTAATTAAAAGAAGTTAGAAACACAAACACGTCACATGCGTATTTTGCTACGGCTGACGGTATCGGAAATGTCATATTATATTGGCTTAAGACCAAGGTTTTGATCCTGCTTTTGGGCTGTATTGACCCTCAGTCAGTCTTGCTTACTCTTGCATATTTTTTTCTTGTATATGTTTCGATCACATTTTGCGATTTGGCGCTCAAGCTCCGCCCGTTCGCATGAGTATGTCCTTTCAGACTTAGTTAGGTGCTTCATATCTTGGCCCTCTGGCTTTTTTACCCTGACAGGTGAGGCTCCATTTTGGACCCCCTCCCACCTCAAATGTCGGGACTAGTGAGGCGATGAGTCGCCAGTCACTGGGCTTATGAATAGACAGGTCTGATTGTCATGTTGGAATGTTGAAAGCTGTTTGCCTTTTTGGGCCCGTGAAAGCTTGTCACTCCATAGTTTGGAAGCTGGAGATTATCTCTGAAAGGAGCCGAGGTGTCGTCCTTTCTTTCCCCAACATCACCACCCCCAGGCCAACCGGCTCACTTTTTTGTGAACCTTTGTGGCCTTGATCTTGCTTTTCGTTTCGTCCCCACACAAGCTTTCACTTGCATGTGTAACGGGGAGGATATTCGGGAAGTATTTACTGGGCTCCACGCGTCATAAAAAAAGACACTTTTATCGAATACCTTCTGGTTCACATTTTCAATACTTTCCGCACCATTTTTGTGCTGATGTCCACGAGTGTGTATTTGCTGAACAGGAGGTGAGGGATCAGGTTTAGACTTGCCCCCTAAGCCCGAATGTTCAAAAGCCCTCAGGGTTGTAACCAGCTCAACCTTCTGTTGAGAAAGCTGTCAGTTTCCATGGGACTCAAGAAAATTACCTCTTCCAGGTTCTGCCCAATTTACAATTGAAATGAGCTGACATTACAATGTATTGTAAAGACTGAACTTTCTGGAGGAACCTGTGGAGCAGGGGTCACGCAAGCAGCCTCCCCTGGTTGATGAAGATGTACCACCATAAACAAAGTCCAACAAAGACAGGAAGGGCTGAGCCGCTGAACCTTATACCCAGGCCAAATCCTCCCTTGCACGGTTGGCGGGTGTCAGTACTGTGTGATGGGCAAAGAAAGATTGTTTTTCCTGTTTGGGAATTTATTCTCAGAGGACAAGCCATGTGAAGGCAGAGGCTCCAAGAGAGTCTGCACTGCAACGTAAACAACCTGAGTGAACACTCGGGTCAAAATGGACACAGTTTAATGCTTCTTGGGTGAGGCAGCCCAATGTCAGATGTTTTACTGTTCGGGAGAGACAGCTTCGAAGAAATTGCTCCGACAGGCGTGGCTTTTAACGTGGAAGAGCTTCACTTTTATTGATGTTTGATTTAGTGCCAGGAGCATGTCAAAGTTTGTTGTTGTCAAACACTTTGGTGCATTGGTCTCAGTGGATCCTTGTGGTCTGTGCAGGATCACATTTTGGCATTGAAGTCAATGTGAAACCATATACGGAAAATCCCAGTTTCCGAACTAAAACATGATTTGGGCAAAGAGAGCGTTTTTTTGTTGATAAATTTGCGGTTTGCCAGTCCCCGCCAAAAGGTTAAGCATGTTCGCTTTAGCAGCTTTGAACACGGTCAGCATCTCACATGTAGATATTTTCTTGAAGAACTGCAGTTGATCATGAACTTTGATTTCTTCTAAAATGCATACAAACATTGCACTTTTACCCTCCACCGCGTATTCCATTGGCAGATTGTGGAAGGTTTCCTCATCCTCCTGATGCGGTGAAAAAATTGTGGGTTCATTCAAAGCACAGAGAGATTGGCTGAAGTCGAGATAGCTCAGACAGACGAAATCCAGGTCTTAGTATTAAGTTCAAACCAAACGCAATTTGTTACAGATAAAAGCAAAAGGTGAAGGAGAGGTGCTCAACTGCGGTGAATGTGCCTCCCTCCCAGCTGGATTTTGAGATCGTCTTTCAAAATTGTTCTTCCAGATTGTTTCCATTGCGGACTGGCCATATGGACGACTTGGAATGAGTGAGACATTAGACACAATAGTTCATATTCAGGGTACCCAGTACAGTATGCCACTTGCATAATACAGTATGTTTCTCAGTGAATATCTCTTAAAAACAAGGCCTATTAGGATACTTGATCGACAGGTGAAGAGAAAATGGAAGAACATAAAATCAACTGGTCATTTGTAGCTTCCACTTTCTGGAAAGACTTTCCTCAAAATATTGAGTGTGTCTGTGGGATGTGTATGCCCATTAATCCATAAGAACATTTGAAGAGGTCAACCACAAAAGCAGACATCTACATTGTTTGTGAACTGAGAAAAAATGATTTTGTTATTTCTGGTTTCACTTTAATATATATTGTAAATTATGGCTCAGAATATAGATATTAATGAATTATGAGGCCACGTTGAAAAAGAATCTTGAGTTTCATTGAAAACTCCTACGAACACATCCATCCATCCATCATCTGAACCGCTTTATGCTTACAAGGGTCATGGGCATGCTGGAGCCTATCCCGGCCGTCATCGGGCAATAGGCGAGGTACACCCTGAACCGATTGCCAGCCAATCACAGGGCACACAGTGATGAACAACCATCCACGCTCACACTCACACCTAGAGACAATTTTGAGTGTTCAATCAGCCTGCCATGCATGTTATTGGAATGTGGGAGGAAACCGGAGTACCCAAAGAAAACCCACGCAGGCCCGGGGAGAACATGCAAACTCCACACAGGGAGGCCGGATTGAACTCAATAATCCCTCTGCACTATGAAGCCCACGTGCTAACCACTGAACCATCGAGCACCCCCCCCCCCCCCGAGAACATATATATATTTTCTCTTTAAAACTGACAAAAAAGGTCTCTTAACATTGGTATGTACAAACCCAGACCTTTTCAAGGGCCGACTGGCGCTTTCGCAAAGGACGATTTGCAACCAACCCATCACTAGACCGAAGAGTTTCATCATCTCACACGCGTCCTATTTTACGCTCATTTTCAAGTCCAATCCAAGCTATAATCGCGGCGAGTTAAAGAGAACTAATGGTCGCTGACATGTTCGAAGAAGTACACGACAAGTAATGAAATAAATTTAGAATTGTGTCACTTGAATTGTGCGATGTATAACGAGCCTATGAAGAAATGTGCACTGATCAAGAGGATATGTCTCCTTAGTATTTTATTTTGATGGAAGGTGTGTACGTGACTAAATGCATCGATAATTTCCATGTGCATGTACTGACCTGGGGTCGGTTTGCAGCCAAATCATATCTGATGGAGGCATTTGGCTTGAGTTGCTGGAGTTATTCACGGCCAACAAAACTCTCTGCAAGAAATCATTCAACATCCCAGTAGCTGAAGGATTAGACTAAATGCCAAATTAGTGTGTGGTCACACGTAAATCTTCTCATAAGGTTAAAAATGCCGTCTGCATTTATTATGGATGTAAAATGTCTTGCTAAATCCCCCATCTGTGTTTTGAAGCCCTCAGTCCCTGAAAGAGAAAGTGCAACAACACGGGCCGAGTGGCGATGATTTGGATCAGCCCATTTTAAGGGCTGAAATAGCGCAGGGCTTTTATCCAAATATTTTCTTAGAGTCCCAGCTTCGTTTTGGAGGCAGCCAGCCTTCCCGAACGAGATTCTCAAGAGTGACACATGGCTTTGACATTGACTCAGAGCCTGTTTTAGCATCGTTAAAAGCCAATTTGTCGGCATTCACCACAAGAGAGATGGTGAAAAGTGTTTCAAGGAGCCTCGTATCTGGACCTTACTGTGTTTTAACAGTGTCCCGCTTCCTCTTTTAGAAACCTGAAGTTCTCGTCTAATGGGAAGGCCGCGTTCCTCACCCACTTGCTCTAATTTCATGAACATGCCATGGGGAATCGGGGGGGGGGGGGGGGGGATTCTAGGCAATGCTAACCTGCTTGCAAGCTTCATCTTCTTTTTTGACATCAGGCTCTCGGCCTGATGTTAAAATCTCTTGATGACCTTCAAGGGGTCGTTCTGTAAGTCACGTAACAAGGCCAAAGTCATATGAAGCAATTGTTGCATGGCAGTTCATCACTGCAAAGGGAGATTGATTAGAGGAAATGGACTCCGTGGTAACTTTTTTTCCTCGTTGCGAGTCTTGGTGATAGCAACAGCAAAACAACTGCCAAAACAATTAGAAGGAGTCAGAGGATGTTTTCACTTCTACGCTGCTACCCCCCCCAGCCACCAACATCCCACACACAGACACAGACACACACACACGCCTTGTGATTGCACATCAAAGTTGTCAACAGAGTGTAAAAGTTGATTTTATTGTTTGCTCCCTTAAAGCAGTTGTCGGATCCCGGGGTCTTGGCCTCTGTCTGCAGACAAGCTGACAGCCTCAGAATAGACTCCCTTCACATAGGGCACAGTGTCAAAACCTATTTAAAAATGTATGCTATATAGACACAGCTAACATTTATTTTTTGTCTGTATAAACTGTTTGCTGTCTTGTACCATTATGGTAATGCAGAAATTAGGCCCCACATGACATAGGTAAAAGAAAGTGGACAACACACACACACACACACACACGCACCCACACACACACACGCACACACTCACTTGCTCACACCCACACGCTCACACTCGGTTTGTTTGTTCGAACAGGGAGAGGGCCGGTCGGGGGTGAGAGTTGATCAGTTTACAGTTTGTTGGTGTCTGTCAAAGAGCTGACAGATGGGAAACAGTGCAAACTTCGACACAGCGCCGTCACCGCAACGTGCTTTGAGGTTCCATCAGTGGCGCGAATACTGAGCTGCCCCTTTTCTAGAAGAGCTGTCGGGGTGAGGTTTTTTGGGGCTATTCTTCCAGTGAATCAATCCCTTTGCCAGTTAATGCCATATTTGTTTTTTTAATCTGGCTCAGGGCTCTCAGATTCTTCCGCACCAAATTCCTCCAAGCACGACCTTGCCAAATTGTTGCCACAAAGTCAATTCATTGTTTATATGGTCTTGGGAGATTAATTAAAAGGGTGGGAATAAGAGTTTGAACTCTTGTTTTTTTCACGGGCTGTGATGTCTTATTGTTGAATGATAACTTAATTAAGATATGCATCTCCATATTTTATCCATACTTGCCCAAGAATAGAGGTTCTTAAATGGTCTCACTCTGGGACACACATTTTACCGCTGACACCCACTTTCATCGAAATCAAGCCAAGCAATGTTTTTTTTTTGGGGTGGGGGGTCAAAAACTCTTTTTCAAAAACACAGCTTTTTAGACGTAAATACAAATCACTTTCCTAATAAGTCTATCATAAAGGAACTAAAAGTAAACCCACATTTTTCCGAACGCAACAGCAAAAGCAACAAGGCCATTTGGCCATGCTGAGTACAAACTTTAATGCAACACAACCGCAACATCGATGCATCCATCCATTATCTGAACGGCTTTATCCTCGCGAGGGTTCCAGTCAATCGATAAAGTCAAGATAGGAAAATACCAACAACTGCACAAAATACAAAAATAGGACAACAAAATTAAACATTTTACTCTTCTACTTTTGTTCATTCGAACATCGTGCACAATTCTTTTTACCGCCAGTAGGCAAAGATCCACATTGAGGAAAGCTTTAAATGTATTTTTAACCCAAGATTGCTCACCATCCATCACACGCGAATCACAGACCTTGACCAAAAATAAGAGTACACATCACTCCTTATCCGTGGGTGTATCTTGGGCTAATATTAACAGTCTGCAGTATTCCATCTGGGCCCATATTGACGGACACAACTTCTCATTTTAGCAGCTTGCAGGAATAATACTTTGTTTTCCTTGGAAGACGTCCAAAAGCCATCTGTGCTTTGTAGTCTGCAGCGATATTAAAATGGAACTTGCGAGTGATAAGTTTGCGGTGTTTGTGGTTTGGCACACAGATTATTTTGCTCAGGTGCTAGCTTCTGGTCTTTCTCCCTGCCAGGCAGCTCAGTGACAGCTCTTGTATTCGTGCTCTGGACCAAATTATTACTGTTCCAGTGAAAAATTGCGGTCAGATGTTGTCAGAAGACTTTTGAGGGGATTGGAAAGTCTGAACAGCCCCTGGTTTTCACGTGGCCTACAGTTTCACCTTGGATTTTCCTAACAGGGGACATGTTTGGGGTGTAAGGGTGCATTTTTTACAACAAGCAGAAAGAATCACACCTGCGGCTCGGCGTTCTTATTAATCATGAAATCCAGATGGTCCCTTCGCCAGCAGGATAAGCATATCCACTTTTACAAAACAGAAAGTAACCCATTTGGGATTGAACGTGATATGAAAGCTTTCAAGTCACACTTTTCATGTAAAAAGAGACCAAATTCCCCTTAAGTGAGCCACGGGGTTTTTGTTTTGTCAAGAGATTTAAGAGCAAATGGTGTCAGATTCTCACAGGTCTCCTGGGGTGGGAGGTCCCGGCATGGAGTGGAGCAGAGCCCCGAGATCCCAGCAGTGCCGGGCCTCTAATCCCCGTCATTAACTGGGCCGCCTTGGCAGCCAATGCCCTCTCATCAACGTCAACACTGTCCCTTTGTCCCTGTATTTCTTCCCCGACATCCTCTCTGTCATTTGGCTCATCTCCCGCTTCTTTATTTTCTCCCGTGTTGTTGCTTCCTCTGCGTTTTCTACACCGTTTCCTTCCAGGTCGTCCCCTTGAACCCAAGCGTCTCCTGTGTGGCACCCCAACCAAATGTGTCCGGTTGGTATTATTTATCTCATGTATAATATTATGTGGGTAGTCAGTCTGTAACATAAATAAAGGCAATTGGATGAGATCACTGTCGATGGGCGAAAGGATGGTTGCGGGGGTGGTTGGTGCCTAAAATAGCGAGAATGGAAACACCTTCTGACCTTGTCGCTCCTGACTGAGCTACTATGGGTGCGGAACAACATAAATGGGGGAGCACTGCAGAGTTGATGCAGCACGCAAAGGAAAGTGCACATTTTGAATTGATCAGAGTTGAACATTTGCAAGAGAAACAATGCACGCATCATTTAAATGATAAAGGAGCAAGAGCTTGGGCGAAACAATCAAGAGTTTCAACTCACAAAGGTTGCTGCAGCTTTGTTTTGGCAGCCCTTCATGTGGATTGGAAGGTCGGGTGTCTCCCACATGCATGGCGCATTTTGGATTCATCCTGCACTCTTTTTGATGCACGCTACACTGTCCGCGTAGTTGTACACGTGAATAATTACAATAAGTATTTCTGTTTGGTTATAATACAGAATTATCCCCAAGAATTGAACCAAGATGTTGCTTAAGATCTTTTTGGAATCAACAGTATGGGTGAACACCAACAATACTTTGAGCCTGTGCATTCTTGATTATCGGGCAGTTTTTTAATTGGTTGATTGGTGATGCTCTTACTTGCAGTCTCTATTTGCGCTGTGGGCGGGGGTCTGCCACCAGCAGTTCCAAAGCCGCACGTGGCTTTCTCGTCCTTGTAGCTGCCTCTGACGTTACATTAGTTATTTCATTTTTCAAATGTAATTCTAAGTGTGAACGTTCTGGTGCTCTTGTGTAACATTTAAACATTTTTTTTTATCATTTTAAGAGTCACAAGCACCGATTATTGAGCTATTGGTCCCCTCGTAGGTATACTATGGATGCTTCCAAGAAAAGAAATGTTATCGGAGGAGAGCACCTTACTTGCTACATGAAGGTGATGTCAACAGCCCCGATACCATATTCTGCGCTGAAGTTCAGGTGTCAAAATCAAATGAACCAGGGTGAATAAATATTTTCTTTGGCAATTATTTCACATGAATATATATTTTACGTTGTTAGGTGAAATAGCTCCTTTTAATTCAAGTTGACGACTTGAAGCTCGACATGTGATGATGATGGAAAACAGTCAGCATTTTTTTGTTGTTGTTAACATTGTTGGCTCCCTGCAAGTGACTAATTTAAATTTGGCTCAGTTTAATAAATATAAGGAGGACTCAAATAAACATTGAGAATTCCAGCGGCTTTAATTAATTAATTAAAATGTGATTATATATATATATATATATATATATGTGTGTGTGTGTGTATTATATATAATTGAGGTGTCAAAAGGATTTTGCATCTTCTGCATTTTTGTTTTTTTCTGTTTTTTTTCCCTGTGGGATATGGTCCAAATGGCTCTCAGTGTATTTAAGGTTGCTGACCCCTTTGCACATGAAGCTTACTTGAGCTTGTCACAAGTACAGGTACTTGCTGTGGAACATACCGGTAATTTGGAACATGTTATTGTCATACAATATGTGCATGATAAAAGTTTAATTCCCCCCCCCCCCCCCCCCCTCCGCCCCCCCTCTTCAGGGGTAATTTAAGCTCAGTGACTGCAAAAGCGTTTGAACAACAATGAAATCATCCACAATAGAGCACGGGCTTTAAAAAAAATCTGACATTTGATTGCTATAAAAAAGGTACACATATGCGACTTATGTTTGAGCTTGATGATGCATTACTTATAAAATGCTATTTAAACACAGTATGCATTGCCTATTAAGACAAAAGGGTGTCAATATAAATGATCACTAGATGGCAGGAGCTGGAGTTTAGTTCTGATGGAGGTCAAGAGTTGTCAGGTGTGAGGAATATACAGTATGTGGTGTCATGCCCTCACGTTAAAGAGTTTAAACGGGGGACACTCAAAATAAAAACTGCTCCAAGTTTAAACAACCAGTCGTAGTTTAGTTATTAGGTGATGCTTAATTGTTAATGCCCTGAAAATGTAAACATACATGAGTACAAATCGCTGTATGGTCAAACAAGAGAGCAAACTGGCACGTAAGCAAGGTGTACTGCCAATCAGCAAACTCCTCGGCAGGAGCAGCGCCCTCGCACTTTTGGGGGTGTGCCACTGGCTCCATGGCGCAAGTGTGTGACTTCGTCTGACACAGAGGAGTCGGCACTTAGCAAGCCCGTGTGAAAGGTGCCCGATCGAAACGAAACTGGGTGGAAACACACATCGGAGAGCAGCATGAATTATTGTTCTTTTCATGTCATATAATGTGGTCCAGCAGGGATGACTCTCGCCTTGTGTCCAACCTTGTTAGCAGTTTGATTCAAATGACACGGCACCATGACCCTGGAGGCAACCCTTAACCTTACTAAATGCCGCTGCCTGATTTGTGGGGTCTCACGGCAGCAAATCATGTAAAGGGGAGCGTGCACCAGCAACAATTTTCACTTCAAACAATCCTCGCAGCTATCTGCTCCTCTGATCACACTGGGGCTGACCTGCAGCTATAATAAACGATTCCCATGTCCCTTTTTGCTCCCTATAGCTGAAGCTCACAAACCTTTTGCCTTTGCACTGAAAAACGTCAAAACACCCACAACAGTCTTCAAATTCCATGCAGCTCGAGGGAAAACCTTTCTTTCAACTTTTTAATTTAGAAACAAAAGTGAGTAAATTCTCACTCCAAACAAAATACCCTCCCACTGCCATAAAACTGACTTGAGGATCAGCGCCAGGTCTTTATCTTTTCACTATCATGGCTATGATTAACAAGTAAGGAGGTCTTCAGAAGATATCCAAGACAAGGTTCTAATCTGGCCATCTGTTTCTTATCTTCTTGCTTTTATTTTTTTAAATCTATACATTTATTTGTCCAAGGGATGCGAGCAGCAGTGCGCCAATCCTCTCCCTGGGGAGTGAGGCAGAGGTGGGCCCCACCTGGTGTGCGTTTGACTGCTTGCGAGAGTTATTGCATGGTGGGTGAGGATCAAGAGTAAGCGCAATTGTTTATTTTGAATAAAATTACTTCAAAGAATCTTTGGCTATAAACACGTCCCATACATTTCAGGCATCGATATCTCAAGCCTTCATTCTGAGTGGCTGACATGTCACTCTTGAATGGCTGCCGCATTGAACTGGAAGTCCCGCAATGGCCTCTATGTTATAGCCCCAATCAAAAATATCTGACGTGGTTTGTATCATAGCTGCTACAGTTTAATGAATTATAATGAACTTGGTGCCAAACACACCTAAAGGTGCACATCATCAACCAGCCAAGGCTTGCTTTAACAAGTATGTATGGTCTCAGGTACAGTATGACTTCAAATGTTTGGACTCCATATAAACAGTATTGTGCTGCCCGAAGACGGCTGGGATAGGCTCCAGCACCCCCCGCGACCCTAGTGAGGATTAAGCGGTCCAGAAAATGGATGGATGGATAAACAGTATTGTCTTTTAAGATGCGTCAACTGGCTATCCCACATTAAGTCTGTAGCTGTCAGAGAAACAGCATTTCTGTTGACATCACACCACCTGATCTAAGTCCACAAATTCTGTTTCGATTTTCAATTTGCCACACCCACTCCGACAATTTATTGAATCACCTCTCTCTCTCGCTAGAGAGAGAGAGAGAGAGAGAGAGAGAGAGAGAGAGAGAGAGAGAGAGAGAGAGAGAGAGAGAGAGAGAGAAAGCGCAAGTCTCTTGGTTGTTGGAAGGGGATGCAGAGTGCTGTAAGTACAGTACAGTACAGTTTGAGTTAATGGGAGAGGTCCCATCTGGATCTGCAACTCTTGTAATCGAGAGGATGGGACCTGATTTGCCCTCCATCCATTTTCAGTTCCACTTATCCTGTTCAGGGTCGAGGGGTGCTGAATCCTATCCCAGCTGATTTATGTGCAGTAGAGAGACAATGTAATTATTCCAGGGGTTAAGGAACAGAACCAGCAAAACCGAACAAAGTATAAAAAAAAATGATGCTGGTTACAAACAACAGGAAAAAGGAGTCAAACCAAAAAAACACTTGGAAAAGGCAAGGAACGTAAAACGTAAATAGCTTGTCGTGAAAAGACTAAGCCAAACTACATGGCATGAATCACAAAGAACATCGAGAGAATTCTACACTTTGAGACAAAGTCATGAGCAAATTGAAGAATAATCCGACAACGGCTTGACAGTCCTGAAATCCATGGCTCATTGGGATGTGCGGCAGGTGTGCATACTGAAAGGAAAGCCCTCCTCTGCCACATGCTGAAAACACACAAAAACAGAATCATGACAAATGACACCCTGAACTGGTCGCCAGTTAGTCGCATGGCACATACAGTATGGCGACAGGTCGCCATTCACACTCACACAATCCATGAGTGGGAAATGAAGTGGGAATTTTTTTTTTTTTAAGTGGCGCCAAAATTGCTCATACTTATTTTTAATCCTCAAAATATTTATTGTGGGCGGCCCGGTAGCCCAGTGGTTAGCACGTCAGCTTCACAGTGCAGTGGTACCGGGTTCGATTCCAGCTCCGGCCTCCCTGTGTGGAGTTTGCATGTTCTCCCCGGGCCTGCGTGGGTTTTCTCCCGGTGCTCCGGTTTCCTCCCACATTCCAAAAATTTGCATGGCAGGCTGATTGAACACTCTAAATTGTCCCTAGGCGTGAGTGTGAGCGTGGATGGTTGTTCGTCTATGTGTGCCCTGCGATTGGCTGGCAACCGTTTCAGGGTGTCCCCTGCCTACTGCCCGGAGACGGCTGGGATGGGCTCCAGCACCCCCCGCGACCCTAGTGAGGATCAAGCGGTACGGAAGATGAGTTGAGATGAGATGAGATATTTATTGTATGACTTTTTCTTTCTATGACGCTACATAAGTAAACTCATAGTCTCTAATAGTGTCTAGTAATTTGCGTACTCCATTTCAGTAGTTTTAAATGCAATTAACCGCAGATCAAATGAACATGTATTCCACACAATAGAGTAAATAAATTAAATTAAATGGGTATTTATTTGTTTGTTTTTAAATGGCATCCGTTTTAAATCGGTGTGTAGGTGTGTTGTGTTCTCATGGAAATCTTCAGACTTGAGAATTGAATTGACACGTTAACTGGCTCTCATTTAATCTTATCTTCAAACACTTTGACATTCATCATCTTACGACAATATGACTTTATAAATGAGGTTTGTTCAATCTGGAGGGTTTTTTTTACTGATAGGTGGGTGACTTAAACGTCTGACACTTTTAACAAGTGTGTAATTGGACTAATTGTAATGTAAAACATGAAGACGCAAGTCAAGACGTGTCCTGCACAGGCGCAGTATAGTACATGTTGTACCCGCACATGGCAGAGGCAAATGTAGACATTAAAGTTGCCAAGGTTTGCTCAAAAATCTGTTTAAAAATCAATTCAAAAAGTCATTCTCCTAATATTTTAGATCCTTCAAAAATGACAAAAAAAAAATGTTGGATGCGTGGATTAAAATGGAAGACCATTTTTATCCACGCATCGAAAATCCGGATACTCATCAATACAGTAATTGGGGACCAACAACAAAACCAGATCAGGTTTGACCTGTCTGAACAAGAATTACATATTCTTGAGAAGAGGGGGAAGGCAAAGAGATGTTTTTGGGAGGGGGGAGGAGAGGAGTGGAAAGGTGGGGTCATTTTGGGGGTGGGAGGTGAGGGGGGATTGGGGGGCTGAGTTTAAAAAGGCAGTCATCCGGCAACAGTCACTCACACGCTTGGCGTCCCTCCTCGCCAGTTGCCAGCAGCAGGACGTCCAGTTCCTTTTGTGTTTGCTTTATCTCAGAGGCCTTTTGGACCAGTGCGGGTTTTTATTTTCTTCTTTTTATCTCGTCACTTTGTTTTCCTTTGAGGATTTTTTTTTGTGCCCTGCACCAATGGAGACCACTACCGGGGAATATGTGGACAATTTTGACTACTACGACGACAACGAGACAGTGTGCGATTTCTCAGAGTGGGAGCCCTCCTACTCCCTCATCCCGGTCCTCTACATGCTCATCTTCATCCTCGGCCTGTCGGGAAACGGCGTGGTCATCTTCACTGTCTGGAGGTCCAAATCCAAGCGCCGGGCGGCGGACGTCTACATTGGAAACCTGGCGCTGGCTGACCTCACCTTCGTGGTGACCCTTCCTCTGTGGGCTGTGTACACGGCTCTGGGCTACCACTGGCCCTTCGGCGTGGCTCTGTGCAAGATCAGCAGCTATGTGGTTCTGGTCAACATGTACGCCAGCGTCTTTTGCCTCACCTGCCTCAGTTTTGACCGCTACCTGGCCATCGTGCACTCTCTGTCCAGCAGCAGGTTGAGGTCAAGGGGTACCATGCTGGCGTCCCTCGGTGCAATATGGCTGCTCTCCGGCCTGCTGGCTCTCCCCACGCTGCTCTTCCGCACCACGATCAGCGACCAGAACAGTAACCGGACAACTTGTGCCATGGACTTCAGCCTGGTGACCCTCAACCAGAGGCACGAGTTCCTCTGGATCGCCGGGCTTAGCTTATCCTCCTCGGCTCTGGGCTTCCTCCTTCCTTTCCTGGCCATGACCATCTTCTACTGCTTCATCGGCTGTACCGTCACGCGCCACTTTAACAATCTGCGCAAGGAGGACCAGAAGAAGAAAAGGCTACTGAAGATCATCACCACCCTGGTGGTTGTGTTCGCCATCTGCTGGACACCCTTCCACGTCTTGAAGAGCATGGACGCCCTGTCCTACCTGAACCTGGCCCCGAGTTCCTGCGGCTTCCTGCGTTTCTTGCTTCTGGCTCACCCGTACGCGACTTGCTTGGCCTACGTCAACAGCTGCCTCAACCCCTTCCTTTACGCTTTCTTCGATCTGCGCTTTCGCTCTCAGTGCCTGTGCCTGCTCAACCTGAAGAAGGCCATGCACGGCCACATGAGCTCCATGTCGTCCACGCTGAGTGCCCAGACTCAGAAGTCTGAGATTCAGTCTCTAGCCACCAAGGTGTAGAGAGGAAGGTCGAATGTGGAGCAAAGAAGGAGCCGTGGGACAGTCCCAGCTCCAACTACTGGAACACTTGCAAAAAAGTAATACAGACTTTACGTGTCCATTTGCGCGGGTAAAATGAGAAGATGAACTTTGATGTACTCCCACTCATTGTTCTTCATTATTTCAAGTGAACTTGGAAGGCAGGAGCCAGCTGGCTGAGCTCATTTGCCGCATTGTTCCTCTTCTTCTTCTTCTTTGAATTGTGAATCAAATTACCGGGAGAAAAAAAAAAGAATGACACTGGATGAATTTTAAAGGTGTACAGTATTTTCATACCATGACATTTCTCCAGATCTATAACTGTTTTGTTTTAGAAGCACTTGTCCTGAATGTGTATACAGCATGTCCTCTTTTAAAATGTGTTTTCAATATGCAGATGAGGGCATGAAGGAGGAGCAAAGGTGATGCAGTTTAATGGTATAGATTTTGCCGAGGAGACAACGTGGGTGTGTGTGTGTGTGTGTGTGTGTGTGATGGGGCGGAGGGGCTGCAGAGTGGCAGATGGCAGTTGACAAATGCTTTTTGTTTTGGGACAGGAATCGGGTGTTGGGGTGGGTGGAAGGGTGCAACGTAGCCTCGGCACTAAAGGGGCTTGACATAACTGAAGAATTTGTATATGGTTTATTTTTGACATCCATGTAACTAACTACTGTATTAAAGGTGTGTTCTATGAAACCAAGATCTCTACGCTTCATTGAGTATGAAAGCTACTGTTGCACCACAGAAACTTGAAATTAAAAGAAAAAGCAGAACAAAAGATGCCCTTTCTTTTAACATGCAGTTCCACATCAGTTTCATGACCCCATCCTGTTATTTGGGGGATACGTATCTCCAGCTTTGTTATGAATGCCCTGCAGTTGCTTTACACCTTCAGACTAATAGATCTCTAATCTCTATTGATTCACAGTCAGGATCCAGACTGTAACCAGATTATGTAAAGCAGTGGCTATCCTGAAAGTGTGTATTCAGTGCTCACCTGTGACAGATGGGGTTCTATCTTGTGGCGGAAGATATTCAAATACATTTGGTATGTTGGCGATGTCTGAAATACATGTTTCAGCATTTTTTTTCGGGCTTTCTTATAGTTTCTTTTCAGTGAAAAAAGATCCGGACAATTATATTTTTCTTCAACGTGTATTTTTCTTTACATTTAGATTTTTTTAATGATTTAAATCATCACAAAAAGTCCAAAAACGTGCTTTTCATTGCACAGTGACAATATATAAGTGGGGACATTTAAAGCAAGTCAAATAAAAAGCCTCAATGGGGTAATCTCAAAATTTGTCGTTTTTTTTATCCAGCATGTGACTCTTCAGAGAAGTGCTTTGATTTGCTGAGAATAATGACTGTTTACAGATGGCGGAGGGAGGAAGTCGGGTTCTAATCTGGCAGAAGCTCAGCCACTGAACAAGTCAATATTTGTCTGTGGTGACAAGAGATTGCGGTGAGAGCGCTGTCGCCGGTTGAGGAGGACGAAGGTCTTCTCACATGAGGGAAATAGTGTTTAGCGCAGAATTTGGGAGAAATTACAGCATTACAATTATCTCTTTTGCATCTAAAAGTAGCAACGTGTGTCCATATGTGAAAGCCCACCATTCATCGGGTCCTTGTTGCGTGACTGCTCACGTGTTACAAAGGTGGGATTCCTGGTCAAAATGGTGGTTGATGTTGAAATTCGTCAGATGGCCTCTGTGCACAGACTCACATCGTCCAATCACGTGGATGCCTTTTGGGTTGGATTCATGAGCACACTTCACTATCCTTAGATTAAAGACAAACAAACCCCAAACAGTTTTTTACTGCACCTGAAAGCAATTTTACCATAGGAACATCCCAAAGCCCTCATCTGGTTCATAGTCGCACACCATTGCCAATATCAGATCAACAGTGAAGTGAGGCGGAGCCAATCATGCCTGCAGGACTGTCTGAACTTAATGTTATTATTATTGAGATGAGCCGGGCTCACAACATGTCTGATGCTGTTAGTGCCGCCAGTTCAATGCAAGATAAGTCACCCAGAAGACCAGCTGACCCAAGCATCACATAGAGAAGAGGTGGGAGGCAGGGGGGGGGGGGGGGGGGGTTCTATAGGAAATGGCTCTGCTCGCAAAAACAACTGTTGTATGCTCCAGAAAACATGGCGACGTTGTCTCTGCTTGTGTGTGTGTGTGTGTGTGTGTGTGTGTGTGTGTGTGTGTGTGTGTGTGTGTGTGTGTGTGTGTGTGTGTGTGTGTGTGTGTGTGTGTGTGTGTGTGTGAGAAAAATCCCAAAGAAAGTTCATTTAGTTTCGATGATTCATCATTACGGATGGCAATTACTGAAAAGACGTTGACACTGGTAAACAGTTAGAGTTTCACAAACACTAGAAATGTATGGAATGTGAAATGCTTTATATTTTGATTATGACCTCTATAATGGTGTTTATGTTTTCATCCTGTATATGTTTGTTTTATTTGTTACTTAGCACGATTGCCGATGGAGCTGAATATAAATCCATGAGACTGAGGTAGTGGTGAGGGCAAAATATCAAATATTGGTCTTGATTTGGATAAAGGAGCAATTTCATGATTTAAATATTATGATTGTCCTCTTTCTCATTATGAGAAAGAGGATTTAATCGACATCCTCAATTTCTTACCCGTTGAGTGATAAATGGTGCAGTAAAAATCAAAAGAGGTCAATAAGAGAGACACACGGCAGGTAGGACTGACTAACATTGCTGTTTTATTTTTTTACAGTGGATGAAATTCTTGAAAATTTAATTCGATGTTGCATCTTCCAAGTTTAAAATACAGTTTGAAATATGGGACTATAGACCCTTTTTGACAGTTTTTTTTGGGCGGTGGGCACCTTAAATAACCCGCTTGTTGGCTGGAAAAACATTTAACATTTATACTACATTTCAAGGGTGTTTATAGAAAACATGAATGTTGTGGTTTTTCTTTTTTTTTTTTTTTTGGAGTATCAGGAGCAACATAGGTGGATGTCAGTGAGACCGAACTAAACATACAGACACAGGTGCCTGTTCCTGTGTGTCGTCATGTGAGCCGAGCTGTCACACCCAAATGGGTCTTGTGAACAAGGCCACCAAAACACAAGTGTTTGCCTCTCCTCAGATCTCCCTGCTGTTCCATCCCACCCAAGCAGCACCAAATGCACTCTGTTGTTTGTGTGTGTGTGTGTGTGTGTGTGTGTGTGTGTGTGTGTGCGTGTGTGTGTGCGTGCGTGTGTGTGTGTGTGTGTGTGTTCGTGTGTGCTCATAAGCACATGGGCACTGAGATCTGACAAATTCTGTCGCCTGTCAACGCTAACTCGACTTTCTCTTTATCGTCCGTCCACCTGTTACCAAAGTGCAATCACACACGCGCGCGCACACACACACACACACACACACACACACACACACACACACACATACAATCAACACATACAATCAGTATCTACATTGAAAAAATTGTGTGTTGAATTCATTCAAATTAAATTCACTTAATTTTTATCAAGTGGTTGTCCAAAATAAAATCATCTGCATCCAGATACATATTTTAAGTGGACAGTTAGACTAATAGTAGACTATGTACTACTTAGAAATTGTATCAAAATCCAGATGATTCCATTGTGTGCAACCACTTGACAATTAAATTTGAACATGTATAATATTTTTGCGATGCTCTCCAGAATTAACACAATTAACCACAACTTGAGGTCAAATAAAAGATGCGTAAAGCACTTTCATAAAGGTTAACATATACATACAAATGACATAGCATTTTGTTTTATTGTCCTCTTGTTCTAAGGTGCTGTCTCGTCACATGACAGCATTATCAAGGCTGTTGCTGCTCAGTGAGGGACCGACGCCTTGTCATGGATGAGTAACTGTACGAGGGATTAAGGCTCACAATGTACAGTTAATAACATAAAGTGTCTGAGTTGGGGGGACTGCGAGGGGGCCCATTGCCAGTCTAGACAGCATAGCCCCTGATGCTCCAAAACAAATACTCCCAATCTGACCCAGACCCCCTGAAAGTCACATTTTATTTGGTCCCATGTGGCTTGCTGCCCCCTCCATCTCAATATCTTACGTGGATTGTGACTGGGTAATCTCTTTTTATCTCTCTACTTCTATCCTGTCATCATGGGCAAATATGAAACAGAACTACGTCATTGAAAATGTTCTTGTTGCTGAAATAGATACAAATACTGGACTTGAATAAAAGAACAAATGGGAAATTACAACTCATATAACTACATTTCACTTTAAGATGGCACGCACTACAACTCAAACGGGGATCCAAGAGGGTTTTCATTATGAGTTGTGCATGACTTTTTTGCAATTCATCACTGCTGTACTTGGCTTTTGTTTGCCGTGAGACAATTTAAATGGAATCATGACATGATAAAACGCAGTGTCAGATAAATTTAGCTACGACAGCTGCAGGGCTGACTGAGCAGATGTGTCGTAGGACATGACATATATGGATCATGTGACCAGGGGTACCGACTCGGCTTCACATTCTTTGTTCTAAATAATTATGATTTATACTGGGAGACGGGGGGAGGTGTTGATCAAGTGAGGGAAGACAAAAGGGCAGATACTACTTTAGCTATCCAATGCCAGCCATCTTTACTGCATGTCCATTTCACCACTCTTTTGCCGAACTTTCCTGGTGAGCTGATTTGATTTGATTTTATCACTGCTAGCACTACACATAAGTGACATAACAAGTGGCGACTTGTTATTTAGTGCAGGTGCAAATATCATAATGCATATGTAGTTCTTTGATTGCATTGTTACATTGGGTGTTGAGCCATTTATTTGAAGGAGAGACCAGAGATCCTCTGAGCGCATAGTAATGAGCAGTAACTGCTGGTTATAATTTAGGCTCGAGATGTTGCTTCCGAAGACAGCGACGCCTTGGCCAGACCTGAATGTACTGGCCTTGCGTCGCTTCCGGATGCGGTTGCTCTGGATTCATCATTCCTTCGGGACACAAAGATCCTCTTCACATGCTTCTCTATCCAGTCCATTGTGAGGCCCTCTTGCGCCAGGCCTAAATGCAGCTTCTGTCACTGCGGCTGGCCCCAGAAGCTAGTTCAGCTGCTGCAGGGGGCACTCAGGTGGGTAGGTTTCCATGCTAAATCACCAGAGGTAATAAAGCTCGATTAAATGTTCTGCAGCTGAGCGTTAACTGTGCTGTCACGATCTATTGGATTTTCTGATCAAGTTAATCTAAGAACAGCTGTATCCTCCACCAGGTGTGTACAAATCGGACATCAATATTTTCCTTCAAAATGACCATTTTCGCCAAAGGATAAGAGTGTTTACGAGTTAATCTAAGTAAAAAAGCAACACAGATGTTGATGTTAAAATGTCCACTGGCATCGGGTGTAGTTCACCTCCTTAGATGTGAATCCATGCCAGTGATCTGCTGCTACCTGTTGGTCAAGTGGCACAACTACATCAACATTGTCATCGACCCGCTGCCCTTGTTCAGAAGTGATCAGAAGTGTGGATGTTCGCATTCAGTGAACGAGAAGAGTGTCTTTACTTAAAAATTTTAAATCATATAATTGTCCAAACTGGCTTGTTTAGAAAGACACGTTGTACAATTTTGGGGAAGATGTACAAAATCTAACCAGACCATTGACCGATTCTTTTTTTTTTCTTTTTTAATTTTAAGGTTTAAATTGATTACAATTGCTCAGGAGGAAATTCATTTGACATTTTTTAGTCCTGTATATATTTTGTCTGAGACATTACACACAGAGGACCAAACCACAAACGTGCTTGCATGCAAAAAGAGATGTCAAAGTGAAACGGGTGCGCAAAGTCATCCTATTGCACCTCTTGACCGGGATTGTGGGGACAGAAGTTCGCTCAAAGGCCCCTCGACAGCCAGCAGATTAGCATCTCTCCAACAACGATTTGCCATTTTACATTTTATCCATAGTGGGAGTTGACCCCTCAAGTCCTTACAGATAAGCTACTGATGCCCTAATCGTGTTAGATGATTGAGTGAAGAGGTGAGCAAGTAAAATATAAGTGTGTACATTTATTTGAATAGCACAGATTCTCACAGATATTCACACATTGCTTTACATGGTTAAAATCCGAAATCACAAACATCATACAGTTAAAAGTTTTACTGGAAACCTAAAATGGGAGTTTAACTGCTCTCAAGTGCTAATTTTGTACTGCCCACAGAAGAAGCAGCTTTCGATTCAAATGAAAGTACAATCCACAATTTGGGGGAGCAAGATGACAAAAGTAGGAGGCGATCAGCGGACCACTGTGGTCTAACGTAGAATAAAGATATTTCGGTGTCCTTTTCACACAAGTTCCACCAAGTGTGGAGGACTGTAAGTGACTGTGAAAATTTGGTCCTGGATTACATATTGAACAGGAAACCAGTCCAAGGATGGGGGAAGGGAAAGAAATGATGCGGTTGTAATGATGTATGCCAACAATAGGTTCCTAGGCAAAACAAATGAAGATTTGGAGTGATGGGCACATCAATGAAGTCAAGATGGCGCCCGAGTAGGCAGCCGTCAGCAAGTGCTCTCATGAGCCTTGCTTTTTTTGTTGTTCTTGTGTTTCTTTTGTCACTTTGTGTTTGTTGTTACGTCGTGTGGACTTGATGTGGACCTTTTTCAGCATTTTTTGGCCACGACATTCATCAATGAGGAGACTCTGTGCTTGGTGGTTGCGCCTTCTCGGCAGCATGGGTATACCAGCACTGTTTTTGACTGGAGGAATGTCGGCGCCATTTGACTGTCGTTGCTGGACAGTCCCGGGGCGCTTGTGTCTTGCGCCTGTAATGGGCAGCATTTTTCACAGCCCCGCTTTGTTCAGCGGAGAGATCGGTGCTGTTGAACGGTCTGCGGCTGGATGGATGGAGGTCTTGAGGAGCCGACGATGAGAAGAAAGGAGCGTTGGCGCGCAGTGCCGATGCGGATTTGGAGCTGGGAGTCGCGGCTTGGAGTTTGAAGCGGATTATGTGGGACAGGAGAAGTGAACTAATCTCTTTTCGTCAATGGACGCTACAGCTTTGTGTTTGCTTTCAAAACTTTGCTTGTAGCAGACGTGGGCACATTTTCAGCATGATGTCTCTGATCCACTGGTGAAAGGACACTTTGATCCTCTCCTCTTTCATCTATAACTGCTTCAGACAACAAAGTGTATGCAGAAAAGTGGTGAAGATTGCACGACTGTCTCTGTCCTATGTGTTGTCTTGTGTTATTTTTGTTATTTTTGACTTCAAAATGGCGCCGCGAGAGTGGCTGCCTTTCCAGCAGCTCCTATTTTTTTGTTGTTCTACTTCTTCCTTTCATAACTTTGCTGCTGTGAATCTGGAATTTCTCAATTGCGAGACTAATAAAGGTTTTCTTAATCTTAATCTTAATGAACCTCTGTCATTCGTCAGTGGCGGATCCAGATGTCTGTCATTGTCACTCGCCATATGCTGTGTCCAAATGTCCAACCTTATCACCTAAACCTTAATTCACGATACAGTCCAGCAATATGAATTGTTTCCATTATCTATAGTTACGGTATTGCTTTCCTCACTTCCACACCATTTTGTTTTCCCGCTTACACTGCTTTGTGGTCTTTATAAATTTGTTGAGTGACTATGGATGCTCATCACTTTTCCAAGTGCATTGTGGGGGATTTTGAATGCGCTACGTTTTTTCCCTCTCTAGATGTCCTACCTAAAATGTTTTTGAGCGTATCCGTCACTAGTTTTCATTGTGCCCACACAGGGGCGCCATAGGGGGAAAGATAGTTAAGTGATGACGAGCCTAATGGTCCTATGACAGACAGGGAAAAATAGTCAAATCCTTTCAATTTGCACCATTGAGGCAGGGGTTGACAAAAGTGAGATTTTTTTTCAAGGGGCCACTTGTGCTCACATTACCATTTGTGATTATGTTTAGGATTATGTTTTCTACATAATTCTGACCATTGAGATTTAGATTTACTGCCACAGAAATCATCTGAAGGAGGTTTATGGAGTGTTTGTTTGTTTGTTTGTTTGTTTGTTTGTTTGTGTGGGTTTTTTTTTGCTTTTGGAGAGGGCTGATTAGTTTGTGACCAAATACCAAACATGTCCATTTTCCACAGGCCTGGTCTTTTGGACTACAATGTATTGCACATTCATTCAAGAGCTGCTATTGGCCACAGCTCATGCTCAGTCAACCTTCAATCTTATATGATGTTCATTTGACCCCTTGAATCTCTATTCCATTTACCTTCCATCTCAAAGACATTACTTACAAAAAACGTTTTTACACCATTTATAGAGGTTATATTTTAACAAAACCCACCTACGAATTTGATCCTATCAACTTCTAAATTTGGATGTTGACTGAAAGATGTTGAAGCAAAAATTGTCACATTTTATTTTTATTTTATATTTTATTTATACTTTATATTTCATCAAATGCTGTTACCGTGGCGACATGTCAAGAAAAAAAGTGTTGTTTTTTTTTTCCAAGGGGCTGCACCCACAGAGTACGGCAGGACACGGCCCGAAAAGGCAATATGGTTCCCCTCACCACTGTGAGAGTGGGCAAAAAGGTCGGGTGCACTCTGAGCACGGCGGCATCCAAAGGCAGGAAACTTGTCAGTCCGATCCCAGGCTCAAATCTATTCAAGGGTGCTGGAGAAGAGGGTCCCTCACCTACAGTCACAAGCTGTGGGTTGAGACTGAAAGAACAAGATCGCAAATACAAGCAGTTGAATTGAGTTTTCGCGGCAGGGTTTCCGAGCTCTCTCTTAGACATAGTGTGAGAAACTGTCTTTCAGAAGGGGCACAGAGTACAGATGCTGCTCCCCCGCATTGAGAAGAGCCAGCTGAGGTGGTTCGGACATCTATTCAGAATGCCTCCTGGACGCCTCCCCAGTCGAGGTGTTTTAGGCACGTCCCATTGGGAAGAGACCGTGGGGATGACACAGGACACAATGAAGGGAACGCCATTCCCTCGAAAGAGCTGGACAGAGTGGGTGGGGAGAAGGAAACCTGGACCTTCTTGATAAAGCTGCTCCCCCCCCATGACCCGACCCCGGATAAGCGAAAGAAGATGAGATGGGATCATTTAGCTTTGCTCTTTTTCATATCACAACAGCTTCTACAAAATAATGTACACACTACTAGCAGTTCAAAAAGACAGACATCTATGTACTTACAACAATAGTAGGTCATCGTTTACATCAATTGTTTCTTGTAGTGATTCCAACATCAATACACGGACAGCCAGTATCATTCAGTTGAGTTAGTTTCCTATTTTCGTTTTGGTCCGACAGTCTTTTTGCACTGATGCAATGCGGGCCAAACCGGCGGGAGAGGCTTGCGAATCTGGTAGGAGTTGCTGCCCACTGATGAGACCCCTGGCTCTCTCAGTACTATTCGAGAGTTTTCCACTTTTGAGGAGGTCAAAATCTCTGATTTGGCACGCGGACCCACGATGAAGGACGGGGAAGTCTTGGGAAGGATAGTGGTCATGGTCCGAGTCAAGGCTCGCCCTCTCTTCGACAAAGTAGCTGTTGAAGGCTTCTGTTTCTTGTCTTGCCCTTTGAACTCCTGTTCTTTGAGCGATGCCCTTTGAATTTTACATTCCAAGTCTTTGAGGGACTGCTCAGTGTAGGCCTGCATCTCACTGCGCACTTGAGAAAGCCGCTCTTCAAACTCATCCCTGAGTGCCTTTTTGGTATCCTCAAGCTTCTTCTCAAAAACGGCACACAATGCTTCATCTCTCACATCTGCTTCGGCCTCGGTCTCACCTGTCACTTGTTCTCCCTTCTCCAGACACATGCTCTTCTCCAATGATTGTTTATCTTTGAGTCGGTTCACCAACTCAATGATGCTACTCTTCGAGGCCGTCATAGCTACTTGTGATCGGATCTGGCTGCGTACCTGATGGAAAACAGATTGCACCTTTGCCTGCGTCTCTTTGTCGCCAGCGTCACATTTGTCCACGATTTCACTGTCCGGACTGTCCATATTGAGCCACTCCTCGTGTTCCTCGGTACTGATCTGTATCTGTGGGTTCATCTCTGCTGATGGTTCCTTCATGTCTATTGTTGCTGCCTTGATATGTTCTCATTTACAATCATACGAGTAGTGCTGGCTGGGGAGGGGTCTGAGTGACTCTGTTTGTCCCGAGAGAAGCTAAACACTCTGAGGGTTGTTTAGCACTGCACTTTTGTGTAAAGCAGTGTGACTTACTAAAATATGAAGCCAAATCAAATGAACAATAATTAAGAGTTGGGCCAGCGTTTTCTTGAAATAAAATACAGCTTTTCTAACGATTGAACAAATTCCCCTCTTCCATGTATTAACATGTACTGATTTCATCCACAGTGTAGTGTTGTGTCCCATGACAGCAGATGGCCTCCAGGTAACAATGAGAAAAACAAAGATCCCGGGGGGGCAATGGAAAGAGAACACTAGGCTTGATTTGTAGTGGGTTTTTTGGGTCGTAGAAGGTACAATGAAAAAAGTGAAACAACTGTGCCATTTATAAGTATACCATAATTAAGTACAGTGTCATATTGATCTAATTATTGAAATATACCTGGCATATACGACCATACATGAGGAGTTGGAATATGAGAGATTGTCACTTTGAAGAGAAGTGAAGAAATGAAACAATGGTGCAGTGATGAAGAACAAAAGGGATAAGAGATTTTTGTTGCCAAGACGGCAAGTTGTGGGAAAGGGAACCTGTCATGTTTGCGAGGGGGTGGTGGACCCCAAAAAGCAGGCAGGAGGGAGGAGCAGGGTGAACTTGACGAACTATATTTAACACTTGTGTGGTGAGTCCTTAAAGATTGAGGCCAAATCAAGCACTTTAAATCATAGATACCGTTTAGGTTGCAGGTTACAATTAACATTTGCTATTGGAGGGGTGATGGGTGGGGGGATAGGCTTAGTTCATCCATTGTGAACAAGGCAGACAATCTTTCTGTGAACTCGTCCACTCTGGTTCTGTCATGATTCGGTTTGGGACCAACAGGTGGCACTGTAGGGGCCCCCCTGCAGCCGCACACCTGTTGGACATTAGGTAATTAGTGTATAAAAGGACTCCTGCCCAAACACTCAGTGTCGGGTCATTGTTTGCTCTTGCTACTGTCATGTTCGTTTGTTTGCTGTTGCTCTTGGCTACTGTTATGTTTGTTCGTTGCTTTTTGTTTGTTTGCTTACAACTGTCATGGTTCTGTTCCTGTTAGTTTTTTGCCACACTCATGGTTTTGTTTTGCTACTTTGGATTAGTTTTGGTTGTTAGCACTTTGTTTGTTCTGGATTATGTTTTTCCCAGTTTTATTATGTAATCATACTCTAATCCAGGGGTGCCCAAACTTTTTGGATCGAAGATCTACTTTTCGATCAACTAACCTCCCAGGATCTACCCTTACCGGCGCGCGCACGCGCACAAACACACACACGCGCGCATGCCATGATGAGAAACGGAGGCATGCGACGCACTTTTGCAGCCTGTTAACTATGGTAGCTCACACTTACTGTTTTAAAGTGCTTCCCTGGGCCCTCTTAGATTCCTATTCTTTGCTCGTGCCCTTTGTGAATTGTACACGAAAAGCTCTGATCACAAGCAGCAATTGCAAACAATTTACCTGCTTTATTTTACTTTTTAAATATTTTTTTAGTGAAATGAGACTGATAAGATGATTAGTGTGCAGTGTATATTAATACAAAAAATATATTACTAACATGTACAAAGACACACAAATGGTTGTTTGTTGATTTTTCTTCTCGACACTCCTCGGATCTACTTGGGACCTGTCTTAGATCTACCGGTAGATCAGGATCTACCTAATGGGCACCCCTGCTCTAATCCTTCTAGTGTTTTTTGTTTCATTTTTTAACATATACAGTAAATGCTGAATTCATGAGAATTACAACTGTTCCACTTTGACTAAAAGTCCTTGCTTTCACAAGAGGGCTGGGCAAATAAGTTTATTATGATATGGGCTATCAATATCTATCCCAACAATTCAGTGCAAAATTACAATTGCATTCCACAACATTTTTAACTCAAAATATTATTGAATAAGTGAGGGTAAAATGCCAAATCAACAAGCATTTTTCTCCAAAAATAACAAAATTTAAAAAAAAACGGAACTTGTCTCAGAAAAAATGAATGAATGAGTATTTGACACCACAGAAGTTTGTTTTGGCAGGCTTGTACAAAGGATTGATCTTGTCGCTGTTAAATGTTTACTATGATGAAAATATTTTAAGAAGTTATAGTTAACCATAAATTGAATTTTGCACATTACTCTGGACCCCCCGCCCATACTCCCACTTCGTTACTTGCCGAATCGCCAACATATGAACATATTGCCACACAAATAATGGACTGATGGCGCTTTAATGAGATATGATTTACTTTGTACGCTTTCCTCTTCATCATTGCTGCCGAAATGCTCATCCGATGTATTGCATCTGATTTGCTTTGAATGTAACTTTTTTTTTAAAATGACCATTTTCATTTTGGAAGTTTGAAACACACTTCCACTGTGGAGTTTGGCATTGAGGAGTGACCTGCCAGTGAGCCAATGAGCCAATGAGAGTCCTGCTCGAGCGAGCCTCCTCTTGCCACTAAACACTAACATATGGACTTATTATTCTAGAAAACTGTCTGGACAACCATTCTTTTCTGTCCACTTTGCAGATTGTTGTATGTTTGTCAGCATGTTGTTTCTTCTGTAAATGTTGATTAGAATTTGGAATGTAAACTACAATAACCATTTTTAAATTAGGTTTTACATTTAATAGTTGCATATTTAATAGTTGCAACATTATGGTTACGGTAGTTTTTATTCTGTCTGTGGTCTATTTAGCTGACGCGGGTTGAATATTGTGTATGTGAGTATGATTTTAATTGTCAACATTATGAAACAAAGGGTGCCCCCAAAACATCTGTACTCTGACTTATCTCCACCTCCTCCTCTAAAACCTCCTCCTCACTGTCTGGGAATGGCTTTAGCAAATTTCTGTCAGCTCTTCATTTCAAAGGGTAATCCAGACGATCAGGAAAGATCAGTAGGGCCAACATGGTGAGTTATTTTAGATCCCTTTTAAATATTTAAACAAAAATACAGTACACCTTGCATTTTCACACAAATGTGATTGTGTATAACTGCTATTTTGTGTAAAATAGTAATTAGTTTATGCGCTTTTCACGTGCAGACAACATACACTGACAAAGGCGAGAAGGTAGGAAAAAGAATTTGACTATGCATTTCAAAATCACTATTTATCATGAGTTCTTTTTGTTCATAGCACGAGCAAGGACAGTTCCTCTGCTTTGATCACTTGACGTTCTGGGTTGGAAATGCAAAACAGGTACGTTATGTTAGAACATCTTTACCCAAACAAATGTAAGACTTATAAGAAGCCATGACTTCAGTAGGTTTTTTTTTTTTTTTTGTAATCTGGTTCCAAATAATGATTTGATTTTAATAGTGTGTTAGATCAATACCCGAACCGTTGTTTGCTTTATGCTTATTAGAAGTAACATCGAGCAAAGATTTCTACACTATCTATAAGAACATTTAAGTCGACAATGACAGCGAATTGATGTGAATTTAATTAGGTTTTGAGCATTTCATTTTGAGTAACCTCAAAATGGGACCAAATTCCCACACCGTTAGTTGTCGTCTTTACGGTCAGCAACACGATTGGTTCTCTTAAGGGGTGGGACGGGGGGCATCCATCATGTCAAGTCACAGATCTCATCCTTTCCTTCTCGTGAGCACACTCACTACCAGCAGATGGCGCACCCCGTCCGTTTCGAATCAGTCGTTGACGTCCCCTTCTCTGTATGTCGTCCACCACAAATCTTTTTCAATAGGCAGCGTCATTTTACTGCACCAAACTGGGATTTGAACCATTTGCTTACCAAGGTTTGGAAACAGGCAGTCGAGATGCAGTGTCCCATGCAGTCAAACAAGGAAAGGTAAGGAGACTTGGGAGTAAACAAAATCACCCCTGAGAAAAGATTAGAATAATTCATTCAGCCAGAACAGGTTCTTCATTAGAACTGCTGTTATATTCAAAAGTGGTGGATTACACCCAATGATAACAATGACTGATCAGTGGAATGGGAGTAGTTTGTGCCCTGATGATTGTTTTGTGTATTTCACAGATCATATATGTGTTCTCATCTGCTCTCAATCCTGGAAACGAAGGTAGAGCTGACTGGCTTTGCATCTGGGTTATAACAGCTTTGGATTATAAATAATAGTTCAATTTTTTAATTTCATTTTTTTAATGCATTTAATTTTAATTAGTTTTGAGAGGGTGCGTTAGATTTTTTTGAGGATTTATTTTCTCCTGAAAATGCTGTTTTACTTTAGTTTGTATTAACTTAAGTTTAAATTTGTATTTTTTTTAATTCAGAGCCTTTTTAGAGTGAATGATAAAAAAAGTCACAAAGTAATGTGTAATAAAGTAAGGTGAACTACAATTACCATACAACTCTTTGATTTTGTTTCTATGGCGAATAAATACAGTACATAAAAAATAACAAAATAGTAAAATGAAGGACATTTTTGCTTTAATTACAGCTAGTTTTATCAATGCAAAATGGAACTTCAGTTCATTTTCATTTTTTAAATGCACTGCCATTTTTATTTTATTTCAGTACTGAAAACGTTTTATTTCAATGTTTAGTTTTAGTTATTTTATTAGCTTTCATTTACTATAATAACCTTGATATGGACTGAATTACAGAGGTTTTTTTACTTATTAAATAAGCCTTTTGTTACACATGGAAAGATTAAATTCTTGTCGATTGAGTTTCTCTGCACTTGTGCTCCCTTAATTTTACCTGACGTGCTCAACTTTCCATGAGAGTGGTTTAATCAAAACAAAAACCTATTTATTTATTTCTACTATTTCTCAGAAATGGGAGCTCATTTAGTGAAGCATGGGGATGGCGTGAAAGATGTTGCATTTACGGTGGAGAACTGTGACTCCTTGGTGCAGGTAATAGCCTTAGCCTTAGCAGGGGCCAACTTGACTTGAAACCGAATGAAAACCCGACTCACTGATATTTGACAGAAAGCCAAAGAGCGAGGTGCCATGGTTGTAAAGGAGCCCTTCACTCTGGAGGACAAGCATGGCAAAGTCAGGCTTGCTGTGCTGCAAACAGTAAGAGAACAATCATTCATTGAGTTAAATATTCAAAAATCTTCAAGCAGCATGATAACTTTGCTTTTCATGAAACAGTATGGTGACACCACACACACATTTGTGGAGAGGGCAGAATATAGTGGGCTGTTTTTGCCAGGCTTCCACCCGCCTCTATTTAAGGACCCATTGTTGGCCACCTTGTGAGTATCCCTCATTTATCAAGCCGGTGATGGATGCATGAACCAGCATTTGAAATGTGATGAGATGTTTAAATGACCTTACTTTTGACATTTTACTGCAGACCAGATGGAAAATTGAACTTCATTGATCACGTTGTGGGAAACCAACCCGAAGAGGAGATGGTTCCAGTGGTGGAATGGTGACTGTTTATTTTAAAGAATGCTGTGTTTAGAGGTTTTGTCATGGTAGAGGAATGATACCTTAGTCCGTCTGAAACTTACATAACCGTTTCTTTTGGCGCACATCATGGACCAGCGTGACTTTGCGTTTTTCTCTCATGGGCCTCCAGAGGCTCTCTACTACTGGACCGCATTTTCACCTGTAACAAGCAAGGCCGTTTTCGAAATGAAGCTGGTGATTGGAACACTGCTGGTAGGGAGGAGAGGCAGCTGCAGATTTTTTTAAAGGCATGAAGCTCATGAGATGACTGCTGTCATGTGGGTAATTTGTTGCAACAGGAGAGAATTCTGCAGATGATATACGTACTGTGTGAATTTCAGACAAACTAGTAAATACGGTATGTTTGCGCTGACCTGGCAATGTGCTCCTTCACCACTGATTTATCACCCAAAAGGTACCGGAAGAACCTTCTTTTTCACCGCTTTTGGTCAGTGGATGACAAGCAGCTACAGACTGAGTTCAGTGCCCTGCGCTCCATTGTGGTAGCCAACTATGAAGAGACAGTAAAGATGCCCATCAATGAACCTGCCATGGGCAAGAGGAAGTCTCAAATCCAGGTTTGTTTTGTAATTGGAACGGGTTAAATTAATGATATGAATGCATTGGCTTCTGTCTATGAAGAGTACATTAACTCACCATCTATGGACTTACAGGAGTATGTGGAGTACTATGGAGGTGCAGGAGTGCAGCACATTGCCATGAACACATCAAATATTATAACAGCGGTAAGTCTATGAAAACAAGAGTCTGATCTGTCCCCCTTCTGAAATTTAGAATACACAGCTAGCATGTACTGTGCCTTCCCTTGAGCATGACATTAGATTTACAATCCTGTTGTTGTAATTAAAAAAATACCAAAATTAAATTAGAAATCTTTTAGAGGTAACATTGTTTAATTAATTGGAAATGATTTATTCACCAGGCGGCACGGTGGTCACCTGGTTAGCACGTCCGCCTCACAATACATAGGTGCAAGGTTCAATTCCGGCTGCAGCCTTCCTGCGTGGAGTTTGCTTCTTCTCTCCTTGCCTACATGGGATTTCTCCGGGTACTCCGGTATCCTCCCACAATTCAAAAACATGAATGGCAGATTAATGGAACATAGAACACTCTAAATCGTCCCAAGGAGTGATTGTGAGCCTGAATGTTTGTTTGTATATGTATACCAATTCGGGGTGTACCCTGCCTACTGCCCGAGGACACCTGGGATGGGCTCCTGCACACCCGCAACCCTTGTAAGGAGAATTGGATTAGAAAATGGATAGACGGGGTGTCTTTTGTTGAATTCCATATTACTGCAGTGTATGTCAAAGTCGTTAGAAATTAGTAACATTTATCTCTGAAACATGCTGATGAAACACTGTTTTAGATTTTAGACTTTTTTTTAAGCGTATTAGAAAATGGACAGATGGATAGATTTATTCAGCAATGGTTTTTTTTATAGATGGTTGATGACCTGTTTTTCCTGAAAACATAAAAATAGCATATAATAAATGGTCAGATTTTTAAATTGTTGCCTACGTTGTCCTCTAGTTCTGGAATGATCTTGTCCTTTTAGCTGTGTTGAATTGTAAAGATGCAGTAAAACCAACTGTATATAATTTAAATATTTCCAGATCCGCAACCTAAAACAGCGTGGGACAGATTTTATGTCAGTGCCCGACACATATTATGACCAACTGAGGGAGAAGTTAAAACACTCCAAGGTGAAAATTGCAGAAGACCTAGATGTCCTGCAGGTAGGGTCATATTCTGTATTTGCATGAGCATGTTGGAGATTATCCCAAAAAATTTGTCACTTATTATACTATAAAGAACATATTTTCCATCTATTCAGGAACTAAAGATCCTGGTGGACTACGATGACAATGGCTACTTACTTCAGATCTTTACCAAGCCAGTTCAGGACCGCCCCACTGTCTTCTTGGAAGTCATTCAGAGACATAATCACCAGGTACTCTTTCTCTCTCTCTCTCTATCTATCTATATCTATATCTATATCTATATCTATATCTATATCTATATCTATATCTATATCTATATCTATATCTATATCTATATCTATATGCATATCTGTCTTTCGATCTATAGATAGGCAGATATCTATCTATTGATATCTCTGTATATCTGTATACAGATCTCTCTCTCTTGATCGAGAGAGAGAGAGAGAGATAAATATACAATTCACTTACATTTAATGTACTGTACATCTTCATACGACAGGGCTTTGGTGCAGGAAACTTCAAATCTCTTTTTGAAGCCATTGAAGCGGACCAACACGCCAGAGGAAATCTGACCATCCTCACACCCAATGGTGTGTCCAAGTGTATGTGAGCCCAGATTTGCATGTGTGGGCAATATTAAAGGTTATTAAACAATATCAAGTGTACGACCAGCTCGGGCTGTTTCATGGATTGTACAAGTATGGTAGAGAAGCTCAGTACAAACACAGATGCTTACTTGTATCTGACTCTTTCAAGGCTTTTGTTTCATTACAATTCAGTGTTTACTCATTGGTCATGTCTCGTTTGTTTTTCAACAAATTCACAAGCACATTAATGAACCAAGCTTCAGTCAAGTAAAACACAATTGAACCTCTCAAAACTGAAAAAGTGCGTTATCATTTGCATAATAAGCCTAACTGATAAATGTATGTCCTTTGTCAAAGATGTCGGTTTAACAATGGCTTTCACATACTGTCCTTATTACCGTGATATATAACCAAAGATAGCCTCCCAGAAGATGCCTTTTTAAAGTTTTTCCAGTGAGACTGTAGCGTATACGTACATTGATTATTTAAACAATAGTCAACAGGACTCTTGCATCATCACTTCATATTTCATCGTACAATAGCTTACATGCTGGTTGGGAATGTTCAGTCGGTCCTCCTGGTGCATCTCAGGTTATTTTTAACCTTCAAGAGAGCTGCTGGCAATGTCCGATTGTTATGTCTGAGGCATATCTAAATTGTCCGTGTTTGTGCAGTACCTGAGGCAATGTGCCTCGACCATCTAAGATATAAGACAGGCTGTTCGGATGGGATCAGTTCAAAGAGCCTCGGCAGGCTTCTGCTCCACACAAACAAGGAATCTTTGTGTCTTCAACGGGAAACTTGTAGTCATATGTGATTTCTTCATTGATGCCTATTGACTGCCGCGAGTAAATCACTATCTTCTTTTGAGACTCCACAGTGATGATCTTTGCATAGCAGTTTGGCTGTAAGACAAAAAAAAAAACATTTGAAATTTCGATTACGTGACAAACTCATCAGTAGCGAGTTGTACTCACACTGCAGCTGTGGTTGATGAATCTGGATAAATTCCCGCATTTTGTGGCATCAATGATGGTGTTCTGATCCACACGGAACAAATAGCTGCTTCCGATGCCTGCCTTCTCATATCTACGCTCTCTCATGTCTGCAATATTCTAAGGGAAAACAACATACAAATTAATTCATTTAAGAACAGTAATGCTCATTATCATTCTCTGTTTTCTTCTTAGAGATGTTTTGCCAGGTCTTCATTGTAACAACTCTCACTTGTTTTGTTTGTGGAGCTTGCTCCCTTTACTTTTTTCTTTATTAAGTTAAACGCATGCTCATGGGGTGTGGTACCAAGGGGAGGAAACACCTTGAAAAACATGATAGTGGAGGGTTGGGTGCGTACAATTATTTGTTTCTCACCTGTCTGATGATTTGTCCTACATATTCAATCACCATCTCCTCTGCTGCTATGGCTTCCATGGCAAACAGACCCCAATCATGGATGGGACTTCGGCTGAAACAAATCCTCTTTTCTCGGAACTGAAGAATGAAAATATGAAGAATGAATCCTACATAAAGTTCATTATGGTTCCTTTGCACCAAACATATCTTTTTGAATTATGCCCAAGAAGTTCAACCTTGGTTTGGTAACGCATTTTCTTCTTTTTTGTGAGTTTGCGAGATTGTGATAATCCAGGATTTGTACAGTACACAGTCGAGTTTCTAACTGAATGATGTTGCAAGTGGAGGTCGACCATGTGCTCATTATGCTAACATTAGCCAGAAATTTCCTCCCTGTCTTGGGCCAACTTGTCAGCAAGCTCACATATTTAACTGTTTGCATATAAATTGTCTGCTGGCAGTTTTTTTAAAAATTGAAAATGACATCGGAACTTGAACAATATCCATTTCTAACAGTCTAACTTCTATCCATCCATCCATCCATTTTCTGAACCGCTTAGTCCTCACTAGGGTCGCGGGGGGTGCTGGAGCCTATCCCAGCTGTCTCCGGGCAGTAGGCGGGGGACACCCTGAATCGGTTGCCAGCCAATCGCAGGGCACACAGAGACAAACAACCATCCACGCTCACATTCACACCTAGGGACAATTTAGAGCGTCCAATCAGCCTGCCATGCATGTTTTTGGAATGTGGGAGGAAACCGGAGCACCCGGAGAAAACCCACGCAGGCCCGGGGAGAACATGCAAACTCCACAAAGGGAGGCTGGAGCTGGAATCGAACCCGGTACCTCTGCACTGTGAAGCCGACGTGCTAACCACTGGACTACCGGGCCGCCACCAGTCTAACTTCTACTTAATACAATTTATATTACGTTGAATGGAAAACCTCAATTTTGGAGGGGTGGAGACCTCTCAGTCACCTTATATTGATATTGAGTTAGTTAACTACTGGTACTAAGTTAACTAAACTTCAGGCCTCTTCTACAAAGCAAAAAAGGACAGGAAAAGTGTACGAGAACATCCTAAATTTTAGATTAAATAGAGGGCATAAGAATGTTGGGAATATGAATATGAAGGTGATTGCATGTTCTCTCCGGGTCTGCGTGGGTTTTCTCCGGGTACTCCAGTTTCCTCCCACATTCCAAAAACACGCATGGCAGGCTGATTGAACACTCCCACTTGTCCTTAGGTGTGAGTGTGAGCGCGGATGGTTCTACGTCTCTGTGTGCCCTGCGATTGGCTGGCAACCGGTTCAGGGGGTCCCCCGCCTACTGCCCGGAGACAGCTGAGATAGGCTCCAGCACCCCCCGCGACCCATGTGAGGATAATGGATGGATAGATGAATGTGACTGGTTAATTGTGAATACATCCATATTCTGCCATATGCGGAACGTTTTGACTGAAGCCATAAAAAGTGACAGCTCATTTTCTTTATAAAATGTATGTCACAAGTCTAAGCATCCATCTGAGAGTGCGGCCATTTTGCCACCTGCTGTTGTCTGAAAATGACACCACAATGCATAAGGGCTCATGTAACGACCATCACGGCTCACATGTTTAGTGGGTTTGGTCATGTTATATGTCATTCATATTCTAGAAATTTCATTTAAAAGTTGAAAGAGGTTAGTGAGTGTATTCTTCAGTTCACAAACCTTGAGTTGGTTAAACTTGACTAGGTCACTATCGCAGCTCAACGATGACAGCAAACGGCGCTGTTCTGACCTGAAGTCTGATCCGGCCCGAAGTACAGTAGGCTGCGGCAGAAGTTCCAACTTGGAAAAGCACGCACTAATGTTACACATAGTGATGACTGTCCGGCACGCGTAGACTCACATTTTGCTATGTTAAACACCTGAGATCTTGTTGAGGGAAGTTCAGTAGTTCTTGCTTGTTTGAGGTATTCAAGTTTATCCCTCCAGTTGATTTTGTAGAAGCCTTCGCTTCGGGCTGAGCCCGTGATGTGCCTCTGCTGACGTGATTGGTTTCCTTCATTCTTCTCCATAACTTTAGTCGGTAAGCAACAGTTAAGCACATGATACACATGAGCAATGAGCCTTTTTATCACGTTGAACCAGTTACATACACCACATGCAAAAGTGAACAACACCTTCCTATATGAGTAAATGCTCACAACAAAGTGGTAACAGAAAAGGATATGAGGATGAGGGATCCAGAGCGTGTCACTAAGCCAGCTACACTCATCATCTTGCCCTTGCAGCCTTTCATAAGTGCACCGCAACAGTCTCCCATCCTCTTCATCCAGACCATCTTTCCATATACTGTGAAGTATCCTCCTCTCCTCCCGAACTGAACGCCACTTGCGAGCACAACTACGAGAAAAATGCTGGTTCCTCCAACCCCTTTTGAGTCTCTTGCACCATTTACGTCTCATATTTGTATCTCTCCTACTTCCCTTGTAGAGAAGACCTGGCACGTTCTCCAGTCCTTGCAGAGGTATCGCTCTCATACCTGACCATGTTCGAACTCCTCCGCCATCAGATGAAGACTCAGATAGGTGACATGGAGATGACATTCCAAGGAATTCATCCCATAAAAGAGGTTGTGAGGTGTGCGCTTTTTCAGTCTTTCTTCTGTGGACTAAGGCTTTTCGTGGTAGAAGGATATCTCTTCCGGGAGTCTTTGGTGCTAATATAAATGGATTGCTAAACGGTGATGAATGTGTGTGTGTTACCCTTGCATCCTCTGGTGTAGTGCCCTCAGAATCTGGACTTTTTGAGATCCTCTCACCTCTGTTAGGGTGCCACACACTCGTGTCTTCTCGACCTGGGGTCTTGGGTGTTTCCGGGAATAACAAAGATCTATCTGATGGCAGATCTAGCTCACTGATAGTTCGTGAGAGATTGTCATCTTCTGATTCTTCACTTCCTAATTGAGAGGCTATGCCTTTGCCTGGGGTCCAGGGTCGTTCCACCTCCACCGCAACTGGGGATGTTGGTTTGCTTCTGATCAAAAAGTCGGGGTCACTGTCAAAAAAGCAGCCGGTAGGAGTGAGAGGCCTCGAGGTATACTCCGGAGGACCCAAGTTCCATTCATGTCCCTCCTTCTCCAGATCAAGTTCCAGAGCCACTGCTACCGAGACAATAAAAGAGCACATCAAACGATTTTATGTTGTTTATACAGATCATTCTTTAAGTCTTAAGAGAAATTACCTGGACGTCCAGTGTGTGATGGGGGCTGTAGGTCCTGTGCCTTCGCGAAATGCAGCTGCATCATTACCTGCTCTTGGTGCAAATACTGGCTCTCCTCTGCTTTCTCCATATTTGACAAGTCCGCGAGTTCCATATGAGCACCAGGGGTGAGTGGGGCTGAGGGTGTCACAGGAGGCTCAAGCTCCATGGACTCCTCGTCATCCTTGACATTGTCTCCTAAATCATCATCATCATCATCATCAGAGCTGAAGTTAGAGTAGGATGAGTCATCAACGCTCTCTGTAGTAAAAGAGTCAGGGAAGTCTGAGTCGGATGAGCAGACCTCAGAGGAGCTGGACTCTGAATACATCTCTACAAAAGCACAACAAAATGCGGTCAATATACTACAAGGTACAGTAGCAGACGCTTCTACTTTTCAACATACCACTGCCAGAGGAAAGAACTTCACCAAGAACTGAGCAGGTGTCTTCAGCTTCCATGTCTTTTTCGATCGCCTTCTCTTTTTCCAGATGATTGCCATCAACATTGTCGATATGGTCTTTTCTGTCACACTGAGATACAGAAATGGTATCATCATCATCTGTTACGTTTGTCTCTTAATGTGTGCCAGTGCGTGTCATGCATAAAATGCAAAAAAAATGTCAATGCCAAAATACTTCTACAGCTATACAGAAAAAAGTTGTATTTTATTCCTTCATATAAAACTTTGAGTTTTCTTCAAAATTAAAACGCGTTGTAGAAATAAATTTGTTCCATGACTTACTCTCTGCTTTTGCAAATGCACCAGAAAAAAATAACCAATTACAGGAATCAATAATGATTGGTTTTCCTGTAACTTGTCATTTACCAAAATGTGCACTGCATCTTCTTTGGGCCCAGCCTGTTCCTCTTTGTCTGTTGCAATTTCCCTTTCCTCGGCTTGATGTGTCTTGTGTTCTTCATTTCTTTCATCATCATCATCACTATCGAGATCAAGTGGTCTTGCGTGTCTGCGTTTGCGTCTCTCAAATGTTGATTCCGACATATTATCCCCTTGGGTTGCATCTAAAGGCATCACATGAAAAAGGCTACGTGGAACAGTAGTTGAATTCATTTATTTAAAAAAACAAAATTACTTACCAGAATCTTTACTTTCTAGCACTTCTGATGTTGCAAGACTCTCATCTCTTTTCTTCTTAATCTGCATTGCAAAATATTTTTTTTCAGTGTTCCATTCTACTGTTTTATTACAAATATAATGCTTACCTTGAAGGAGGAAAGGGCAGGTTTCTTGCGCTCGCCAGTAATGTGATTTAGAGGACTTACACATTTGTTTTTCTTATTATTTAAAGACGCAACTGGTACCTTTCGTAGATAAAATATCAGTTAAAAGAAGTGGACGGTAATAGATGCATTATGAAAAAAAACAAAGAAGAATTCACCTTGGTTTTCTTCTCTTGATTGTCCCACCAGTCCTCAAACACCTTGAATGCCACTCCCTCAATCATTCTGCGAGTGATGTCCCTCTTGATAATTGACTTCAGTTCATCCATGAGCACAGTTAAAACTTTTCCCAGTGTGACTTTACGTGGGTTTTCTCTCATGAGTGTGTTGTCTGATGGTGGCATGAAAGGGTTGATACAAGGAAAAGGTGAAGTGGCCCAGGGCGGTGCAGAAGGCGGTAAGGGGACATTTCCAAGCCTTGCTGGGTTGCACTGGTCCAAAATCAAACAAGGTCGTGGGGATGACGGGTACGTGTGCACAGAGCATGGCATCAAAGGAGGCCGGAGTAACGGGGAGTTAGAAAGTGGTTGAAAGTGTATGCTACTGTGATTGTGAATGTGAACGATGCCATTCGGCAGGCAAGGCGGAACAGGGGCAAATGAAGGATTGAGGAAACATAAAGGGGCAAATGGTGGATGGTGACCTGCAGATGTGATGGCAAGTGGATGTTTGGACTGCTGAGTGTTGCAGGGAGGCTGAGCACAAGATATACCATCTTTCAACACGTCACAGTTTCTTTTGTCCACATTTGATAACTGAAGCTCCTGAAAGAGACAACAATAGATCTAATTGACCTGACAAATGAGAGAAAGTTGTAAGAGTTCAATACAACTCAGAAAAATAGCACAATGTTTTTGTGATTAAGAGAATACCTACCTGAGGACATGGTGTCAGGGACCTTTCTGCATCTGTCTTACTGTTTCCATCTCCGCTTCCTTCAGAATGTGTGAAATCTAATGGAGAGGGGCATTGTTTATTTCTTTGGGATGTAAGAAAAAAAACTGCTTGGGAAGTTTCATCCTCCTCGAGGAGTGGTGTTGGATTCAAATCTGCCAAAATCTTATTTGGGCCATCTGAGAGTGGGGAGTTCTGGAGTGAATTTGGTGAGGTAGGGCGGTCCTCACAGAACACATCGGCTTTCAAAGTATGTGAACTTTGGCTGTTGGTCAGCAAACTTTGTATTCGGACTTCTAATGTCTCTGCCTCTGGTTGCGTGTTTGTCGGGATAAAGTTCACTGGGGACTGAGGTAAATCTGCATGGTTGTTGTGTGGGTAAGTCACTTCTGCCTGCTTGCTGGCTGCCAAGTTGAGGCACAAGAGGCTCAAAGAATTTATAGGTAACACTTTTGAGGTGGTTGTGACCGCATTCCTCGACCCTGGGCCAGGGGATACAAATTTTGAGGAATGCTTTACATGATTCTGACCAAATGGGTGTTCAGTCTTCCGCCATGGTTCAAGCTTCTGCTTGCTACTCTGAGTAAACAGTGGAAGGGAAGGTTGAGGTTGGCGGTTCTTTAATTTTAAGTCTACCTCTGAGACTTCACCGGCTCCCCAGTAAAACCTTGGGACTTTACGACAACAAAGCTCTTCACTGATTGGTTTGTGAACGCTGCAAGTCATGGGCTCCCCCTGGAGGATCGGAGTGCCCTGAAGACTGGAATAGCATGAGTCCTGGGAGAGAGGAGTCGCGGAAAAGCTAGGGGTGTGTGGAGTTCCCTGTGAACAAGGAGTTAACCCAAAGCTGGAAGGTGTATCCCGACTAATACTGGAATACGCTGTGTCAAGAGAGAGTGGAGTAATGAAGCTGCTTGGGCTTCCTTTTCGCTGTGTGGCTGAAGTGCACTGCAAGAAATAGGTAAGCAAATGTCACATTTCGTCACAGTCCTAAAACAATGGCTTCAGTTAATTTTTTTTCCTGACTAAAACCTGAGTCAAAACTTGCTGTTATATTCAATCACAATTAATAATTAATAATAACTTTGCATGACTTCCTCAACTGAGAGCATAGGTAATATATTAGAAGCAACTTTGCTTTAGTCAACAATGATGAAATGATTTCGTTAACGCCCCTTTTTTTCCCATAATGATAAAGAGATGATGGTTAGCTAAATGTGGCTCTTTGATGACTAAAATATGACCTGACATATGTGAGTTTTCATTGATGAGATGGGACTGGATGAAATTGTTAGCGTGTTTTCAGCCAGACATTGAAAATGCATGGCATCTCTTTTTATTGTGCATGTAATCAGTCATTTGCTTATTCTAAAAGTAAAGGCGGAAATTGGATTTAAATCAGCAATCTAAGTTTTGTGGGGAAAATAATTCTGAGATTTTATTTTAAGGCCATATCGCTCAGCCCTAATTCAAACAGTCATGTAGGACTATATATCACAAAAAAATTGGGGTGGGTGGATGCACACATTTTTATCTGATATTCTGTGACGTTTTCTTGTGAAAGAATTGTCTTTTTTTTAATAACCATCATGAACAACATCTTGTTTGGTTGAATCCAAATCTGTTTATAGTGCTCACCATTCACTCAAGAAATAAAAGCAAACAACAATTGTACTGGGTGTTCACAAATACTGCACATACCAGTATATTGTCGATTACATTTTGATAACTTTTGTCACTGCTACCCACTGGTAAGCTCCGCGGAGTGTAGACACCCTCATAGAGAAGTTTGAGGTAGCGCACCCTGTTTACACCTGTTGAATGATACCCAACAAGTCACTATAAAGCTAAGAAAAAAAAACATTGTAAAATTAATTCCTTTCAACATAGATAGTGGAAAAGCCTCCTTACCTTTTGGATCAATTTCCACATGGATAATGTTGCCCATCACTGATGTGTGATGAAGGTGATGAACAGTGTCCTTTGCAGCCCTCACAGTGTCAAAAACAACTTTTGCGATACCTAAATGCTTCTTGTTCTTTGGATTGTAGAAAATTTCCACTTCTTCCGTGTGGCCATATTTCATACACATATTAGTCAAGAAGGCCTTGTTGACGTTGTCATTTAGCCTGCAAAATGTCACTTCTTTGGGAGGAACAGGGCCAATGTAAAACTCATCTATCTGAAAGGAGCCATACACAAAGAAATTACAGGGAAATAGTGTGCATGTTCACAAAATTATGGTGGCATAAAGGCTACCTTAAATCTGGGAACCGAAAGGTCAGTCTTTACACATTTACTCCATATGCGGCAGATGCGTGGATCTTTCACTGAATCAACTGGAAACAAACCCAAGTCATCAACCTGATGTTGGGAAGAAACACACCTGTTATGGGTTTGTTTATGGCGAGGGAGCTGAAGAACAATAATGTTTTGAAAGGCTTACGGCAATATTAAAATCGTGCCCATCATAGCGGTACACTTTGTACAGTCCTTTTGTGAGAGCGGGATCAATAATCAGCTTGCAACTTCTCCAGGACTGACGTGGTGATTCTCTCTCTAAAACTCGTTTTTCGCTTTCCATTACATTCGTCCAAACCTGCAATTTTGACAAATACACCCTGCGATTGCAATTTGCGTCTGCAAAATTCGCGATTCGCTCGTGACTGCGATGGAGGTTTATACGCCCCAACAGGTGATGCGGTGATGCAAACAGCATCCCCCTGTAAACTTGTCTCTACATACACGAATAGCACTTGAAAGCCAAAGCAATTCTTCAAACCTAAATAAAATATATTAACTACTTACCTATGTTTGTATCTTTTCATGCGCCGACATTCTATATTCGACTATTTTTTCCAGCCAGGTGTAGCCTGCGTACGTTGCCCAGGTTGGTGGGGAGATCCATCCGCCATGAGTAAAGTAGTTCTTTCGTCCAGGCGGAGGAGCACGTCGGAAAAGCGAACAAGTGACGAGCCCAGTGCTTCGCAGCCTTTTCTGTTACCGCGCGTCGGCCTACCCCGATCACTCATAACGACCTGATGATTCTGAGAGGTAAAACGTAACACAGCTGATTATTCTATTTTAACAATCATCTATTTCCGTCTCCTTACGTTGAGCATTTAATTGTCAAGCAGTTTCTTCTTTTTGATTCAAATGAAACATGAAAATAAATATGTTGCCTTGAAAATCAATAGACAATACTGTTGAAATCTAAATAAACAAGAAACATTATTTTTTTTGGTAACGTTTACTACAAATAATGGGTCTTGCTTGAATAAGTCCCCTTTATTACACAGGCACTTAAACTTTAATTATTGGTGAAAATGTATTTACAGATTATATACAGTCTATCCTAAAACAAATTATGTAAATAGAATGCAATGTAAACACAACAGAGACTAATGCAATGCAGTAACATCGTATTACTCTGTGTGATGGCTGATTCAATTCGCCCAGCAGCAAAATAATAATTTGTATTGGTTAGATCTTAAAACTGCTATGTCAAAAAACTAACAACAATAATTTGGGTAAAAAACGGACCAACCTGCTACATTGGTTAATTCGAGTTGGCTGATTTCGGTCCTTTTTTTTGGTTTTTTACTCAAATTGGGTTATTTTTGATCCAGCAGTTTTAACAGTGATACTCTGTGCATGAGCCCATTAACCAATGCTAACGTTTATGTGATGCTCTCCTACGCTCAAAAAAGAAAATAATATTGTCTTATGCAATGAAAACTTAAGGATGGTGAACAATAGATTGAACTTAGCTCTGCCAAATGTCTTCGGAAAGGTTTATCTCTGAGTTGTTTCATAATATATACTGACAGGATAGTGCAGCCAGTTAAGGGGTGTACATGTCTTTTCTCAAAACACAAGCCAGGAAGAATCTGAAGTTCACAACACACCACGCGTCACCCAGCAAGAAGACATCAAGGTTGTTTTTGTATGACAGCCCACTAAATCGAAGTTCTTCCAAGTATTTCCAACTGTAAGACACTACAAAGCTGACAAAACTTGAGCATTTTCACATTATTTTAATGCCATTGTCCCAAAAAGGTATCTTTGCATGACACTAATGAATGGCGTTACCACAGTATGAAACTTTCATATCGAGTCATAAAGCAGTGTGATCTTGCCCCTTCCAAAAGGTCATCATGTTAATCTGCAAGATTATCATTAATGTTTAGACAGTGCATAACATGATTTTGTGGACACACTCCTGTCTTTGAATTTTAACACCATATAAGGAATTACTGGTAGTACAAAGACGGAGGTAAAATGCGGTTAAGTAACACAAAACGCGTTTTATTTTGAAATTGGCAACAAACATCACCTTGGTAAAGCTCACCAGATTTGCTGCACTACATAGTATACATTCATGGAACCTCTGTATAAACCACAATACAATCAGTTGAATAAATAAACCACAAAAGTCAACCTATGGAACAGAGCAATTATCTGTTCTAAACAAGTCACAAGATGTGGGCTGAGAGGCTCTTTGCCCAGATTGTCACGTGACATGACCCAGAGTAAGTGATATTCATATTTGCATACCAGCATGCATGTACTACATCACTCATTTCATCATAACCAGAGTCTTGGTGCCCAAACAAAAGAATAGAAGAAAAACACATTAACAGAATTCAACATGTGCCACCACAGGACAACAATGTACATACCACATCAAATAAAATTTGCAACATGTGAACATGCTAAAGTATGTAAACTATCAACATTTGCAACACGCAAGCATGCTGAAGTATATAAACTATCAACTAAGATACATTTTCCAGACATTTCCAAAAAACATGCATAACTGACAATCTGTGAAAATGAATAGCATGTTTATTTAATTATATTTTTGAAACAAATGCTGTGAAGAGTTTTCTCAATGCTACCATATGAATATAGCTACAGAGCTGTGGCTGAAGGACTTCCATTTCATAATTTCTGTTAACCACTGAGCATGTTTCTTGCAGCTAAGATGTTGCTCATTTACAGTGCTCAACAGAGTAATATATGCCCCATGAAAGGTCTGCTTTTAAGCTATTATTCATTAAATACAAGAACAAAAGTTATTTTAATGATTGGGTTCACTATGACAGTCATTAATTTATTTATTTTTTGGTTTAATGTTTGTGATTTTGTTCAACCATGTAAATGGGCTTTGTAAATCTTCATGGTGAGAACTGAAGTGGTGCATAATACAACGTACGTCGTTTTAATTTTCTTTTAGCAAAAATATATCTTTTCATTTTTTTAAATATTGTAACAATAAATTCAAGCTCAGAGGAAAATCCATTTTTGAATCCACATTGACAATCTCACATTTGCCATAGAATACAGTATATTGATTCTGAAAGAAAACTCAACAACTGTTGGGGTGTACTAATTTATGTTGAGAAGTCACGGGTAGCGTAGTTTTTGGTTTCTTTAGTGAAATAATTATTCTGATTTTGAATTAAGTATACAAAAAAGTCTTCTGTGATCATAGAAATGGAGAGTCTAACAGCCCTAAAACAATGCATCACATAAAGCTTGAAATAACTCGCTGTGGGGTACAAAAATCAAATTACTTCATGATGAGTTCTTGATGAGCAACTTTCTAATTTTGAGGATCGTTTGATCTTTTTTTTGGTAGGTAAATCCCATATATATATATATATATATATATATATATATATATATATATATATATATTCTATCATTACTGAATGGATTGCATTTTTTAGCAAAACTGTATATATTTAAAGAAAAGATGAAAACACTAACTGCAATATAATTTTTAGAACATTTATTATGCAGACCCCAAAAGTCAGAATAAAAACTCTCCAAGTTCTCTGTTAACCCTTGTGATATAAATATCTTATATTACATTCAAACTTTTATTATTATCGACCAATCCTTACAGCTGACATATGCTGTAACGTAACACAACTCCGATTTCGGTCCTGTTTTCCATCTACGCAGCAAGCCAAAGATCGCTGTTAACTCGCCAGTGTGGCGTATGTACCGTAGCACTGAGCTTGCCTTGACCTCCGACGGCCTAACGTCATTTGAGCACCTTGCACCACGATAACATGTATGTTATCGTGGTGCGATATATGTCTGCGAGTCTGAATTTCGCCATTCAATGCGTTTTGATATGGTGCAAATTCTGACTAGCAAATTGCATGCAAAACCACTTATTTAGAGCCACGATCACATTATGTAGATCCACGCACATATTACCACCTTCCTACAGGTTAAAAATATATTTTTAAATGAAGCTTGTAATAAAATTAAAATTAACAGTCATCTGTATTGACAATTGAGTACCTCGATCTGAATCCAAAAATAAAACCAACTCCACACACCATGAGATAAAAAAATGACATACTGATCCATCATCAACAGAAATGTCATCCTGATTATCAACACTAAATAATCTTAAATTTGAGTTCAACTAAAACATGCATCATCATGAGAAGTATTTTCTTCTTTGTTGGTTTATGTGTGAGCAGGATTCCACAGAAACTAGGCCACCGATGTCCATTAAGCTTTGTGAATAGGTGGCATGTGTGCATCCGCAATATTGTATGTGTAACAATGTGAATACGGAGATTTGCCTTAAACAGTTTTTGATCTGTCAGAAATGTTCTGTTGATAGTAGGCAGCCCAACAACAAATTCTTACTGTGAATTTTTGATAATGCAAAACTGAGAATATTCCTCCATATCAAAAATTGTATTATGTTAATGGTAATGACCACATGAATTCCTCCATGTGAGTTGTGTGAGCATGTTCAATTTTATATGGCCGTTCTTATCAAAGCTTCAGAACTAATGCAGCATGTCTCGTGTTTTTCGAATTAAAATAATATGCAAAAATAACGTAAACAGGAAATCAAGAACCCTTCCGTGCTTGGAAGAGGAAAATGACTATTTAAGCATTGTCCACAAAAATTAACATCATAGCAAAAAGCACTGCTGAATGTCCCATGGTCCTGCAAGCAAGCAAATTAATCAAGCGAAATGGTCAACAGTCTTCAGGTCATCATTTTCCGTCCTGTGATCCAATTGGTTCTGCAGCCGAATAACTTGCTCCAGCTCTCGGATCTGCCGGTCAGTTTTGTGACTGACCAGTGTGCGGTAAAAGTGAATAGCGAACACAATAAAAACCAGGCCAAAAGGTACCATGATGCAAGTGGAAGCGATGGCTGCCGCTTGGCCAGCACTTATGGTGCCATTTTTTTCTGTGTCGCTTTTCAGAGGTAAAAATTTGACCCAGCAGAGGAGCATCACTTCTGTGAGGAAGAGAAGGGTACCAATGACAGTGGAAAAGGCCCAGGCCAGTTCAATGTGACGGTGCATACGCTCATGGGGAGACTCGTTCACCGAGTTGAGGTTGTGAACATTGCTGACTGCCTCAAGATTTGGGAGGATACAGGTGCTAATCATGAGTGCAAAGAGGTGCACCGCGACTAGTACTGTAGTGCAGGCACTGAAGGCGATCAGCAACCCTGGAGGATAAGTATAGTCCCTTTCCAGCTGTACCTCCACCATGGCAACCTGGTAAAAAAAAAAAAATTGAATTGCATTCAGGAACAAAAGTGATGTTTAAATATTTAATTAACCCATAATACTTGGCAGTGGGGCTTCTTTTCAGTTGTGTATACCTTAAATTGCAATACATTACCTTTATGGTAAATGATAAATGGACATCAGGGGCACCTACACTTTTTCAGCATGCGAGCCACTTTTAAAATGACGAGGTCCAAGTGACCTACTTACTTTAAGTCATTTATTTGTTTGTTTGAAAATATAATTGGAATTATGTACAATATACATGAGTGTGCCTTGAATAACTGCATGAATCATATTGCACAATACAACTAAAGTACATTTTTTGTCTTCACTTTACTGAATGGAATCAACCAATTGGAATTTTCCTTTCCTCAAATGTCAAGGATACCAAGATCCAAAGACTTTTTTGCCATACTGTACCAACACACATTTTTATTTAACGTTGAATGAAATACAATCCTTGTGATCTCAGGTTAGCTCCAGTAAGTCCCAAGACTTGTGAAAGTAACATAAAATAAAAATAAATTTGATAAAGAGATAAAGGTAATGTTTATTGAAGGCTACAATGTGTGCAAAAACGGAAGGGATCAAAGATGTGGATGTCACAGAATGAAAATGAAAGAAGGTTTGAACTTCACAAATGTACAAGATCATTTTGTACTTGACAAAAAGAATTGAGAGCTCAAGAATAAAGTGTTCAACGTTCAGGGATGAACCCGCATGAGGCTATGATGATGGTTTGAGTAGTTGAGTTTCAGTACTTAAGAAAATGCTATGTTTTAAAAATAATTACAAATGTTTCAATAAGCGTAATTTAAATCTCAATCAACACAATTATGATTATTCTTTCCTTAACCGTCCAGCCCTACCAGCTCTATCAGCTCCACATTCAAAATCATCTTGTTCAAGTAGGCTTTTCCTGATAATTTTGTCGTCATATGTTAGTTGCTCCATGTACAGCACTTTGTATGCACCGATGGCTGTTTGAAAGTGCTCTATAAATACAGTTGAGTTGAGTTGAGTCAAGACAATCGCCCATAGAGAGCTTCCAAAGTAGAGAGTGAGCAATCTTATTTTTCAAAAGAACCCCTTTGTACCCCTTTCCAGACTGGTATGTTGAGGACTGAAAGGTAGGGTGGTTTTTGGTTCCTTTTGTGAAATAATTATTTTGATAATGAATTACAGGAGACTAAAATAAAAAAATTAAAAGTGCTGCAAAGTCTACAGTGAAATTGAGAGTCAAACAACCCTAAAATAATACATCACATAAAGCTCGAAATAACTAACACCGTGCTTTGCAGTACAGGAAATACAACAAACAAACAAAATGACTTGGGCTACAAATCTGTTTCAAGCCTACCTTATTCTATTCTGCGAATCTAATGCGTTCTTTGCATAATGAATTATCTTGCGTGGGTCTGTTTTTTACCGATCACAAACACCTGGAATTTAAATAGTACACGAGTACAAGTGTATTCATACAGTATGAGAGGACATTTCTAAACGCGAACTTAACTGCAGTAATGCACATATTTGGGGCTTACTTGATCGTCACCTTGCTACTCAATATGCAGTACAGTATCTTCAGTGAATGTATAATTCGGAAACGTATTCACAATCAATTCCCTCTACTTATTATACAGTACTTCCACATTAAAACAAAACCAAGGGTACGCAGGTAGGCCCTGTTTACACCACCGGAACATCCGTTTATGACCCATTTACTTGGTGATGTTTGTGAAACCAAGTCACTTGGCAATTTCGGATCGCGCGACTCTTTTTGTGCGTGTGTGTTTCAAACTGTTTCCTACTAATTACAATCAAACTAAGACTAACGAGGTCATTGCGGGAGTGTTTAGGCGGGGAGCAGCACTGCACAGCAACAAGACCTTGAAAACACTCGTGTGCAGTGGAAGCATGTTCGTTTTCCAGGAAGCAGAGACGCTAAAATAACTTACCATCGCGAATCCCGACAAAAGAGCTGAAGTGCGGCTGGTGGCTTTCAACTTGGCCCGGCTCAAGTACAATTTTCTCCATGACAGAGCCTGCAAGGAATGTTCGTTCAAACTCATTCCGTAAAGTTCCGAAGTTTTCGTCTGGCGTAGAATTGGAGTTGACCAGCTGTCTATCTTGTGTGTTAAACACTGCAGTGACGGAAAAGGCGGAAGGAAAGCAAGTGGTCGCTGAAGACAGTGCAAGAAGAGGAACACAGAGAGGAAAAAGAGAGAGCTATCCGACCATGACAAAACTTTCCTGCAACAGCTGACTGTCAGAAATATGAGCTACTTACCCACAATTCAATGCAGTGCTGAGCTGAGCTGGACAAGAATGGCCCCTAGCGTCCGGGAAGGGTAATGGGTACGAATTTGTGCCCAAGCTGCTTGGTAAAGTAAAAGTCTCTTGACGGATCCCGCACAACAGTTGAATTAAAACTTTACATTTGCAAAAAGGTATCGATGTTAATTGTCGTTGGCACTGTGAGAGTGGAATCAATGTAAAAACATTTACTGTGTGTTTAATATTGCGGTTGAATTTTGCAGTGGTGTACCATTTTGAAAACTGTTCCTTGATACCTGGGCGTTCAGCCGATTTAACCCACTTCTTCATAGCACACTATGATGTCGCAATAACAGTAACCATCATTCGTAATCTGGAGCAGTTTTCATGTCGTCGAATAACATGACTGAAACTCAAAACAAACGAAATAAAATAAAATAAACGGCATCATGCTAATGTGTATAAGTGTGGACAAATGGCTACAGACGTCTTTTGCTTTTGTTGGCTGTAATTTTTACTCAGACCAATCAATCACAGGACAGAAAAATGTCCAAGCATGCTGCCATTATGAGGATTAATGATTGCTGAAATAAACAGTTGCATGGTTATCTTTGTCACACCGGCCAACACAACAAGTTCTATTGGAAATCTGATCTAAATAAATAAATAAATAAATGACCACATGTATGGAAGCACTGAGCAGTGAAGGTGAAGCCAAAAGAAAGGTCACAAGATTAAGAGGATAGATTGTTGAGAATAAATTAATTCAATTTTTCGGACCAAATAATTATTTTCAAATTCAGTTGGAAGTGTATGGCACTGCTTTAGATTAGGTTGAGGCCAGCAAAGAAGGCCTTTTTTAGTTTTCTGATAGCAAATTAGTGGCCAGAATATCAGAAATTGTGTGTAGAGTACATTTCTGCAAACTACAAAAATACAAAAATAAACACATTGTTAAAATATATCTCTAATGGTAGCAATTAATAATAACTTTCTTCATGTACAATTTTAATACAGCTCTTGTCGCATCTCATTTTATTTTGGAGGTACATACAATGAAATTTGAATACATAATGTCCGCAGTAAATTAAAAAGGTTTGGATAATGTAAACTGGAAATGGAACAAATGCAAAAATTTCACAATTACACAATTCCCCTTCCGAGTTCCCCTTTCTCTGTTTTCTTGTAAAAATGATGATGAAGATACCTATTCTCCTACAAAAATAAATGTAAGTTGTCATTTTAAAAAACTTTTTACTTAGATTGCCAAATATTAGCAATCAAGTTATATTCTTTACGAATTTACATGGGACTCTTTTTCGTTAATGGACGCTACAGCTTCTTGTTGCTTTCGAACGTAGTTTGTAGCAGACGTGTGCACATTTTTGTGCTGTATGTTGCATATACAGCACATTTGACAATAAAGTTGTACTTGACTTGACTTGATTCTGAAAATTTGTAATAAAACAGCATAGTGATTAGTATATCTCCCTCACTGTTGTGAGGGAGTCGTGGCTCAAATTTAAACTCAGGCCCGCCCGTATGGAGCGTGCAGGTTTTGTGGGTCCTCCATCTTCATTCGTCATTCCAAATGGTTTTGGGAATTTCCAGTAAAAACATCCATGTTAGGTTCATTGAAAACTCAAAATTATCCATATGAGAGAGTGAATGGTTCTCTTGTGCCTGGTGACTGACTCCGGATTGATCCAGGGTATAGCCCACCTCACACCCAAAGTCAGTGGGGATAGGCTTCACACAAGTATAGAAAATGGATGGATGGATAACAAATACAAGAGTCAAATTACTATGGTATTCTGATATTCAACACAGATAAATGGATATTTCTATCTTCCGCTGCAGCTGTGGAAGCGCAAAATAATAAAGGGTTGTATCAACTCAACTGGCACAGCAAGTTTCACCAAAAGAAGCACTGTTCTTTGATCTCAGATAAAATATTCAACAGAGATAAGGTTTGAACTTTGTCTTACACCGACAAACCGATATAAGCTGTTACAGCTTAACAACAACTTGTATGTAAAATAAGTTGACCAATAAAAAACCCCAAACCAAAAAAACTAACCTGACCCCGGATGTGGCAAGGCCCAATACCCCACCACTAAACGGCTCATCCACCTAGCTAAATATCTCAATACACGAATAAATATATACAGAATATACAAGTAGCTAAGTATGTTGTTCAACTCATTGCATAACACAGCATGACATTGGCAATTATTGACATTGCGTATAATGTCAATAATTTTTGTCTCAGCGGATTAAATGGTGGATCTGAAGTGGATCAAATACTTGGTGTGTTGGTGGAAAGAAAACAATGTTACTGGGGAGGATTTGCAGCTTATCGTACAATGATTGAAATGTTAATTTCTTTATCTAAAACACTCAAACGTAAGGTTCACATAGTTATTATCTCTGATGATCTGTGACTAATTCTACTGGTACATCAAGTGCTGCAGGTAAATAAATGACATCACCGAAACTGAACATCAAAAACAAAAACAGACGCGTCTTTATGATGTACAATCTTTTGTTAATGACTTATCATCATTTCCGTTTTTTAACCTTTTAAATGCGACGTACATGGTCCTCGGTAACGACAGTAGCCAATCCGGTACTGTGGATGCGAGATATTTTCAGATTGCTATAAAGATAGTTAGGTTTATAAATACATGAACAAAAAAGTGGCGCATATTTAACAACTCTCTTTTTTTCGAAAGACGTCTTTTTTTGTATATTTTGTTGGCTTTACTCAAGCGGGTGGAAATTATCATATTTCCTACTTTTTGTATATGCATTGAATCCAACCTCGTACACTCTGCCAGCTGGCTGCTATTCGGTGTGATAGGAAGGAGGAGGGGCAGCGGGAGTGTGCTGTGTTCTCTCGAGTCTTGTTCAGCCATGTTAGATTTTTCTGCTTTTCACCAACGATGAACGCGGAGCCATGGCCTTGTCATTGAGTGGAGACGATGAGGAATATGATTCAGACTCCGAACAGGTCAGAGCTGATGACTTAACCTAAGTCCAACCTTAGCACATATTGATATGTGATGAGAATGTAAATTTAAGCATGGGATTGAAATAGTATTGTTACGAGAGCTGTGTTTAACCCCCCCCCCCCTATTACCTGAGCATACTGTTGTATCCATGAGCTTTACTGCGCTGTCCTGGCAAATCGAAAGGACAAATATGTGCTCGGAACCCTTATTTAGGGATGAGATGTATTTGTACGCGCAATCGCCAACATTTACTTTGATTTTTAGTTCAACAAACCCGTACACTTGATCAAGCAAAAACTCCGAGCGTCAAAACACAATGTTCTCGTTGGTCACCGTCTATCTGCTGCCACAACTGACCCATTTTGTACTGTCCACCTCTGAAAGCAACCGCATAAGTTTCACACGGTTGTGACATTTCGACCCATGTCACTGGGACCACAATAGCTTGCTGCTACTATTCACTGGCTTTCCAAACGATTTGCGAGGCGCGTTTTCCTCCTGCAAAACTGTGCAGTTCAACCACTTCCTTAAGTTGCACTGTCTTTAAGAAGGCTCCCGAACAAATGTTCTCAAAGCAGGGGCCAAGGAAGGGGGATGGGGAGAGGGAACAATGAAGCGTGTCTCCTTCGGTTGCATGGAGAACACTGGTCCAAATAGAACCGAGTGACCCCCATGGCTATCCGAACAAGTTGCAACGCTGCAGCTCCTTATAAACTGGATGGCACCTGGCTGCTGAGGTGTTCCCACTGCAAGTGTGCTCTAGTGAGAGGACAAACCTGTTTTGAAACGGTGGCAAAAGTGTGTGTCCATGGCATTCATTGGCTTCTCTCCTCAAACATAAAGCAGGTTAAGTGTGTTAACAACTGATCAAAACGAGTTTTTGTGGTTTACACAATGCATAACATCCCTATAGGCGTGGGGTGATATGCTTATTTCCGTATTCCATACTACACGTTGCTGTGATTAGATATAAATAAACATAGCCTACTTATCACTCTTGTATTTGAAATATTCACTCTTGAATAACTACAACCTATTTCTAAACTAATATCTGCTCATGCAAGTGGTAGAAGAACGTCGACTTGAAAGTGCTTTTAGTACAAAAGATTGTTGTCCTGGAAATTAAGGTTCTTTTATGTCGTATTAATGTAAGTTGTGATGTGTAAATCCACAGATATGTATTTGGTAAGGCAAACTGGTTATTGTATCTTCAGATATCAGAGGAAGAATCTGATTTGCAAACTGTATGCTCACAACATAGGGGCAGATATCAGATCAGTCTGATTGGACATTTACCGAGTGATATAATGCAAATGCCATTACATCATAGCCACATCATAAAGTGTTTGGGCTAAGAAAATTTATAGGTCACGTGTTTTATTGCAAAATGCAATTAAGCATGGGTGCTTGACTCCTGGTAATAAGCACAGATACAAATAATGCAGTCTTTTGTTTCCACGTATTGTCAGGTAAGTTTCCCAATGTCGGGCTGAATTAAATTTATCCCTGTTCCTAAACAACACCGTATTATTTCACCTTCTCACCTGTGCACCGTTTTGCCATTGTGTGAAATTATATTAAGTACATGTGAAGAATATTGCTGCCAAAAATATTGTAATGACAGCTGATACCTGAACTGGAGATTGATGTGTTATGTGATTTAAAGATTATTCTGATATTTCATTGGAGCATAGCAAAGCGTCATAAGCAATTTTAAAACGATTCAGTCCCACACTACGACCTTATCTTCATTAATAACCATAAAATCCACTTGTATTCTTTGGCATTCGACTCAGCATGACTTGGATTTGTTCTTGGTTTTACTGTTTGGTGCTTTCTACCGTCTTTATTACCGATTTGTTGTACTCTTTATTGTATATGTTAAATTGCTCCGTATACAGCACTTTGTATGCAGCGATGGCTGTTTGAAAGTGCTCTATAAATACAGTTGAGTTGAGTAAAATAGAACGATTACCTTCTTGAGTGTGTAAATACAAATGTAATCATAAGAAAAAGTAGCTGTGTTTTTGGAGGGCTTATTTTAACTTTCTGCACAAATGTACACAAAAGTCCATCATACAAAATACTCCTGAGGCCAAATATGAATTGTTTCTGTTCAACATGAAGGAACATGTTTTCACTTGATAATCAGGGTAGCAAAAATGATCCGGGTTAAATAACGTCTTTGTTATTGTCAAATGACGCAGCTTTGCTCTTGTTTTAAAGTGGCAGCTAAACACAATGCTTGGTTGTCGTTCACCTGGAATGTCTTGACAGTCAGCTTGACAACTTTTGGCAAAACTCTGGTTTCCCAGTGTGGGCAAACTGGATCACTTTTTCAGACAATTGCATGGCTAACCTGCTGAAGCAGTTTAATGTGTCATTTTTCCACAACAGCCTTTGATACGTTTCACTGAGTGATAGTGATCCGTAAAAGGCAGTTGTATAGATGACTAAATTGTTTCCCAGGCTATTAAATGTCACTCATTTCCAAGAGCTTTAATTACAATCATTACAGTAATAACAAGTACACAAATGAATGCCTCGCGTAAAACATAAATCTCTGCAATATCATTTATCATGCATCCCCGCAGTCCTTAAGAATCGTATCCGCCAGCAGAAAGGCGAGCGTGTTGCCTAGGTAACGTCTCCAGTTGGAAAAGGAGTCTGTGTAATGGCCTGTGATTTGTCTTTTTTTTCCCCCCTTCAGTGATTTACCATCTTTCCATAGCAACCAGAGGGGTATTAAAAGAGATGATAGAAATCCACATGGAGATGATATTTGACTGGTGTGTGTCACAGTTTAGTTACAGCTATGCCTTTTTTTTTAAATTGTTTTGCTGAGTCATTCAATCTCTATGCACTACATCCTGCTCGAGGATAATAGCAGGCTTATGTAACTCATTTACTAGTTAAAATATTGAATAAGGCTAACAAATAGTATTGTGTGGTTGGACTTATAATTTTCAATTCAAATGTTTTTCCTTATTTTATATGTATAATACATATAATATATCTGTATATATCCCTTGTTGTTTATTACTCTTGCAGCAGCGTGCAGCCAATCGTCCAAAGCCCAAGATGGCAACACCTTCGGCTGTTAAACTACCATCCAGTCGTAGCTCATCAGGAGCCAGACGGAGGAGAACACGCTGCCGAAAGTGCGAGGCGTGCATGCGGACAGAGTGTGGGGAGTGTCACTTTTGCAAGGACATGAAGAAGTTTGGTGGTCCAGGCCGCATGAAACAGTCTTGCATTATGAGGCAGTGCATAGCAGTGAGTCACCTGTTTTGTTTTTCTTTTTTCAAATGGCTTGGATAACATTGACAGGGGTGGAAGTCAATTTTATTTGGAACTGTTAGCATTCACCCCCATTAATAAGTGGCAAAGAAACACGTAAATAATACATTTAAGACATACAGAGTACTGATTGACAAAGTACAGTATTCATTTCAAAATCAAATATTTTCTGCTCTGTCTTTTCCATCGCAGCCTGTTTTGCCCCACACAGCTGTATGCGTGGTGTGTAAGGAGGCTGGGAAGGAGGATACACTGGAGGAAGAGGAAGACAAATTCAACTTCATGTTAATGGAATGTTCTATCTGCAACGAAATTGTCCATCCCAACTGCCTCAAGGTACAGAGACGCAGCCTGTGAAAGATACACTCCCACTCAGTCAAATCAGTCATGTGGTGAGTTTAGTTTTACGCCAGGAATGACAAGTCATCATAAACTCACAGAAGTGACTCAGTGGTTTTGACTTAAGCTTCTTGAACATGAACATGTTTGTGTATGATGTCTTGTGAGTGTAATCATTAAATGCTTTCACACTTAAAGTGAGACCTACACTGCAGCATGTGACAAAGTTGAAATGGGTTGTGAAAATGATGCAACGCAGTATTTACTAACATTTAAGCAAAATTATGTCACGCAGGAGACACACTGTCATTAATAGAATAGAAGAGAGTTTGCTGCGAGCGTATCCTTGCTCAAGCAATGCATTCCGTGCAGACTTTTTTACAGTGCGCTCCCATTTTGGTGTTGTGTATCACTGGCAGTTCTTTCCAGTTGTAACACTTCAGACCGCACATCCACTTCTCTTTTACACAAGCTTCACGGTCAAATTCTGCACATTAATGATGGCTGAGGTTTAACTGTTAAACAGACCCACACCACACTCACTTTCACTTCCTTGTGTCAAAGCAAGCTGTACTCTGGGACACTATTAAAACTATTGTCGTTTTAATGTTGCTGTATTTCTCGCTGTTAAGGTGAGTGACGCTTCTGGCGTGGTGAACGACGAGCTGCCAAACTGCTGGGAATGCCCTAAGTGCAACCATGCTGGAAAGAGTGGAAAAGTGAGTACATAGATATTGGGAGGAGGTGGCTTTAGATTGCACACACACACATACGACTACACATACACACACACAAGAGGTAAGATCGGGTCGGATCGGCCTTAAAATGTCAGTCATTGCTTCGGGTTGGGTTTCTCTCTCGCTGACTTTTTTTTAATTTTTATTTTTTTCGAGGCCGTGAATAGTTTTGGCCACGAGAGACGGTGGTTCGCAAAAAAACAGAAGTCGCCTCATCACAACACATACTGTACTAAACTCTTGGAATGACAATTCAAAGAACTCCTTCCAGTCTTTGTCGAGTATCCAACCGTCATTGTTCGTCTTTGTCTCTCTGCTTCTCTCTCTTAAAGTGCCTCACTAGATTCTTAAGGACGTACTGCTGCGGTGGTTTATGGTCCAATTTTCAACTCGTCAAAATGACGGAGGGCCTTAAATTTTCCCCGTCCACTCTTAAAAAAATCCGTCAATGATGGAAAATTGTCGGTTAATGTGTCCTCTTCAGAAACAGAAATATAAAAAAAGTAAATGTTTATACAGTCTTGTTTAACTTGGATTTCGTTACAAAAGGCTTTGTTATCAGAAATCACCCCTCCTCGTCCCGAGTCCTCACAAATAAAATATGAGATGTCGGGTTTGCTTCGGGCTCGGTTGGGCCTGCAAATCAAGCTAAGTGCTCGGGCCGGGTCGGGCTTAAATACCCTCGGGCTGGTTCGAGTCGGGCTCGATATATATGTATATATCTAATATATATATATATATATATATATATATATAAATAATTTTTTTTTTTTTTAGGACCGATCATAGCTCTAACACACACACACACACACACACACACGTGAAGGATGGATCTTATCATTATCCAATCATTGCTTTTTATATTTTTGCAGTTTTATTTATAGTACTACAATACACCTGTCTTTATATATGGTTTAATAGTTAGAATAATATATACAGCTCTTTAATGTATGAGGAGCAATAGGCTAAAGGTATAAAGTTGTCTCGCATGTTTCGCCCCTTTTGGTATTAAAGCAAAAAAGGGGTCCAGGGTTCAAGTACGCCTCCAACCTCCCTGGCTCTCTGCTGAGGGAACAGAAGTCTATGAAGGAGGAGGGGGACACATCTTCTTCAGTCAAGAGAAGACCTGACAGAGAGGAGACACCCAGGCATCGACCCGAGGAGGCTCTTCACCGGCCGCCACCCATGTTGTCCCCTGGTAGCGTTCCCCGACCCCGGCTCGAGGATAAGCTGAGGAAGAAGAGGAAGCTCTTTGATGAGGAGGAGGAAGATGATTTCAGAGGAAAGAAGCAGGTTAGTGTCAAAAGAGCCCCTTCATCCCATTTTGGGAATGTTGGGCCTTCCCTCTAAGTGGCAACAAAACATTGCAGTATTGCTTCAATGTTTCTTTGTGTTCATGTTCTAATTTAGTAACGAATGAATCACAGATTTAATGTGGAGAAACAATTTTACACACATTAAGCCAAAGTAAATTCTGTCTTTTTTTTCCTTCCTTGTAGGAAAGATCCGAAGAACCTTGTTTTTCAAAAATATTGCAGCAAATTAAGATGGAAGAGGATGATGCATATGAGGACGATGATGATGATGGAAGGGAGCTTCATTTCCGGGGTTTTGTAGAGCGAAATGGCCGTTTGGGTGGAGCGGAGGACCTGGCAGATGACAGAGACTATAAGAGTGATCTTTTGAATTCTTCCCTCAAAATGCCTGTTGTGGACAGCGACCACTCCCACTGCAGCTCTCCGCAAGCCGGCCCAAGCAGCGAAGGCGGGAGCGAGACCCAGGAAAAAGGCCCTCGACCCAAAACTCGGCGCAAAAGGCGTTTACCTAACAAGGAGCTAAGCAGAGAGCTCAGCAAAGCACTGAACCAGGAAATTCAGAAAACCGAGGACTGCCTGGCCAATGAAAACCGCCAGCCTCTTAAGGTGGAGCCAGAGTCTGAAAACGAAGAACCCAAGAGGTTGTTCCACAACAGCAATGACATTGGCGAGCAGAGGCCCCACCTTAAGACCAAGGAGATGAATGGCACCCCCTGGGAACTGCGCCACTTCTACCCGAGTCAGATCACTCCGCTGGGCTTCAACAGGAGCACACCAACCACCCGCCCGGTGCCTCCGCGCTCGCCGCCCAAGTGTGTCCAAATGGAACGCCACGTCATTAGGCCCCCGCCAATAAGCCCGCCGCCCGATAGACTACCTCTTAAAGATGGCAAAATGCATGTCCTCCAGCGTGAGGTCTGGATGAAGATATTCAACCACCTCACGCATCAGGAACTATGCTCCTGCATGAGAGTGTCCAAGACCTGGAACAGATGGTAAATGTAACACACAGCGAAGCATGCAATAAAGTATGTGTGGAGGTGCTAATGTTTGGAGAATGCCTGAGGGATACTGTCAGACCTGGAAACGTCCAAGATTTCAAAATCAATTTAAATGTTTACATTTTCAATTGGCAATTAAAAAAATGAGAGAGTGACTCATTATATCGGCTTACAATCATACACAAAAAGCCTAAAATGCAGATTTCCCCACATTTATTTATTTTGCTCAGATATCAATGGTACAAATTTGAAAAACAAGCCTCAGAACTGGGTTAGATTTTGATGTATAATTTGACGTGTTCATGCGACCCAGACGTTTGGTAACAAGCGTCAGGAAAGAGCCATCAGTCTTGGATGAGAATTTGGTATTTATTGGAACAAAACGTTTTCCTCTTGTGGAGGAAAATGTAAGAGTTGCTTTCACCACTGTTTCATGTCCACATGCAACACCCGATGTGGACTAGTACATTTTGGGGCATTTAAGCACTTCGACAACACCATTATTTGCATCCTTTTGTCAACCATTGTGCAATGGTGTGAGAAAAACTGTCGACAAATGGGTTGTTTGGAAGCGCTTGGCTAAATAAAGTCTGGTGTAAATAAATAGACCACACCCAAGGCAAACGTTCATAAACCGGTTCTGACCGCAGCAATGGCACACTGTATCTTCTGTGTCAGACGGAAAGCACGAAGCCAATTACAATAAGGTTTGAAAACACTTTTGACCCTGGTATAATATGGCTGATGGATCATTATATTTTTACTGATTGTGGTATGGCAGCCAAGCTAACCTAGCTGTACTAATGCTCTTTGTCAAACTTTCAGGTTATGAAAACATGGCTAATTAACGAGTAAAATGAAACCCAATTCTTTGTACCGTTCGTCCATTTGTCAATGAAGTCTTTTTTTATCTGAGCCCCAAATGGAAATGTGAAAAATCAGGCAAATATTAATTTCACTTTTTTTTCTTTTTCAGTTGCTGATTGAAAATGAAAGCAGCACAAAATAGAAAGGTTTTGGCTAGCAGGACATCATTAGGTCCATATGACATGAACGAAATGACTAAATCGGCATTTTTCAGCTCCAAACCTGAACCGCTTGGTTAAAAACATGGCTGAACTGTAACCAACTCGATAGACAAACGCATGCATGTTTCTGCCAATTACACTGACATTTCGTCAAGAAGCCCTGATGGTTCGGAATCACCCAGTCTTTTTGTTGCACTGTGCCAGAATCATCAAGCCGAACAGTAGAAACCAGGCTTAGCCTTTAACCTGTTCCAGTTGAACCAGTTTACCAGGTGTTTAACACACTCATCATCAAATTCAGCCATTTGTCAGCAAATACTTGGGCTGATGGGGACTGCCTCATGCACTAACTGTGATGCATGTTGAGGCCAGGATCCACACCACTTCGCACCGCAACTGTCTGTTTCTGATGGCCAGGTGCTGCGATAAAAGACTCTGGACAAAGATCGACCTGAACCGCTGCACGTCCATCACGCCACTCATGCTGAGCGGAATCATTCGGCGACAGCCACTCTCTCTGGACCTCAGCTGGACCAACATTTCCAAGAAACAATTAAGCTGGCTGATTAACAGATTGCCAGGTACCTACCTTATCACCGGGCGTTGCTATTTGCCCGTTAAGATACAGACCTTTTTTTTCCCCCCCAGTTTGACTCTACCTCAGTGCGCTAAAAGTGTTGCTGTTTCTGTCAGGTCTGCGAGTGTTAAAGCTATCGGGGTGTTCGTGGGCGGCTGTATCTGCACTCTGCACCTCCAGCTGCCCACTACTACGAACGCTGGACGTCCAGTGGGTGGAAGGGCTCAAGGACGCACAGATGAGAGATCTCCTGTCACCTCCCACAGACAACAGGCCGGGTAACTTGGAACTCACAAAGTGAACCAATCCAAGTGTCTAGTTTAATTACAGCAATTGAAATGTATCTTCATATATAAAAAAGGAATATCTACAAAGCATTTCATTCATTTCACCAAATAACTTATGCAGGGAGATAAGGGGATATCTTCACGCAGTCAGTGCTAATCACGTTGTTTACGTGAAGTTTAGAATATCAATACAATACATCTCAATTTAGATGGCTCTTTCACAACAGCTGCAGCTGTAGCAAAATAATAATAAAATAAAGATAAATGTACATTTATCATCTTGTCAATTATATTTCGCCATTCATGGTCCGTGTCCCCATGTGGTCGCCATCGTCGATTGAAGTCAGTCGGTGAACTCTGGGTCTTATTTTTTATTTTTATTTTTTTGTTCTGACTTCGCAGCTTGGACCTCCCAGCTCAAAGGGCCATTCCAGTCCGCCTTTCCTCTAATTTAATCTGTCATAGGGCTGAGCGATATAATTCAATATCAGCATATATCGCAATAGACACCTGATCAAAAGCAATAAAAATGTGCTTGAATCTTGTTGTAACCCGGAATGAAAAGTGGCTAATAATGGATATGGAAAAATGTTGTGACTGAGCATAAAGTAATGACTTTACTGGACTAGCTAGAAATTGATCTGACATTTTTTTTCTTTAATTCCCCTCTCCCTCTACAGCAGAGGTAGGGAACTCATGGTTCCTCATCAGCAAGCTCTGTCGGAGCCTGAAACAATCATGATCAATTGAATCGGGTGTGTTGAAGTCGGGAGTGCACTAAAATAGGCAGTATATGGCTCTTGAGGAACCGGAGTTCCCGACCCCTGCACCACAGTGTAACTCCGGACTTGCTTGAAACTTGAAAGTTCAGACTTGAGACTTGGCTTCGACTTGCACATGTGTGACCCACTTCCACGCCTGCTAACTTGTACCTTTAGCATATACCGTAAGTAGTAGTGACTGAACATGTCTATGTGCGTGTCACTGATGGACAGGTCAACTGGATAACCGCTGCAAATTGCGAAATGTGGAGGATCTACGTCTGGCAGGCCTGGACATCACTGACACATCCCTACGGCTCATCATTCGCCAGATGCCTCTGCTTTCCCGGCTGGACCTGAGCTACTGTAACCACGTCAACGACCAGTCAGTCAACCTGCTAACAGCGGCGGGGACCACCACTCGAGACTCACTCACAGAAATCAACTTGTCAGGTTAGGACAGCAGCCAAGGAGGTTGATCCGGGTTGTTAGCTACACTAGTTACTTACATTACTCCACTAGCTGGCTCACACCTCGTAAGTCACTAAATTAAGTTTCTCTCATATACGTACAATGTAGTCAGTGTTGCCATGTTTAGAACAGGAAGGCCTGGAGATCGATCCTGGCCATTTTCTTGCGGAAGATTCAGCCGCCATATGATAGAATGCGTTTCCAGAGCACGATCAGAGAAGCTTCAAAGAAACACAGGGGTCTTGGAAATTTTGAACGTTCTAGAAACATTGATTTATTTCAGTCCTTACATTCAAACGTAAAACACACACAGATTCACTGTGCACTTGCCAATTAGAGGTACTTTTCAGAATTCCAATTCCTACCTCATTTCTATAATAGAAATAAAATGTTGATTATGTATTGAGATGGGGAATTTGGGATTATCATTGACTGTAAGACATAATCATCAAAATGAGAAAACAAAATCATGAAACATTTCTCTCTCCAGTGTAGTAATCATATATATACACTGCATAGGAGTTTCACTGTTTGAATTGAACTACTGGAATAAATTAAGGTTACTGCAATTTTGTAGTTATTGAAATGTGCCTGTTGGTCTTTTAATCATGATTACCAAATGTGTCCAGCTACGTCTTGTTGAAAGGCGCGTCTTTAAAATTTTCTTCAAAGTTAGTTCAGAATTCGGTTAGCACCTTCACATTGAAAGCATGTAGTTTGTCCTCTGCAGACTTTCTTTGACATACCAAATTCACAGGGAATGCATAAACGATATTAAACCCAAAAGCAGATTCAGGCAAAGTGAACATACTACAGAAAGATTAATAACAAGTCAAATGACCATGTAGTAATGAATACCCACTAAAAAATATAATGAATCGCATAAATGGATTTATGCAAGGTGTAACAGTACTTGAGTTCATGTAGTTCAGTTAGATTAGGACAAATCTACCAGTCAAATATCAGATTGTTTTGCCTTCTCCGAATACAAATTCACTCATTAGTGTTCTTTCTTCCCCAACTAGTTTGTAACCGGGTCACCGATCATTCCCTGAACTTTTTCAAGCGTTGCGGGAGCATCTGCCAGATTGACCTTCGCTTCTGCAAGCAGGTGACCAAGGCGGGCTGCGAGAGGTTCCTCGCTGAAATGTCTGTGAGCGTCCCGTTTAGACTGAAGGAAGATAAATTGCTGCAGAAGACCAGCTAGTTCATAAGAATCAAATAGATAGAATGACAATTTGCACTTAATTGGGATGTTTTTCTTTTTATACTGGGCCTGCAGTAGATCTCTTAAACCAGGGGTCCCCACCCGCTGGTCCGCGGACCGATACCGGTCCGCAGGGCATTTGGTACCGGACTGCACAGAAAGAACTTGCCTTAATTCCGTTTTATTTCGGAATACGAAAAATGTTTTATTTTAAAAAATTATCGGATTCTCCATTACATCTTCTGTGTCACGCTTGACTCACGTCGAACCACGCTTCTCCGTTACGTGACCGATTACGCTAAAAACAAAACGTTGGAGGTCGCAAAATGAGATAAAAAACTGCTGGCGATCGCAAATGACTGCAGTCTCAAAAGTACGTTCGAGAAAACTGGATTAAAGTTATGGCTGAATACTCTGAGATCGCCACAATAGCACTGTTGCTTTTTCTGACATCCTACCTGTGTGAGGTGGAGGGTTTCTGCAGCAACGGCGACACTAAAACAAAATTACGAAGTAGACTGGACATAAACCACACACTTGAGGTGTCATTGTCTATTACGCCGAGATGGGACCGTCTAGTCGCAGAAAATCAAGCTCGGGGCTGTGGTGAGTCGTCATTTTCATGCACTTTCAATTTGCGTTGTATCGTATTTTGAAGGCATTAAACATTACCATAGCGATCAGTGTTGCGGCCAGATTAGACGCTCCTTGTGTTTATTATTATATTTCGAAAACACTACAGTTTTGATGCAGCTCATACCATATTTTGTTGTATTAATCCGCCACATTTTAAATGCCGGTCCCTGAAAATATTGTCTGACATAAACCGGTCCTTGGGGCAAAAAAGGTTGGGGACCCCTGTCTTAAACGATGTCACAATTAAAATAATCAAAAGACTGAGGACCAGAGCAAGACAGAAAAAACTAGCATGTGTTTGTGTTGAGATCGTAGTTCTCTTATATATATATATATATATATATATATATATATATATATATATATATAGTAAGCGGAATCTGACTGTATGTATGTATATATATATACACACACACACACACACACAGTGTATGTGTATATAGTATATAATATATATATATTGTCCGTAACCGACAGTTCGGTTGTTTTGATTTTGTTCCTTAAATATTTGAAAGCAGTATTTTTATACAAACATGAGTTTACAGTCTGTCCACTCTTGCTTGGGAGCTAAATTTCGGGGTACGGCAATCCAGTGTGCCACTCCAACTTAGTGACATTGTACAAATTCTCTTCCTTACTCGGGCCTAAAAATCTTTTTGACATGGGGACACTTAAAAATCACGTGAAACATAATTCATTGTACATACAAATATTGCTATGCTATAGTTCCTGGACATCTCGGATGTATTTCAATAATGGAGTAAACAAATGTCACACTCCTGCCTCATTTTCAGCTTCAGTTACAATTTTCTTTTTGTAACAGTTTGAGTGTTGTGGTTTATGGGGTTCCCTGACATTTAAGCATTTATTTATTTTTTACTACAGCTTGTATTTATTTGTGTGCTGAACAACTGGTCTTCGGAATAGCCATCTGAAAGAGCTAGGTCAAATGACATTTGCAAATATTTTTGGACAAAGTTGTTAGGCTTCTTAATAGTGGCTCTGGTTTAATGGTCAAGCCAGTTGCAGGAAGCTGTCTGAACACATTTAGCACTGATTTCACTGATGCAATGAAAGCTACATATCTGGTTCTGCACACCGGTTCAAATGATCAATTTATCTACATTACCTGTGTAAATAACATGTTTAAATGGCGCAATGCAGTTGATGTTGTGTGTACAGTATTTTGGGATGTATTGTGCTGTGATTAACCTGCTATCGCCTCAGGTGAATGTGATAATGTTTATATTTGTAAATTCAAAAGCTCAGTGCTAAGATGCATTAAAAGACTTCCATTTGTACCATGAAGTTGTCTATTCTCTGCCGTAAGAACTTGTCATCCTCACACGTTTCGCATGAATCAATGTACTGAAAGGAAACTACAGTAATCCCTCGTTTATCACGGTTAATAGGGACCAAAACCACCCGCGATAAACGAAAATCCGCCAAGTAGAGTCCAATAAACATACAGGTTTAAAAAAAAATTTTAAGTCCGCAAACGGTCCGCGAGAAGCTGCAAAACAGCGAGTCACATAGAGCAACATATATAGTACTGTACTCCATGTATATGGATTTTTTTTAAATGAATGTTTGAAAAAAAATCTGCAATGCACTGAAGCCGCAATAAACGAACCGTGAAATAGCGAGGGATCACTGTACACACGTGTGAGATATATTTACACAGTATGTAGAGTGTATATATATATATATTGTATATATAGCTCTTTATTAAAATAAAACATTCGCACAATAAATCAGAGCAGGAAAAGCGTGTCCTGCTCTGATGCGGTTCATGAAGGAAACGTTGATTCGAATGGCAGAAATCTTGTGATTTTTTTTGTGCCAGTAAGGTTCAAAGAGGTTTGCACACATTTGGAGAAAAACGTATATTTGTATATTGTGTAAATAAAACGTATATTTATCTCATATTTGAGATAAAGGTGGAAAGGGTACCCAAATATGTTCCAACAGGGACAAGATTACCTGTCAAAAACTCCAAGGGTTGTTTAAAATTATTTTACTTGGCACAAGTTAAATCAAATGGGGGATATGTGTGTGTGTGTGTATATATATATATATATATCTCATGTGCAATAATTTATGCAAATATGAATTAGTACATCATTTTTGTATGCCTATATCCATTCATCTTCACTACTGTGAATTATTCAGTTAATTGATTTGACTTGAGAAAATAAATTACTTTATTTCACAAACCGTAAACAAAAACAAATGAACATTCTGTTATATCCACAGTTTGACTCGAAAAAGTTGATAAGATGACTAGCACCGATTTTTGTCTCATGCTGAGACAGAAGTGGCGGCGAAGACCAACTATTGCTGTAATGACAGACCTAAATTTAGAATCTCAATGTTAATGCATTTTGATTAAAGCATATACTGTACTACAAATCAGTTAAAAACAAATCATTGTCCATCACCAACCCCTACTGTGATTTCTAATCATCTTACTTGAATGTCATCTGGTTAGTGGCCTACATTACGTATTGGAGAATTGCTAAACATCCCATCTCAGCCGCCCTACTACTGCTGCTATTAAGCCACAAACTCGCCCACTAAGAGTGGAAGATAAGTGATGGGTGAGGAGCATTAAATCGCACCTATTATTTGGCACCATGTGCGTACCGTCTTGTCAGAGTGTGCGTCCTTGTTATTACTAAGTTTTGTAGTCACTTGTAGCAGTTGTGTAATGAGGTCCTGTGTTAACACAAGACTGGCTACACTTTGTAGGCAGAACCGAGGCAAAGGAGTGCACCCAGATTCAACATTCTTTTTGTTGTAAAATAGACAGAGACATGTTTACGTCAGGAATGATTCTTACGAGAACAGCAAAAACGTCCATGTGTGCAAATCAGGTTAAAAAAGAAGGGCCGCGACAAACTTGAAACACGAACAGAAAGGAATTGAGAGGATGCGATGGCCCTGGTTGATTTAAGAGACCATCTGAGTCAAAGTTGCTGCGTTGAAGCTGAAGTGAGCGTAGGTGTTGCATCAGGATTTGAAGACGTGCACGGCCCTAACGACGTACTGCCTGCAGATGGGGCACTCGCTCATCCTCTTGCCACACTTGGTGCAGGTCACCATGTGGCCGCACTCCAGCAGAACGCAGTCGATCACAGCATCCATGCAGATCCTGCAAAGGTTTTCGTCGAGGAACATCTGTGGAACTCTCTCACCGTCTGCAAAAAAGAAAAAAAAGGGACGGGGGTCGACATATATGAAATGTAAATGCTTTGTTCGTCTTGTTTAATGAGGAGTTGGGGTCGTAATTTGGTTGATAATAAATTGGAAAAGACAGAAACACCACATTACAAAGATGGAGATGATAGTACAGTACTATACTGTGGTAGAATTGCCCCCTGCTGGTTATATTAAAGAATGCACTTGGAATTGAAAACCTCATGGATTTGAAATTTGCGTGTGCAGCAGTGACTATAGACAGGGAGTAGACATGGATTACTGTACTCACAAAAAGTTAGGGATATTTAACTTTCAGGACGAGCCTAAAATGCATTCAAACCTTTACAGGTGAACTTAATGTGACTTTCGCTAAGGTTTTGAATGCACGTCCAAATGATGTTGCAGTGCCTTTTGCACAAGTAACTATTCTCTAACGAGGAGATCAAAGGCAAAATTCACAACAGACGTTTGATCCTTGGAACGACCAAAACATGTCCTGGTTGTTACGATTTTTTGGCAAAATTCACAACAGACATTTGATCCTTGGAACGACATAAACATGTCCTGGTTGTTGCGATTTTTTTGTGGTGGTGTACCACCCACCATTGTCTTTTTGTTTCAATGAATTATTTTAGATGAGGAACTCCCGAGGGCATCCTTATGTTTAAATGTCCTATTTTCATGACGTGATGTCACTGTAGCGTGAACGTTTTACAGTTTCCATAAATTTCACCAAAAAGCCAGATATCCCTTTTTGTGAGTAGTGTACATTCCATGATTAGCTTTGCAAAAGCTAACAAGATGACTTATGTTTGACTGTGAATTCAATGTGGCAGGAACATCACAAAGAGGACAATTTAAAATAATGTTTCAATTAGCCTTCTTGTGGGGAAAAGCAAGACAATATGCTTTACGCAAGTAAACCAGAGACCTTTGCAGTTAATTGCATTCTGCCCGAAGGAACTACATGCAGGAGTTTCACCAAAAGGGATGCGGTGGGAATACGCATCAGTGGGGTTGATAATGATGATGAACAGAACAGATGCAGTTTATAAGATGACAGAGCACATCGAGGAGACCACCTTACCTCCAATGGCCCCATTGTAGATAGGAGGGGGGAAGGCCACCACTTAAGTGTGGAAGAATTAAAGTAAGAGAAATTGGAGCATGATTAAGAAAAAAAAAACATAAGTGTATATAGGTTTTAACCATACAGTCCAGCAAGTGTGGTTAAAAGCAGAGTATGCATATTCTGGACAATTAAGTGCTTACCTTTGGTTACAGTACTGCTCACATTTTCTACTGCAAGAAAGAAAGGAAATGAATCACAGATATCGACCACCTGTACAAGAGCAACAATGAAGTGACAGCATGAAAACTGCTTATATAAATCAATACGGTTGGCTACGAATATGTATTCCATGTCGCATGGGATATACTAAAAACAAATCGCACATTACAATCATAAAATGACTGTTAAAACTGTGTGGACAACTAGCCGTAAAAATCAGGTTTGAGAAGGAGTCTGATTTGAATCAGATATGCCTGGATTCTGAATGCAGCCATCGTGCCTATTTTAGAAGTCTCCTCAAAAAAGAAAACAGCTCATAGACAGCATTAGTGGTTATTGAAACTTTGCCTTTTTAAAACCATGGTAAACCATCAAACCAGTAATTGGTCCACGCGCACCTGATCAATTCTATATGAAATTTCGCTCTTTGCAGGGTGGCTGGGTTAGGGACCAATCCCCTGGGAATTGTGTGGATGCTCTGTATTGTATTTAGTTGCAATATCACCAGTAGAAGCCAGATATCGCATAACTGTTTATGGTGCCCTATAATATGACGAGAGTAGGTAGGCCTCATCATTGTTTCGCAGACTTGGAATGAAATGCAGGACAAACATAATAGATAAATAAACTTGAAATATTGAATGAGTTGATTTTTCAAAAAAAATTGCACAATATTAATTCTGCACTTAATGGTGGTTTGCTGTTAAGCAATTTTGTGCCATCCTTGAAAGATAATTTTTGCAATGAGAGGCCTTTGTAATGTAAAAAAAAAAAAATTATATTGTCCATAATTAAAATAACATACATCTAGTTAAGAAGTGTGCGTTCCTGTGTGGCCACTATGTATCACTGATGAAAAAGTGTGACTCTCTGTCGTTGAAGTTGCTGGCCTCATAATATTTTGTGTCCTACTTCGTTTTTATCGTCTAGTTGAAAACATACAATGGCAATGACATGTTAGGCTGATAATAGTCGAATAGAAACAAGACTTTCTCAACCTAGCCTATTACAGTACATGTTCAGTAATCATGAGTTTGATTCTGAGCAACCAAATGAACACCCACATGATTTCCTGTTCTCCTCTGTTTCTCTGTAGAGTCTGCCGACCCGCTCCACCAGCTCCCACTTCTCACAGCACCCTGAATAGTTGACAAAGTTCCTGGCCAGGATCTCCTTCAACTGCCTGACAGAGAGGCCCTCGATGTCACTCACATTGGAGATGTCCGAAAGAGACGCTCGGAGCAGACGCCGCGTCTGAGGGCTCGTCTAAAGTAGCACAAGGCTCGAGTCAAACAGTAATAACCCTTTTCCACATAATTAACATCAAACCACATTGCTCTTGTGATGTGTTGCAATAGAAAATGCCTTCAATCTCAGAAACCTGGAACTGCACTAAATAGACATGCTCACAAAAGATCATCGCTCCGATTACCTCAGGTGTGTGTTCACTGGGGTCCAAGTTGAGAAGTGACACTGATGTGGCATCACCGATGTCCTGCATCAGAACAGAAAGAGAACATTCCTTTTCAGTACATGCAAAGGAACAGAGAGCATACTGACGAGCTAAATTAGTCATTCTTAGTTGGGAAGCATGATACCTTGAGCACAATGGCACCCTCCTCCTTTTAAGGAAGGCTAAGTAAGGCTAAGTAGTCCCAAAGCTGTTCACATAATTCTAGTGGATCTGTCAACTTCGATTGGTTCAATTTCCATTTACCTCTCTTTCAAAGTTGGTGATTTTTTTTCAGAATCATATCTGTGTTGAACCTTAATGTAATGACATTTCTGTGTGTACACTGTATTGATGGTTAGTGCACCTATATGTATGTATATAGTGTGTTACGTGTGTGTGTTACGTCTTGTTGGACCTGACAGAGAGGAACCCATGTGTTAAAAATGTAACCATAAGCGTGAAATATATCAATATTGAGGTGTATTTTGCAGCTCATGCATTTTTCAAAGCTCAATAAATAAATTACAATACTAGCAATCAAGCCACTCACATAAAATTAATGAAGCCTTCCTTTAACTGATGTATGGACTATATACTGTATATCCCAATAAACAATACCCAATTCATTACAGTGATTATGCAGTCGGGAATATGTGATTGATTCCGAATACTACGTTTGTCTTCAATTTATCAGAGTTAATAAAAAAGGTATTCATCTACTAACCCGGTTGCTGTCAGAACTATCACTCCTGCTGAGAGGTTCCGCCTGAGAGGCAGCAAGTGGAGACAGCTCTGAGGCAGACTGTGTGGTCGAAGGTGGTGGAGTATACATGGAACGAGAGTGGAGACTACTTGTGTCAGGCTCCTGCTCCTGCTCCTCCTCTTCTTCTTCGTCCTCCTCTTCCTCACTGCCTTGGTGACAGAGCACCAGGTCCACCAAGTCTTCTTTTTCTCTGCATGTGTCGGTGGGGACATTATGAAGCAACAAGTACTGTCGCAGGTCCCTGACCCTTAGTCGCATTAGCCGTGGCCGATGGAAGGCTGTTGCCTTCAGCAAATGACACGTGGCACAGATGCGCACATTCTCGAGAGGCATGGAACACAGAGAGCAGAAACACTTCTTGCAGTCGCTGCAAATGTGCTGAAGGGAAAATATAGCAGAGAAAAAAAAAGCCATTGGAAATTAGACATTCTAGGCATTTAATGGTGTTTAAAAGTTGCTGCATTAAAAAAAAACAACAACCTGCATTTGGACAAAAAAAAGGAATAAAAATAAAGGTGATATTTAATGAGCCCTGCAGAAGCAGAACATCTGTTCAAGATGTTCATGCACAGAAACAGCAGGTTGCATGATTTTAACTGACAAAGATCAAAAAGTAACACATGCATGGATTGGGATTCCATTGGCACGCGAGCGAGACAAGCTCGAGGTCTTGACATAAGGAGACCCTCTGCCATAAATTAACATGAGCACTGAGTTCGAGGCAAGGGGGTGGGGCGTGTTTTAGCATCTGCTTCAAGAATCAGCTGGGACCACACCGTGCTTCCAATTAAAACAAATCTGCTGGCATCTTGGTGTAAACGAAATGGACTTTAACCCATTAAACCTTAGCTCTAAAACAAAAGAAGAGGATTTGTAAGCATTATGATTTTTGTCTTATTCACATCCATGACATTAAAACTGATATGATGACATGCATTATGGTTTATGCTGATAAACACTGAAGCCTACAACTTTTTAAATAAAGGTTAATTGCATATGAATAGCAATTTGCACTACACTTGTATGTAATGATTAGTAATTCGCTTCACAGGCCACTTAAAATTGAGTCGTATATCGAAATAACATTAAATTTGAAAAAAAAAAACAATGTCCAAAATCAAATATTGAAACGTCACTTTTTCAATGTGGTCTGAAATATTGTCTCTTAAAAAACACACATCTAACACTGGGAAATCAATTATTTGAGCAAAAACTGACGTGCTAGGTTCACTTGTCGCGTCTTGTCAAGTTTTGTGTACTTTGCTCCTCACATGTACTCAATAAACAAACATGCCATCAAAAGCCCCTGGTGTGGTACCTACCTTCCTCCTGAAGACCGAGAACGCCAGACCACAGGACTTGCAAACTAGGCTGGGAATTCCTGAGCTAGTGGGAGGGTATGTAGAGTATCCTGCACTGGGGGCGAACCTGAAGGGTCCAGCACCTGCCCCGAAGCCTGGCTGCTGACCTCTGACGGCTCCGGTACCCATAACTTCATTCAGCAGACCGCAGCATGAAGCCCACACTGACGAGGCTCCTGCCTAATATTTTAAGAAAGCACGTTCAGTTCAGATTAACTTGTATTTTCTTGAGTATATTTTCTTAAATTCGAGGAGGGAACAGAATATGTCCCCGTGAGTGAATATCTGCTCAATGAAATTTAAGAGGAAGAAATATGCAGTACCATTAATTTAGCTTCACAACCAAAAGCAACACCATTTAAATATTTACATTTACACACAGAACGAGATGTTTGTGGCAGGGAAAAGACACCCTTTGGTGTCACTGGCAAGATAATCATGTAAACCAACACTGCATTCGCTCTGGTTAACATCAGGATAAAGTGGCCACCGATGGCTCGGGTTACATTGCTAAGGTTAGCTGGATGCTAGCAACCATCAAAGCAGGAAACGAAGCTGAGAATTAAACGAGAGTTAAGTGAAAAGGCACCTTCATTGCCGCTCCGGAATGTCTACTGCGAATGGGCAGGTTGACGGTGTATTCATTGCAAGGTGGGCGTCTGTTGGTAAACTGCTGAACTGTCCAACGGTGTCTTGGCGTGATTACGCTGCACAGTGCCAGCGAGCGTTCGGGATTCTTCTTCTGTTTCGTTACGTGGCCACAGACACAACAAGACAGTTATTTATCGCCATCAACCGGAAAGGTTGAACTCGTCCTTGCTCTGTAATACGTATTTGCTGTAAGCATACAGTATCACCATACACGAAACTGTTCATATATCCATTTTCTAATTTCTGATCATCACAAGGGCCACGGGCGTGCTGGAGCCGACCCCAGGTGTCTTCGGGTAGTAGGGTTGTCAGCCAATCGCAGACTAAGCTGTTCAGTAACTTGATTGTGTAAAAAACCTGGACTGTGTTCTCGCCGACAAAGACTCTAATTATTACTGCGTGTGTTCTAAGTATTATGTGATAGCTTGTAGCATAAACTGTGTTTTAATGGCTAATTTAATGTGTGAGAGCTTCCATTTTACCCATGGATTTTGTTTTACAAAAATAGCTCAATTAGGCCCGATTAAAAAAGTTAAATACAAAGTACATTTTTCTTTTACAGTTTTGAGAAAATAAAATAGTATAGCATTTTAGAAATCGTGGCAATATAATTCAACATTGTAACCTTTTCTCCCCACAACCCGATAGGGGTGATGATTTTAGTTCATGATTATAATATGCGGTGGGCCAGTTTAAAAAATGCATGCAGCGATCCGCAAATGGCCTCGGTGACGGACAGACCCCAGACATCAAGTGACAGTCGACAAAGTGCACTAAATTAATGGCCCTCACTAATACTAGTACAAATACTGCAATTAGAATAATCAAAAACAACCTACTGAATAACTTTTAATTTGACGATTAAAAAGGTTTGATCCTATTTTTATTACGGGATATTTATCATCGAATTATCAGTGTTATGAGAAATACTGTATAGGTAACTAACAGTGGTCAGAGTATTATTAGAATAGACTTCTTTGGAGGCTAATTTCACCGTGGTAATTCTCAGCATATGCATACACGAGACTTCATAATTTTTTACCGTATGGTCAGCAAATTGTTTTTGCAAATGTATGTCAGTCCCATACAACCAAATACAATAAATACGACTATTTGTGGATTTTTTTCAACATTAAAAAATTATATGTAACCAGGTTAACCTTATTTAGACGTTTGTAGTGAAGGCTTACTTGTTTAACAAATGTAGCACTGTCACTATAAGAGCCACACTGAGAATCTTGCCAACCTTATTTTTTCGTCAGAATTCTGAGATTAAAGTGAGAATCTTGCCAACCTTATTTTTTTCTTTCTTAATTGACCCTCTTCCGTAAATACTTGTAATTTGTAACAATGATGACGTGAAAATCTTTGATATGTTATTGCCACTGCTGTCAAACAGAATGTGAGCGTCCATTTCTGATGACGTCACTGTCGGTTTCTGTTTTGAGATTGTGCGCGTTTGGTGTCTAGTGATCTACTCAGGCGAAGTTGACGGAGAACATTTCTTTTGGTTTAAACGTCAGTCGTGTTAACGATGGAAGCCGGCGCCTCCATTTTGAGTTCGATGATCATGTATGCGGACGAGTCTGTCGATATTCGCTATGAAAACGGGTCACAGTTACAACTTTCGCCCTGTGGCAGCGAGTTCATGCTGGCGAGAGGCTCAGTCCCTGCTGAACATCCGCTTCAAACTCCCGTCAGAGTTCGACAGAGGACGCGGTTCACCACCAGCGCTTATAAAGTACAGTTAAAAAAATATTAACCCTGTTTTTAAACGTTAACTGATGTAATTTGAAACTAATAATTGTACAGTCATTTGGTATTATTTGTCAAAGCTGCGTCATTCTTCTCAACTCAGGAATTGATCATCACTGCACTGGCATTTAGAAATAAGTATGCCAGTCGACCATATCTGCCGGAGGAACTCACCACTCCTAGCCATAAACAGGTACCATTATCTTCAGTATCTTCTCATACATTCTCCCTGTACATACATTTATTCCACCTCCCCCGCCCCCCAGCCTTTATTAAGCATTAACTTGGAAGTGCAGTGGCCAGCATGGTCCTCCTGTAATGCAGAGTTTTTACCTGGAGGGGAGACCATCATCAAATCAGAGGACAAACTCACTCTTCTGACACTGTCACCCTCGGGTGAAGAGTTCTTTGTGGAGTATGCAAGCATGCTCAGCCAACCTCTACATCAGCAAGCACAAAATTTGAATCGAGATCCTGAAAGGATCCCAGTCAGTCAACAGCAGCATGGAAGCAGCTTGACCCATTTGAAGGTAAAATGTCTGCAGACCTCCAGTGATGACGTTCAAGAGTTTCATCAGAAGGAAGGAAAAACGTCATGTTGTCCTCAAATGGTCACTCATGAAGCCAAGGTAAGACTATTACCTTTGCCCAGGATATTACGATTTCATCACTGTGGGTTTGTTTGTGGATGAGCAACTTAGCTTTTTTTAATAGTAGGTATCCTTAATACCATTACATTTTCAGGAAAAGTCATTCATCAAATTAGTAGCACAATTGCCAAAGTCATTTCTTCATTATTTCATAAAACAAGAAAAACACACAACACATTCAACAAACAATATTGTTTGATTATATATATACATAAATGAAGGGAAAAAAAACATTTAGCAAGCATCAGTATTTCTTTTTTGATATTAAGCCGGTATTATTTCAAGGCACCATGAATAGCCCATATTTTCTCTTTTAGCACAAGTAGGCTAAATTTACTTCCAAGAAAAACAAATAATTACAATATTCGATCATTTATGGATTTCCATGGGACAGGAGAAGTGAACCAATCTCTTTTTCGGCAATGGATGCTACAGCTTCTTGTTGACTTTGAAACTTAGCTTGTAGCTGACGTGTGCACATTTTGAGCATGACGTCTCTGATCCACTGGTTGAAGGACACTTTGAATCTCTCTTTCATCTCAAACTGCTTCAAACAACAAAGCGTGTGACGAAAAAGTGGTTAGGACTGTACGACTGTCCGTGTTTTATGTTATGTGTTGTGTTTATTATTTTCCTTGATGTTAACTGTTTTGTTAAGCGCTTTGTTACAGCTGCCGCTGTTGTGAAAGCGCTATATAAATCAGCATGTATTGTATTGTATATTGTGACAGTAAGTTAAAAAAGATCCACCTAATTATGCCTTTTGATTAACAATATGTTGAATGGCATATATTTGCAATATATGTTGTTGAAATGTCAAAAATTCTGATCTGGCCCACTTTTAATTTAACTTGAAAAGCCCACTTAATGTATGCATATACATCGGAACCTTGAAATTAAATGTTTCAAAGGAACCCTTTTTTCCTGGAAATATAAGATAAGAAATCCTTTATTAGTATCACAATGGAGACATTTCCATTTCACAGCAGCAAAGTTATGAAAGGAAGAAGTAGAAGAACAAAATATAGGAGCTGCTGGAAAGGCAGCCAATCTTGGGCCGCCATCTTGAAGTCAAAATAACAACACAACACATTACACACAGACAGTCATGCAATCTTAATCACTTTTCCTGCATACACTTTGTTGTTTGAAGCAGTTATAGATGAAGAAGAAGAGGAGAGGATCAATGTGTCCTTTCACCAGTAGATCAGAGCCGTCATGCTGAAAATGTAGACACGTCTGGTGCAAGCTAAGTTTTGAAAGCAAACATGAAGCTGTAGCTTCCATTGATGAAAACAGGTTAGCTCACATCCCCTGTCCCACGTAATCCGTTTCAACTTCAAGCCGCGACTCCCAGTTCCACATCCGCATCGGCGCTCTGCGCTGCCGCTCCTTTCTTCTCATTGTCGGCGCCTCAAGCCTTGCATCCATACAACCGCAGACCGTCCAACAGCACCAATCTCTCCGCTGAAAAAAGTGGTGCTGTGTAAAATGCTGCCCATTATAGGTGCAAAAAAACACAAGCGGCCCAGAGCTGTCCAGCAATGACAGTCAAATGGCACCAATATTTCTCCCAATCAAAAACTGTGCTAGTATACCCATGCTGCCGAGAAGGCGCAGCCACCAAGCACCGAGTCTCCTTCTTGATGAATGTCGTGGCCAAAAATGCTGAAAAACAATCCACATCCGGTCCACACGACACAACATACACACACACACACACACAAAAAAAAAGCAAGGCTCATGAGAGCACTTGCCGAGCGCCATCTTGGACTTCATCTTAATAATTAATAGAACCCAAGTTTTGTTTTAAAAAACTGAAATTGAAAAAATTATCACATGAACCCAACTACTTCAATGCGGCATATTGAAAATGCGATTTCCTTGGGCTCCTGTGTACCAGACAGAGACTCATCGGATTGTCCTTGCTTTTCCACCAATTATGTCTCTCCTGCTTAAGTCAATCAGCCTACGAGAATGTTGTTGTGATATGAACTGCAACATTGACCATGTATGGTGTTTTACTGGGCTTGTCTTTTCAGCCAGAGGAAAAGTACCAGTCAGTCGCACTCGTTCAGCATCACTCCTGTCTTGCAGTTCCACCACAGTGGTGCTACCCTCTTTCCTTAGCTCTCCGTCACTGGAGAGCACGTGTCTCCAACCCTGGCGGTGATGGAGAAGAGCGCACCAGACATTCAAAGGCTGACCAAACTCTGAATACCTCAGACTTAAGTAATGAAGAGAGAGCGTTTCTCCTCCCTCAAGCTCTGCCTCTCAACTGCTCATCACCTCACTTTCACAGGTTCATTGCAAAGCTCTCTTGAATTTTGCAGATTTATCACTTTTTTCTATTACTGTTTCACATCTTTTTTTGGGGTGCGGGTGGGGACTTTAAAGGTGGAAATTTCAAGACCCAGTCCCAAACAACCAACTTGATCAAGACCCTCCAGCAGAAATGGTGAAAGTGATGTGGCACCAAGGGGTGACGTACAGGTGTGTAGAAAATCCTTGTTCGTGGTGGACACTAACTGGACTCTTTAGTTCACGTGACTCTGCTCCGATCCTGGCAAATTGGAACTCGTGGGCTTTGCATTCAGATTTAATCTTTATCAAGGTCTTTAAAGTGGAGTTCACTAATGATAACTAACTAATACTGCATACCTTCTGTTGTGCCATGTAAATTAGACCCGCATGTATTTGTTCATGAATACTGTTTGGCCACAAATGGAAGTGCACAACTGTCCTATGTCAGTGATATTTTTCGGGCCTCATCATTGTTATGCATGACATTCACGTTCTTCATTCTGAGACAATGTTTTATTGGTATGGAAACGGCTACTCAACATTTGGATTTAAACTTTATTTGGAGGAGAACTTCAAAAACATTGTGTCAGCTATGACAACTGCTTAAATGTCGCTTCTGTAGGATATTGGACCAAGATGTCCCAGTCATAGAAGTTTCTCCAGGGGATGGGTCGGTCATCCGATCTAACGGAGTCCTCAGCATGTACTTTATTCATTATAAGCCTGAGTGCCAATCAGTGCAGACAAAAGTCAGCCTTTCATCTTTTTATCCATCTCAAATTTCCATCATTCACTTGCATGGGATCTCTACCTAGCTGCTTAAAATCTAATTCATCACTACAGGTTAAAGAGATAACATATCATATGAATGGCCTTCCACCTAACGTGCCTGGGCAGTTGTACTCTGTTTGCTCTGTTTTGAGTTGTGCAAGCAGGTAAGATGTAACCGTCCAGTGAACCTGTTCACTTATGTCAACTGTAGTACATCTCACCATTACTGTATTTTGAAGACTTCTCACCAGATACAATGAGGTAAAAAAACTGAGGATCCCTGCTATACCCAGCTGCTTGCTACAGGTGATGGTTGACTTTTACATGGATATTTATAGGTATATACATAGCCTGAACACATTTTCTTTGCTTATAGCTAAATGTATTGTTCAAACCAACAATGGTTGATGGAATCCTGTCAAGTCCTTCACCTCTGGGACAGCATGACAATAATAGTGAGACCGTAGAAAGTCGGTGAGTTGTTTTATATGTATGTATATGTATTTGTACTTTAGTTCCTGAATACCCTTGATGATTTTTTGATTCTCCTTTAAACAAATCTCAGGTCATATCTGGTTGCTGCAGAGCTTGCAAAGATACAGCGATTCATATGTATCCTTCAGCATTTCAGTGATGATGATATACATAAATATCACCATCAGCGATGTCATCTCAGCTACATAGGTTTCAAATTTATATAAGGTCAGTGGTGTTCTTTAACACTGTGTGCTCAGTTTCCTTAGAAGACAGTAACAAGGAAAGAGGGGAGAAAGGATGTGCACCGAATGGTTTGACCGAGATCACTCATGAGCCAGTGAGTGAAGGCAGCATTGCAGAAGCTCTACAGAAGACATCTAAAGCCATACAGGATATTGATGCGTTCATAACTGCAGCCAAGCAAACCTTAAGTGGGATTGCACAGTTTGATTGCTGAAAATTTGTGTGCGTGTGTGTGACTCAAATAAACACAAGTACAATAAATGTTTGATGGCATGTGTTGATGTACCCCTCACACCAGAATTATGTTTTAGTATCTAGCAGCCATCTATGGAACACCCATTCCCAAACTTTCTTACAAGAGACGGGTTCAATTGAATCACAACAATCAAAACACTCTGTCATATAGTCTTTGTTTTTCCCGAAACACTGCTCCTAGTTATTCAAAGTGAATGACTTTTATCTCAACTGCTCATTCAAGTGAATGCAACGAATCATTCTTGCTAAGCTGTTTTTGTTTCCGTTCCCAATACTAAACTGGCACTAGGTCAGATTATCTTTTGCTGTTTCAATTAAGTTAAACTGGTGCATTTGATTTCAAATCTGTGAGTTGTTCTGTTTGTGACATCCGCCCCCGTTGTTTGTTTTCTCGCGAGAAACAACGAAGTTTCCGGTGTTGTGGATGTTCCTGGAAACATGGCGGCCAGCTTCCGCGGCCGTCCTATCCGGAGTCTTCGGATGCGAGGTAAGCATGAAGAACCTGACCCAATGCTGCGTTTATTGTTGGGATAACGCAGATGTAGATTTTCCGAGGCAACTGATGACTCGGGCGTCGTCACCCTCAATGCCTACTGTGTATGTTTTTGACAGGTCGGAATGACAGCGGGGAAGAGAACGTACCGCTGGATCTGACCAGAGGTAAGCAAAGGCTTGTTCACATCCCACTGAAAGCGATTATTGTTCAATATGGATGGGTACATTTATTTCTAAACACAAGCCACGAAAAACGCAGCTCTGTCGCTGGTACTTGCCATTTCCTTGCTAATGCCACTTGGTTTGCTTTCAGTTCTGTTTAGAGTAACAACATTTCAAGCCACATCTGAATAACAGACGTTCGAGAGCTAACTAACTAGCTGAGTTAGCGGTAGCTAGCTGCCACAGCTAACCACCCATGACGACACTCTGTTGTTTTGATTGGCGAGTTGGTAGGATAGCCTGTTATTAGGCTAAACATCCACGATTGTTGCTGCCACGCATTCGTCAAACCAGGTGAAATCGGGGTTTGAGGTTGACAGATGAGTCGCATTTAAGCAACACATGATCGTGTGCAGGGATGAGCTGGTGCTGCACTGGATGTTAAGATTGACTCCCATTATTGCTGGTTGATCTCAATATCAATATACACCTAAGATCGTTTCTGTTTCGAATAATAACATTTCAGGCCACTCCTTAGACATTTTCTGTTCTAATGTTAAATTCGCGAGGCATGCACTGGCATTGAGAAATATTATACTTTTTTTATTATACTTTACTTATTTCGAACACAACGTTGATAGCATGGCTGGAATCTGGGCATGAGTTATTTCATACTTAATGTATGAAATCAACTGTACTGTACAGTATGTCTGCTGTAAAAGGGCTACTCGACACTGTTGGAATCGTCAAGCTCAACATATAAATTTGACTGAAAAGCAACCCGATTAATTTAATGTAAAGATATTCTTTAAATTATCAAGCATGTTGAAGATTTATCATAATAACTACATCTACATGACAGTTGAAGTTTTTAGTATTTGTTTTTTTGTAGCATTAGAAATGGACATGTCTCAGTTCTTTGTCTTATTGATATAAATATGTAGTTTACACTTGCTTTGTTTTAGTGAGTGATTAAAGTTTTACATAGAATTACTGCTATTGTCATATTCACTGATCAGAAACAAAACACACTGTCTGTTGGACTGTTCTTAATCTCTTGGATGTCATTTGATTATTTATTTAAACCTAGGAATTGGGTGAGCTTCTTTGACTTAATTTAGGCTCTTTAATGCATGGATGGTCAAAAGAAGTACACTTCCAAATATGCAGTACATAATATCACCTTGTGTTCTGATGGCTCTATAATGTGTTTTAACACAGGTTATATTTTTATTCATAATCATGAATGACTGATCAAGCTGGAGTGAAGTGTGATTGTCTTTTAAGACCTTTGTTGTAAAAATCAAATATTTTATGATATTCACAGAATAGGTGGTCATTGATGTAGCTGTCCCTGTTTGGGTTCTCTCTGGGCACTTTCGTCCTACAGTCTTAGATCATAGAGTGTATATTAATTTCATGTAGGGATGTACCGATATTGGGACTGGTACTTCTAAAAAATCTCTGATACTGTATGCACCAATACTCTATCAACAACATGACATAGACCTACCAAGTAGGAGCCACGTCAGCCTTGTGGATGTCATAGCTCTATAAAAGCTATAAATCGGGTTATTTGAATCTCAAGTCACTATTGCATTTTGAAATGGATTACGAGGGGAAATAATAATTGTATGATAATGCTTTAGTTTAATGTTGGTCAAACTTGGCCATTTGAACAACTTTGTCAAGGTAATATTGTTAAACTGTGCAGTTTTCACAATTTGTTTAAGTAGCTTTGACACCACTGGCAATGTGTTTTTATTAAAAAACATTCTTTGACCACACTGAGGCTGTGAAGATACTTAGGCCGTTTGTATAACTAACTAGCACCATTACATTTAATCCTTTGTGATTTTTTTTAACATCTTTACATCAACAAAGAAAACAGTGTACCCCTGTGCAATTCATTGTTAATAGTGTCAACCTATCGTTTGATTAGTTTTTAAGTTTGTTTTCAATCAGTTAGTCTTTGCTAGACGTACCAAGAACTAAACTGAGGCTCAGAGGGGATCGAGCCTTTTCTGTTGCTGGTCCATCTCTCTGGAATGACCTCCCACTGAACATTCGGCAAGCCTCCTCGCTGCCCATCTTTAAAGCCCTCCTCAAAACTCACTTGTATTCTTTGCCGTTTGACTCAGCATGACTTAGATTTGCTCTTGATTTTACTGCTTGGTGCTTTCTACCGCCTTATTACTTATTACTTATTACTGATTCGTCTTACTGTTTATTGTATATGTTAAATCGCTCCATGTACAGCACTTTGTATGCAGCGATGTCTGTTTGAAAGTGCTCTATAAATACTGTTGACTTGACTTGACTTGACTAGTTAACACACTGTACAATCACAGCTGTAATGATTTGTTGATCTACCTTTGTAAGCTTTGTCATGTTTGAATGGCACCTTGCTATTCTAAAAAGTGATACATTTGAGTGAAATGTGCCGTGTTCAAGAAATATTAATGTTTTGAACAATACTTGACAAAAAAATTGGAGTGCTCTACTTGGTACTTTTTTCATCACATTTTCAAGTATCAGTACTCTGTATTCTGTATTGTAGGACACTCATATGTAAGCACTTGTAGTGGCAGGAAGACTTGCTCAGAGGAGTCAATGCTTGTATGAATAATTGTCTGACTCTGGTGGTGAGACTGTGGTGTACTCGGATGGAAAAGTCTGTTGCTCTGTGACTGAACAAGATCGGCAGCAGTGAAGAACAGACCCCACATGTTGTCTTTTTTACTGTTTAATTATATGGATATATTTTTTGCCATATTTTGTTACTTCACAACTACCTCACCAATATTACACTGAGCATAAAATAGTGAAGTGAACTGAAAACAAAAAGCACTTCCCCTATCAGGCCTGCGTTTTACCTTCTGGACTGTGTATTCACTGGATGCGCAAAATGAGTTTGACCAACAAAACCAACTTCCTTCCTGCAACATGTCAACGATGCTTCCCTGACTGATACAATGATTTGGCCTATTACTTGTATTGTAGTTCATTGTATTTCCCTTTCTTTGTTCTGCAGAACCACCAGAAAACTTCAGGGAAATCCTTCAAAATGTGGCCAAACCTCATGGCGTCAGTAATATGCGAAAACTTGGCCATTTGAACAACTTTGTCAAGGTAATATTGTTAAACTGTGCAGTTTTCATAATTTGTTTAAGTAGCGTTGACACCACTGGCAATGTGTTTTTATTAAAAAACATTCTTTGACCACACTGAGGCTGTGAAGATACTTAGGCCGTTTGTATAACTAACTAGCACCATTACATTTAATCCTTTGTGATTTTTTTTAACATCTTTACATCAACAAAGAAAACAGTGTACCCCTGTGCAATTCATTGTTAATAGTGTCAACCTATCGTTTGATTAGTTTTTAAGTTTGTTTTCAATCAGTTAGGAATTGTTTGCTGAGCTGAAATGAAACACGGCTTTTGGGGTGATGGGTTATTGAATGATGAATCAGAAAACCTGAAGTTTGTTACTTCTTAAAATAGAGGGTTTGGCACCCATCCAAATATTGAGACAATGTTGTTGCTTGTCTGTTCTTCTTTGTTTTAATATTCCAGAATCCAAACAAACATCTCCTCAAGCATTTCCTTAACTGTCTCTTAAGATAAACATTAACAACAATAGTAGGGCCAAGTTTAAGACCACAATGTGGAATGTCCTGTTAAATTGATAGAACAGACCAATTCATCAACTCATGCAAATATTTGTATTGTGACTGATCATTCAGCCAGTGCCAGCGTAATGGGTTGAAGGCCAAGTGCGAATCTGACTACAACTCACGGACCTTTTTAATTCTTCTGTTTACAACAAGACAGGGGACGTCCTCCATATCTCTGCAAGTGTTTCTGTTGCTTCTGATTCCTTAAAAGGGTTCTTGGATGATGTTGCCCTAATCCCACCCCGGAGAATGTCGCATGTTCCTTTTCTAGTCTTTTCTCCCCTCCTGCTGCTTGCTTGGGTTCTGACATCAGAGTTAGTTTAGAACAGCCTCCTTTTCATCACCTCTCGATGCCTCATCCAATTCCACTACCGCTTTCTTCTTGTAGACAGTGGTGCTGCTTCTGCTTTATGGGTTCATGTTGAGATTCAAAGATAAATGTCACTACCTGTCTTACTCTCGTACAGCTTCCCTCTTAGTGCTGCCCCATGATGGAGACTGTAGATGGGTGATATTGCTGGAGCCATCCCATTTGTCTTCGGATAGTTTTGCAGGGCCCAAATTAGGACCTACCAATACAATCATTGAACTCTTAAAAGGGACAAATTACGATTCTCTGGCCCATTGGTGTCAGTAATGTATGATAAAACTAAATTATATTTATAATTTCATATTTACCTGTGGCTAGAAAGCAAAGCGCGGAGACTTTCTGTCGCCGAAATGCACACTGCCGTGCTCTTATACTTCCAATACAACACACGATGCTACACGTGACCAGTGTGATATGTTGCCTCTGCATTTTGGAATTAGAACTTTCAAGATCCATCAGCAGTGAAGGCACTTAGTGCAAAAATGCTACTCCCTCTGAGAAGGGTTTTGTTTGAGTCATTGAGTTTTCGTTCCTTCATGTGGAATACAATAAAGAAGTGAACTTTGAATACAATAAAGAAGTGATTTCAAGTCGATGCCGAATAAATAGTGCTCCTATTTATTTTGAACAATGCCATTGTGATAAAATATTTCTGTGTTGCAGCTGCTATGCAGTGTTAGGCATCATGAGGAAATCTTTGGGTTTACATACGAAGAAATCATTGTTTGGTAAGTGCTGTGTCTGTAATTTACGGTAACAATTCTGAATTACTGCTCCCAAAAAACATCACTCAGGCGCTCTAAAGTACTGCTTTGGATGGATTCATTATTTTATATAGAAATGTGAAGAAATTGCCTGTGTTTCTCTATAGATTCACTTCCATACTGATATGCAAAATGTATGAGTTTTTCTAAAGGTTGGACTTACCTGATTGTATTTTGTCACCTTTAGTCTGCGACTAGCTTTACTGAATGAGGCTAAGGAAGTGCGTGCTGCTGGGTTGCGGGCACTCCGCTACCTCATTCGTGACACCATTGTGCTGCAGAAAGTCCTCAAACTACAAGTGGATTATTTGATAGCCAGGTAAAAGTGCTGAATTTGATTAAATGCCTTCCACCCATCTAGAACTTGGATCGTTCAAACGGGGCTATTTCGTGTTTTCTCCTACTGCTCACTTGTGCTAAAAGGTATCATGTATATTTAGGTGCATCGACATCCAGCAGAGCAACGAAGGGGAAAGGACTCAGGCGCTGAGACTAGTCCGAAAGGTAAGCACTCACTTCTTTTGGTCGTCAAGAACCATCCTGCGTCTAATTATTTTGTAAGAGTGCTGTCATGTTCCTGGCGGAATGTGCCTCTTGCAGTCATGATAAATTCCTCTGCCGTGTTACTATCACAAAAGATCATTGGGTTCGCAGCAATGTTACTGTGTGGATGGTCTGCGCAACTCTGCAGTCAAGGCTATTTATAGCTTCTTCAGTCCTTTACTGTAAATCTTCTCCACACATACACTTGCACACAAACACACAGAGGGAGGCTCTGTACTTAGGGAAGTGCGATCGACCTAAGGCGACAACTTGAGTTAATGATGTACACGCACCCCCCTCCAAAAATATTAAAACACTGAGGCTAGTTGTCTTATTTTTGCTGTAGATTGAAAACATTTGGGTTACATCAAAAGTTGAATATGAGACAAGAAGCAACGACTGAAAGAGGCAGTGGTGAAAGCCAAGGGAATCATCATAAGTTGAATACAAAGATTTGATGATGTCAGGGGGTCACAGGCTTAATGCTATTATTGTAAGCAAAGGATTTGCAAATAAATACTTCTTTTGGGGGGAAAAATCTGGAAGCAAGCTGTTTTGAATGTTTTGTGCCGCATGTATTCTATAATCACTGGTGCGCTAAGAATGTTGATATTTATTGAGTTTAACTAAATATGGTACACGTTTATCAATGGAAAAACAGTTGTTTTCTTTTACCCAAATACTTGAAAATATTGCATTTTAGAGATGTAATTCCAATACAGTACCTTGATACTGCAATATTTTTGCTCAACGTGATAGTAGAATCTAATACTGGCGTATTCCTACCTCTAAGTCAGGGGTGTCAAACTCATTTCACATGGTGGGCCACATATGGCCTCGGTAGATGTCAAGTGGGCTGGACCATTAAAATGATACCATACTTTGCTATAAATAACCAAAACAATATGTCTTTCCATTGTTTTGAAGGAAGCACAAGAACATTAGGAAAATGTTGAAATTTAATGAACATATCTTTTACAAAACATTTCATGAAGCACCTTACATTTCCTTCAACAAATGTGCAGTTTACTTTTATCATTCACATATATGAATTGCAACTGATCCCACTGATTGTACAAGTTTTAATAAGTCATTGGTATTGAAAAATATAGTAATGCTCTTTAAGATTAAACGAGATTTATAAAGAAAGGAAGTTTTAAACCATTTGCACGTGCATATAAAATCTAAATGTAATCCCTGCTTACACCTTACAAACTAAGGAGAGTGCTATTAAATGTGTAAATGTGAGAGTGTTATTGATAGCGTCTGCTGTCATGGGCCTGTCTCAGTGACTGACTGAGGCGGCTGTTGTCTTCTTCTCTGTGTCCCGTAAACAGTGTCCCGTAGCGGATACTCAATGAATTGCACCTTATTAAAAATATCAATTCTGTGTCTTTTAT